>NC_054388.1:22890015-23255015 GCF_017654675.1 Xenopus laevis | reverse complement strand
GTCGAAGTCAAAGGTCAGAGTAGCCTATTCGAAATTCAAAGTTTTTTCATTCGAATCCTTCACTTGAGCTTAATAAATGTGCCCCTTGGAGTAAGCTATACTGTTTAGGACATCCATCTTTTGTTTAGGGCTATTAGGACTGCTCAGCTACCTGGTGAATAAATCTGAGGTCTTAGGGGCATATTTATCACGGGTCGAATTTTAAATTTTTGAATTTTAAATTGAAAAAACGTCAAAATTCGAATTCAAAAAGACCAATCGAAATTAAGTTGTTTTTTTTTTTTGGCCGAATAGGTCAGTTTTCGATTCAATAGGTCCGTATTCGGCCGTTTTCGAATCGTTTGAATCTAAGTTTTTCCCCAAAAAAACTTTGCTTTTTCAAAGTCCACTTGAAATTGACTCCAACTAGTTCAAGTTGGTCCCCCATAGGCTAAAATAGCAATTCGGCAGGTTTTAGATGGTGAATGGTCGAAGTCGAATTTTTAAAGAGACCGTACATGATAAATTTCGATATTCTTTACAAATTCAAATCGAATTTGGACTTTTCCCTACTCGAAGTACACAAAAAATAGTTCGAAATTTGAATTTTTGTCATTCACCTTTACCTTTGATAAATCTGCCCCTTAATCTTTCTTTTCAGATGAAAAGGCCAAAGTGGAACAACCAGGTGATAACAGGGATAAACCCAAGTTGCCTCCCAAGAACCCAGAAGAAGAGCAAATTAAGGGACCTATAGAGGGTCCTCAAAAAGAAAAGGACACAAAGAAGCAGGAGGAGGTACAGCTAGATCGGCCTGATCAAGGTACATAATGTGCAGAATAAAATTCAGATGATGCTAGAATATGTTAGTGTCTGTATCTGTTGAGCAGATGGATCTCTGAGAGTATTCTCGCTTTAAGTAAATCAGAGATCAGTAGGGTTTATTGAAGAAATCTTTCTGTAAATGTTTGAAATGAAGGATATTAGCAGTACAGTTTCAATAAGGAGGTGGATTTATTAAAAGTCAACTAGTGAGTGACTAGTCAGAAATATGAGAAACGTATGCTTCTCATGCTTAAAGGGATACTGTCATGGGAAAAAAAAAAATTTCAAAATGAACCAGTTAATAGTGCTGCTCCAGCAGAATTCTGCACTGAAATCCATTTCTCAAAAGAGCAAACAGATTTTTTTTATATTTAATTTTGAAATCTGACATGGGGCTAGACATTTTGTCAATTTCCCAGCTGCCTCTGGTCATGTGACTTGTGCCTGCACTTTAGGAGAGAAATGCTTTCTGGCAGGCTGCTGTTTTTCCTTCTCAATGTAACTGAATGTGTTTCAGTGGGACACAGGTTTTTACTATTGAGTGCTGTTCTTAGATCTACCAGGCAGCTGTTATCTTGTGTTAGGGAGCTGCTATCTGGTTACCTTCCCATTGTTCTTTTGTTTGGCTGCTGGGGGGGAAAAGGGAGGGGGGTGATATCACTCCAACTTGCAGTACAGCAGTAAAGAGTGATTGAAGTTTATCAGAGCACAAGTCACATGACTTGGGGCAGCTGGGAAATTGGCAATATGTCTAGACCCATGTCAGATTTCAAAATTGAATATAAAAAAAATCTGTTTGTTCTTTTGAGAAATGGATTTCAGTACAGAATTCTGCTGGAGCAGCACTATTAACTGATTAATTTTGAAAAAATTTTTTTTCCCATGACAGTATCCCTTTAACATTTCTCAAATCTCCTTGCAGTTATTTCTCATGTTCATTTTCTTGGGTGCAGGATTTTTTAATTAAGCAAGATTTCCATAGGCTTTTGCATGGATCTGCATCCCAAGAATTCTTGAGTAAGTCCGCCAATATAATTAATGGCTGGTATTCATTGAGTAAAATAGTTCTAGAGCTCCCATGATGAAATGTGAGAAAAGTTTTACATTTTAAAATCATAATTTATGGGAGGAACATTTTTTTTACTTTGGAAGAATGTATTGAGCATTGATAAATCTGCTCTGAGGTCCTTTTATTTTTGTTTAACTTACATATCTGCTTATTGTGAGGTTGCAGTAGCTGAACAAATATGAATTCCTGGCCATCAATTTAACCATCTATGTAGTATTTTTATCATTACATCCATTTTCCCTGCTCCTTCTTCATTCCTGATTATAATGTACTGTATATACAAAATGTTTGAAATGGAGGATATTAGCAGTACAGTTTCAATAAGGAGGTGGATTTATTAAAAGTAAACTAGTGAGTAACTAGTCAGAAATATGAGAAGCATAGAAAAGTTTTACATTTTAAAATCATAATTTATGGGAGGAACATTTTTTTTACTTTGGAAGAATGTATTGAGCATTGATAAATCTGCTCTGAGGTCCTTTTATTTTTGTTTAACTTACATATCTGCTTATTGTGAGGTTGCAGTAGCTGAACAAACATGAATTCCTGGCCATCAATTTAACCATCTGTGTAGTATTTTTATCATTACATCCATTTTCCCTGCTCCTTCTTCATTCCTGATTATAATGTACTGTATATACAAAATGTTTGAAATGGAGGATATTAGCAGTACAGTTTCGATAAGGAGGTGGATTTATTAAAAGTCAACTAGTGAGTAACTAGTCAGAAATATGAGAAACGTATGCTTCTCATGCTTAACATTTCTCAAATCTCCTTGCAGTTATTTCTCATGTTCATTTTCTTGGGTGCAGGATTTTTTAATTAAGCAAGATTTCCATAGGCTTTTGCATGGATCTGCATCCCAAGAATTCTTGAGTAAGTCCGCCAATATAATTAATGGCTGGTATTCATTGAGTAAAATAGTTCTAGAGCTCCCATGATGAAATGTGAGAAAAGTTTTACATTTTAAAATCATAATTTATGGGAGGAACATTTTTTTTACTTTGGAAGAATGTATTGAGCATTGATAAATCTGCTCTGAGGTCCTTTTATTTTTGTTTAACTTACATATCTGCTTATTGTGAGGTTGCAGTAGCTGAACAAATATGAATTCCTGGCCATCAATTTAACCATCTATGTAGTATTTTTATCATTACATCCATTTTCCCTGCTCCTTCTTCATTCCTGATTATAATGTACTGTATATACAAAATGTTTGAAATGGAGGATATTAGCAGTACAGTTTCAATAAGGAGGTGGATTTATTAAAAGTAAACTAGTGAGTAACTAGTCAGAAATATGAGAAGCATAGAAAAGTTTTACATTTTAAAATCATAATTTATGGGAGGAACATTTTTTTTACTTTGGAAGAATGTATTGAGCATTGATAAATCTGCTCTGAGGTCCTTTTATTTTTGTTTAACTTACATATCTGCTTATTGTGAGGTTGCAGTAGCTGAACAAACATGAATTCCTGGCCATCAATTTAACCATCTGTGTAGTATTTTTATCATTACATCCATTTTCCCTGCTCCTTCTTCATTCCTGATTATAATGTACTGTATATACAAAATGTTTGAAATGGAGGATATTAGCAGTACAGTTTCGATAAGGAGGTGGATTTATTAAAAGTCAACTAGTGAGTAACTAGTCAGAAATATGAGAAACGTATGCTTCTCATGCTTAACATTTCTCAAATCTCCTTGCAGTTATTTCTCATGTTCATTTTCTTGGGTGCAGGATTTTTTAATTAAGCAAGATTTCCATAGGCTTTTGCATGGATCTGCATCCCAAGAATTCTTGAGTAAGTCCGCCAATATAATTAATGGCTGGTATTCATTGAGTAAAATAGTTCTAGAGCTCCCATGATGAAATGTGAGAAAAGGTTTACATTTTAAAACCATAATTTATGGGAGGAACATTTTTTTTTACTTTGGAAGCATGTATTGAACATTGATAAATCTGCTCTGAGGTCCTTTTATTTTTGTTTAACTTACATATCTGCTTATTGTGAGGTTGCAGTAGCTGAACAAACATGAATTCCTGGCCATCAATTTAACAAAGGGGATTAAACCATCTGTGTAGTATTTTTATCATTACATCCATTTTCCCTGCTCCTTCTTCATTCCTGATTATAATGTACTGTATATACAAACTCTTTGGGTTTTAGTTTGTCTTTCTTTTAACTGATCATATGCTGTCTTGCTCAGGGGACATTGCAGTACCTGTGGGAGAGGCCCATAGACATGAGCCACCTATACCCCAAGATGAGGTAGCTGTTGATGAGAAGAAAGACCAGGGAGAAAGAGAGGAGAAGAAAGAATCTGTGGTGGACATTAACAGTACTGAAAAGAAAGATAAGCAACAAATAAACTTGGAAAAAGAGCCAGAAATAAAAGACCAGGCTGAGGCCAACAAGGGCATAAATGAGCCTGTGCCACAGAAGCCACCACAAGAAGTGGATGACCCTAATAAGCAGCAGCTGGTGAATCCTCCAACCCCAAGATTAAAAGAGCAGCCTCCATTCAAGGACCTGGAAGGTATCATTAAGGATCTGGCTGTTCCTGTGGAAATCAAGAAAAATGCAGAGATTGCAGAAGAGAAAGACAACAATGATTTTGCTAATCCTGTAAAGGCCATAGAGAATCCACCCATTAAAGGTATTTGAGTGGACAAGCTATACTTTTATAGCTTATATATAAATATGGTACTAGTAGCACTGTACATAAATTATGCATCACTCACATCAGTCTCTGCCTCAGTGGAACAGTCGAAGGCCCCTTCACACAGTAAGAGCCCCACCCAAAGCAGACATTGTGTTTGTCCTTCTAAAAATGTCCTTAAAAAACGGAGTTAAGGTCAGACCTCACTCAAGTGAAAGGTTTTTTTTTTAGTGATGATTAACTTCACCTCACTTTAAAGACTATTCATTTTTAAGCAGGAGAATAATTCCAAATACAAGGCTAAAGGAGTGACCATGGTATTTGACGATTGGCGGTGGTGTGGGGGGGGTTAAATTGACAAAATATAAAAAAATATTATTTGCATTTTTTCTAGAATAAAACTATTTCAAGCAAATTCTGACATTCACTGCTTTTAGATAAAAATATAACAAAAGACAACTAAAATGAGGCAAAACTTATCAGTGGTCCAAATACAGGCACATGTGTCTGTAAGACAAGTAGTTTATACAGAGCCATTATTTTCTTCTTTCCAGATGAGAAAAATGAGCAAATACCTGGTGACCCTGGGAAAGAATCACACGTGGAACCAAAAGCAGAAGATAATCAAGCAGGTGAGAGCCACTTCAGACATTAAGGGGCAGATTTATCAAAATGTGAGATTAATACTTGCCACAGAAAAACTCACCCATGTTCTATTCATTTCTATGAGATTTTTAAAATCGTATTTATTAAATCCTTTTGAACCCAATATTTTCCCCTCCCATCACAAGTGCAATTAACAGAATAAATTCCTAAATTTTTGTGTGGCTAGCAGTAGGAGCTCTACCAATTTAGAGAGTATTTAACTTCTATTTTAGCAAAATGTTTCTTGAACTGAGACCAATGCTTGTCTTACTCCCCATTAATAGCAGTATTCATTGCAACTCTATATACAATATAAACTGCCAATACACTATATTCCAGTAGTTCTGATTATGATCTTCTCTGTGTTAAAGAAAAATTGTTGTGTTCCATTATCCAGATCTTTAAAGGAGAAACAAACCCTTGCTACTAAAATCCCCTACCCTACATAGACCCCCCTCCCTGCTTTCCTCCAGCCTAGATGCTACCTTTGCTAAATGTCCCTAACTCTTTACTTACCCCTCGGTGCAGATTCTGTACAGTGGAGTTCACGAACGTCATCTTCAGCCGGTAATGTTTGGGTCTTCTTCCATTGCTTCGGCAATATCTGTGTCTTTTGGCGCATGCACAGTTGTCGCAAAGTAGAAAATTGCTCCAATTGTGCACACACCGGTATGGCACTTACTTGAGGAAGATTACTGAGGAGAAGAAGATGACTGCCGTGAACTCCACTGGACAGAATCTGCACCGAGGGGTAAGTAAAGAGTTAGGGGCATTTAGCAAATGTAACACCTAGGCTCGGGGACAGGGGGTAGCAGGGAGGGGGGCTGTGTAGGGTAGGGGATTTTAGTAGCAAGGGTTTACTTCTCCTTTAAGGTTATATGAATTTTAAAATTCAGATTTGGTTCTGATAAACACTTAAAGGGGACCCGTCACCCAAAAAAATTATTCAAAATCCTATTTTATCACATTAGTCAAGCAAAATGAACTTTAATAACACTATATAAATTATTTGAATCTTGCTTCCTTCAGTCTGGGATTTCAAAATTATAGCAAGCAGGCAGCAGCCATTTTGTGGACACTGTTATTAAGACAAGCCTTGCATCATCTCAGAATCTTGTTTGTGCACCAGAATGGGGGACCCAATGTCCATCTCCATGCACTGACTACACAATTAAATGGTAATGTTAAATGTGTGGAGAGCAGTGACATCTAGGAAGTGCTGAATGGAAAGTGAAAGTAATTGTCTGTCCCGCCTCTATGCCACTGGCATAGAGGAGTGGCAGACAATATTTGATTGACAGCTGAGATTTTTAAATGTGCTTACAACAGCTATGAATGCTTAAATAAAAAAATAAATTGGATTTCATGTTTAATTTGAAAAGGACTTTTATTATACAGATTTTTGTGTCTGGGTGACAAGTCCACTTTAAGATTCGGCTATTATGGATCCAGAGTGCTGGGATTTGGAAAAAAGCTGAGTTTGCAATGTATAGGGTTTAGGCTACCATTGCTTAGTATATGGCTACACAAGGACCACACTGTTATATCACTTAGCACTCTAGCAATTGCACCTGTCCTTTTGTAAATGAGCCCTCATATCTGTAAGTTTATCATTTACAATGCCCATCTATTTGTTACTACTGCAAAATTAACATTTTGTAAGCAACACAGGTACTGCTTCTTTGCCTGACTTGTCTCTCTTTCTTACACGCTACTCTGGGACCTTGCAGCTGAGCTTAGAAGGCTTGCAGAACGTAAGCACCCCTATACTGTAGCTGTAGATCTGTGTGAGCAGTACTTCTAATGAATACGCACTTTTACTTTAGGGTGAAGGCAAGTGAGATGTTTTGATGCATGGTTTTTCTCTCATGGAGAACTGTGGTGATAAATGGGCCCTTCCTGGCAACCTCCTAAAGACTGGAAAACATTATACTGTTATTTGCTACACTATAGTGTTGTCCAGGTGTGTCACTTTGAAATTCTATAGGTCATAAACAAGTGACCAGTAGATACTACCTGCTGATTGGTTGCCATAGGCTATAAAAAGTGCTGTTGTTCCTAATACCTAACCCCATTATGTTAGCCATGCAAAAAGTGGTAGCAGTCTCCCTGAGTGGATCTTGGCATTCAAAACACACCTTATGCCCTTGCCCTTAGGCCAGTGGTACATACACTAGGCTTTTTCTATGCCTGCATAGAAAGGTTGGGCTCTTAATGCATTGACACACATCAGTGCAGAGCAGATTTCAGCATGAAAACACTAAAGTATACATTTTTGTGCCAAAATTCACTCTTTTTGCACTGACAGATGCCGAAATGCAGGTGGAGAAAAAAAAATCTAGTGTGCCATAGGCCTTACTGTCAATTGACTTTGTGTGGATATTATTTAGTAGTTTCTTTTGAACCTTAGACATGTCAGTATATATTTGTACAGGCATTTGGATTTATGGAGAATACCTTATTGTAAAATATACCAATATAATGTTTATTTAACACAAATCCCAAAAATTGTTCTAGTTTAAAAAAATTCAAGTATAAAGTCATACAAATTACAGATTAATTAAAGGAGAAGTTACATGTTAGTATTGTAAACTGAGTTAAAATAAATGGCTAGTGTGTTATCTCTGATCTATGCTGCACTCATATAGGGGCATCTTGCTCATGCTGCTGCATTGGCAAGCCTCCCCCAGAAAGGCTGCTCAGATAACATAAATCCATCAGCATAGCAAGGTTTCTCAGTTTAAAGCATTTCTGCCATGATCATCTGAACTAACAATTTTAGATGCACCCAACTGAAAATTTGCAAAGAAGAAGACAATCTATAACATAAAGACAAAAAGGAACACCAAGAGCCCCAATAGTGTAATATGTTTTTACAAGGAGTAATGGTAGAGTAAACAAATTAATACTCACAAACCAGGGTTACCGATAGGCAACCACTGTATAGGCAGGTGGGGAGATTATCCTGACCCCACTCAGAAATAAGACGTCGCTCTCTGTAGAAGAAGAAAAAGGGGATGATACCCCTCCACTCGGGGTGGACTCGATAAAGTAGTAAGACAAAACAGAGGCGCCAAAAGGATAAAATTAGCTAAAAACACTTAAAAACCCAATGGGTAATTCAGAGGACGTAGTAGTGGACTTACCTCCTCCAAACAGACACCAACGAAAGTGGTAATTTTCAGTAATAGTTTATTCACAAAACAGTATTGCAACGCGTTTCGCAGGCATTTCCTGCTTCATCAGGCAATGTGGAACGGGAGCAAAAACAACAGTGTCTTTGTATATAAACACGCCAGGCGCCTCTATACAATCTATAACATACTATATGTTAACTTGAAGTTGAACTACTCCTTTAATGTACTCTGTTAATTGGAATGATTTATATTTTAAATAAATGAATATCAGTCTAAATTACAAATGCATAATTATAATCATAGATTCGTTTTTAAGAACCTGACATTTATCATCTGCTTGCAAATTGTTTGTTTCATCAGAAGCTGGGAAGGCAGAGCTGCTGGACCATGCATTTTTACTACAAGTAATCAAGGAGCAGCAGGTGCAGCAAAAGCGTTTGTTGGATCAGCAGGAAAAACTCCTGGAAGTAATAAAAGAGCAGCACATGGAAATTCACCAGCAGAAGGGGGATGAAGATCAACAAGGTGGGCAGCAAGTGTGCAATATGTGTATGGTAAAAATAATAGGGGCAGCAAGTACTTTAGATAAAGCCACCCTACCAACAGGGGAACACAGGCAAATCTATGCCCATCCTTAAAGTGATACTGACACTAAAAAATTATTATTCAGAATATTAATGTACGTCGAAAGTTACCTATAGCTCACGTTGATCTTTTTGCACTGATAGAGCTGCTTTTGTAAGTAATTGTTACTTGAAGTTCCTAAACCTAACTGTTTTGCCAACCTGACTGACTGACATATCAGTTAGAGTTTCTAATGCTAATAGACTGCTGAAGCTCAAATAAGGCAGCTCCCTCACAGAGGAACACGGGGGATCAGATGGGTAATGTAAGCATCTGTAATACAATGTGATGATAGATGTAAAAAAAAAGTTTAATTTCTGGTGTCAGTATGTCTTTAAATCTGGTCTTGAAAGTGAAGGAGGGGTTTGGGCATACCATGTCCATTTATGATGATAAAAATTATGGAACGATTCCTAATCCGAAGCATTCCACAAATTAGATCCTATACCTTGTGGTTATCCTAGCATAGACCAGTTCTCTGCAGTGTACCAGGCACTATATCTTTACTTGAAATGCTTTATTTGCATGTAACATTATAGGTATCATAAGTAGACTGCACCAGCCCAGAGGTCTGCCATAGAGCACCACAGAGTGATCGTCTCCTAGCTTTTCAAATTTTCTTGGGTAGGCGCATGCACAGTAGAACGAAATAGCCGGCTTTTTCGTTAAAGAAGAAGCAGAAAAAGAATCACTCCATGGTGCTCGCTGGAAGAACCCCGGTGCAGTTTTCTGTTGATAGGCGCACCGGCCCGGAGTGTCAGGTAAGTAAATACAATCACTTGAGGGTGCCGAACTTTTGGCAACCTCAAGTATAAAAACACCTTCCTTCTCTTTTAATACCTCAATGTTTGGGTCTCCCACAGGGACCTTTGTCAGAAGAAGAAAAGGGAAACCCATTTACTTTTAATCATGTCCTTTCGCAAGCAGCTTTTTAACCAGAGAAAGCAGCACCAACCTTGATAGTTTACCCTCATAGTTTAACTCTTCCAAACCACTTACCTGTTTAGTTGCACGTCTGTGCACTCTCTTCAGCTCAATAATATTTTTCTTAAGGACTGGAGCCCACTGCATACTCAAGGCTAAGCCTTACTAGTGACCTATAAAGAGGCAAAATTATGTTTTCATCCATCCAGTTAATGCCCTTTTTGTGCATACAGTATACATATGGAATCTGTTATCCAGAAACCCGATATCCAGAAAGCTCAGAGTTTTAGGAACGTTGTCTTCTATAGATACCATTTTAATCACACCATTCAAATATTAAAAAATGATTTCTATTTTTTTTTTGGTAAAAATAAAACAGAGCCTTCCCAACTAAGAAATAATCATTTTGGAAAGAAAACAATCCTATTGAGTTTAGTTAATATTAAAATGATTCTTTAAGGACCCCCCACCCCACACACTGGGCGACAATTCTTTTGATGTGTGACATATTGCACGATAAACTTTCGACGAGCGACATGGGCGTAATTTTTTCTGCAAAACTTCACTCATCATTAATCATCAGCAAAAATGGAAGCAGTATTTTCATTGCCCAACTTCAGGCTATTAATTATCAAATTAAAAAGCAAAGCCCCAATGTCAGACCCCTGTGGTACTCCACTAATAACATTGGTCCAATTACCATTTATCACCACTCTTGTAATCTATCAATTAGCCAGTTCTCTATCCAAGTACAAATATTATGTTCCAGGCCAATATTCCTTCATTTAACATTAACCTTCTATGTGGTGTAAAATGCTTTAGCAAAGTCTAAATAGATCACATTGACTGACATCCCAGTGTAGAGGTTCCTGTTGGGTTCCTCATAAAAAGCAATTAAATTTGTTTGGCAAGATCTGTTATGCATAAAACCATGCTGGCACAAACTCATAGTGATTTTCAATGTAGTCAAGTATCTTATCCCTTATTGCTACTTCTACAAGCTTTCCTACCACTGATGTTAGACTAACAGGCCTATATTTTTCAGGCAGAGAATGTGATCCCTTCTTGAATAGTGGAACCACATTAGCAATTTGCAAGTCTTTTGGCACTATGACTTAAATGAATTCTGAAAAATTAAGTAAACAAGTTTGGCAATCACAAAGATATGCTTGTTTAGTAGGCTGGGGTGGATACCATCCGGTCCCAGACCTTTTGAATTTTCTTATCCATCTATACTTATATTATTAGAATTTCTGCTTTTTCATCAACCAACTGAACCCCCTCTGATAATAGGTCCAACCCCATACTACGGGGCCCATTTACTTAGCTCGAGTGAAGGAATAGAGGAAAAATCTTCGAATTTCGAATGTTTTTTTTGGCTACTTCGACCATCGAATGGGCTACTTCGACCTTCGAATTCGACCTTCGAATCGAACTATTCGAATTAAAAATTGTTCGACTATTCGATAGTCGAACTACTGTCTCTTTAAGAAAAAACTTCGACCCCCTAGTTCGCCACCTAAAAGCTACCGAAGTCAATGTTAGCCTATGGGGAAGGTCCCCATAGGCTTTGGTAGCTTTTTATGGTCGAACAAAAATCGTTGGATCGGTGGATTAAAATCCTTCTAAACGAACGATTCGAAGGATTTAATCATTCGATTTTTCGTTCGAACGAATAGCGCTAAATACTTCGACTTCGATATTCGAAGTCGAAGGATTTAACTTCCACAGTCGAATATCGAGGGTTAATTAACCCTCGATATTCGGCCTTAAGTAAATTTGCCCCTACATGTAGATGTATTTACTCCCAATATATCTGCATGTATTGGGGTTAAAATGTAGGTTTTTGGTACATGTGCGACTTTCCAACCTTTATTATATGATCAAACTGCAGGTATCTGCATGGCTTTCAGATAATATGGTTATAAAAATTGCTATATATTCCACAGTGGAGTACTTTATTACATTTATAAATAGTAAGAGGACAGTTGTCCAGATTGCACCTTTGTTAAACAAATATCCATTTGCAGAATAATTACATGCCATTAAGGGTTTGGTTTGATACTAAGACTGTGGCCAAAAGTGGATAATTCAAAAAAAAAATTAAAACTTGGTATTTTTTTACACTTCCTAACCAAATCTTAGTTTTGGTAGATCTCTTATGTGCAGAGAAGACAGTGTCACACTGTGAGCCTAGAAGATAGCGTTGTCATCATGTCACAGCAATATATATATATATATCTATATGTATATATAGATATATATATATATATATATCTATATATAGATATATATAGATATATATAATCTTCCCTGATGAAAGCTCCAAGATGGAGCTGAAACGTTGGATCAAATAAACCTGATGTAACCTAAACTATTTTGCTGTTTGCTACATCTTTCTTGGCGTGCCGTCATCTGCTGGGATATATATATATATATCAAATACAAGAGTCCTCTGCACTCAACCCATTATCAATATATTTAAGACAGCGACATTTTGTGCATACTGCTACTAAAAAATGCCTTACCCTTTAAACAAAACAGGGATTGTTTGTCAATATATTGCAATATATTTAAGCTGGCCAACTACGTCAAAGTCATCCCATATCTGGCCAGTCCTATGCTCAGTTTTATCTGATTCATTAAGAATTCTATTGCTTCATTATACATTTTACAAAGGGACTAGGTTTTACCTGCAACTTACTTGCTGCTTTCAAAGTAAACCTCCATACTTGGCTGCCCTTTTATTAGACACCAGTGGGATCACCTGACTATAGCTGGGAAGGGTGGGAGCTACAACATGGAGCTGGTCACTGCTCCTGTATAAACTATAACAAACAAGGGAAAGTTGTGCTCACCACTATTTTTTAAAACCATTAGGTGGGGGTGCAATGAGGCTGTGACCACAAAATACATATAGTCAAATACAAGAGTCCTCTGCACTCAACCCATTATCAATATATTTAAGACAGCAACATTTTGTGCATACTGCTACTAAAAAATGCCTTACCCTTTAAACAAAACAGGGATTGTTTGTCCATATATTGCAATATATTTAAGCTGGCCAACTACGTCAAAGTCATCCCATATCTGGCCAGTCCTATGCTCAGTTTTATCTGATTCATTAAGAATTCTATTGCTTCATTATACATTTTACAAAGGGACGGTTTTACCTGCAACTTACTTGCTGAAAAGCTGAAATGTAGGGTATATTGTATGTTTTGCCATCATGAAACAATCCTTCATTGAATGTTTACTAGTGTATGAGACTTTATTGAATAAAAATGTAATCTTTAAAAGACAAGTAAAAATGTATTGAAATAAAAATTGTAATCTTTTGATAAAGGGGAAACAATTTTGTTCTAGAAAACTCATAAGCTGCATTGCATTGATATTGTTCCAGAAAGGGTAATTATTTGTCTTTTGCCTTTACTACAGATAAACTTGAAGGCAATATAGCAGACAAAAATAAGGAGGAGCTGAAAGCAGAAGCCAGAGTGGCACAGAAGCCACTAGAGGGGGACAAGTTGGAGAATGTAGGAGAAGTGAATGCCAAGGTGGATAAACCTGCAGTAGAGGAGCATGTAGTTGTGGTGGAAAAAGAACAACCGGCTTTGAATCAAGTGGTTAAGGGAAATGTGCCAGATGTAAAAAAGAATGACCATAAGATTGAAGCTCCCAAAATTAATGTAGAGGAAGTGAAAGTGCCAATTTCAGCTGGCAAACACAAAAAACAATCTGTACAGGAAAACCTTATTCACCAACAAGATGTTGACCAGGGAGCTAGTGATAACTATAAGCAGCGGGAGAAAGCAGTGGCTGCAAATAAAGATTATGTTCTTGGGCACATTATCCAGCAGGAAACTGCAAATCCAATAGATCCTATAACACTACCAGACCTACAGGACAAATTGGGAAAATTAGCATTGCATCAGACTGAACCAAAACAGAAACCTGTTAAAATAGCTGGCATAGGAGAGAAAAAGCTTGGTGCTGTGCAAGAAGAAAAAATACTGGTTCAGAAAGGACAAGAAGCACAGGCTGATAAGGTGATACAGGATAATTACAATCCAGTGCCAGACCATGGACTGCATGAAAATAATAATGCTGATGCACCTGCAACCATTAATGTTGAAGCCAAGAAAGAACATATTGAAAAGCCAAAAGATGGAGCTGTCCTAGAGCATGATGAGGGTAAGCAAAACAGAGATCTGAAACTGCAGAATGATATGGATTTGAGAAGAAAAAAGAGAGATTTGGCTTTGGTACAGCAAGAAAATGATGGAGCACAGATAATCAGTTTCCATCCTGTGCCCAACCTAAAAGTAAACGACCTGCGTGGTGCTCTTGAGGCGCGACTCAATCAAATGGTTGATGGAGGGTTACAGGTTGTTCAGAGCCGGAAAATCAAACAGTTAATAGATGAAGAAAAGAATAGATGAGCACAAAGAAAACCGCATGTAATAATTTTACTAGAAACTGAAAATTTATAAAGCTTCTGTAAGGTTCATGATTGTGCACACACAACCAATAAACAATCTATGACTTGAACAGTATTAAAGGGGTTGTTCACCTTCAAACAACTAGTTGTTTTCAGATAGATCACCCGAAATAAACACTTTTTCCAATTACTTTCTATTTTCTATGTGTCACTGTTTTTCTAATATTGAAGTGTAAAGTGTAATTTTCACATTATAAAGCAGCTCTGGTGGGGGGGGGGGTGGCCGACCCTGTGAACTGTCCTAAATTGATACATTTACTTGATACATTTTTTATCTTTGTCCCTGCTGAACAGAATCTCTGGGTTTCATTACAGGCAGCTGTTAGACATGATACAATAGTTGTTAATACTCCAGAGATGCTGCTGAAAAATGTATCAACTAACTGTTGAAAATTGTAACAGTTTAGAGTCTGTCCCTGAGTTACTGAGCTGTCAGACTGAAACACCAGGGACAGGAATATTCAATTCTAAACTTAGATGGTGGAACAACAGTAAAAAGTAATAATGGAAAGTAATTGAAAAAAGTCTTTATTTCTGGGGAACAATCTGAAAACAACTGAACTGAAAAAGTGTTTGGAGTTGAACAACCCATTTTAACTGTGTGTGTTACAGGGTCTTGAAAATCCCATCCTTCCTTTAAAAAAGTCCTATTAAATCAATACTAGAATTGTCTGGTATTGCAGAGGAGGCTGCAATTGCTGCCAGCCAGAATATTGTCCTTGGGGTGGAAAACAACTCGCAGTCTTTATTGGTTTTAAGAAAACACAGTATCATAAACCTTGAAAGGAACGCCCATTAATATGCTGCAGTGACAACAGGTCTAGAAATAGTATACTATATTTGAACATGGGTCTTTGAGCTATAATCTAGGGAGCAAAAGTACTCCTCCCCAAGGTCTATGTGATGTATATGTTGGTCGCAAGCTTGTTGACCGTGTTTTACACAGTTACCAAAATTAGAATAGAGTTGTCTAACTGTAGTGCCCAGCTGCTGTCAGTTGGACTGCCAGGTAGACATCTCTGCTTTAGCTTAAATATTAAGTGTTTACACTAATGATTTGTAGTTCTGTCTAATAGGATGACGTAACATAATGAATTTTATGAGGTAGTGCACAATAGAAACGATAGTACCACCTACTGTTGAATTATCCTGACTAGCCACATGTAGCAGAATACTTTGTGAGCAGGGCAAAATCGTGTAATGTTGCTTACTAGATTCACTAGTCCGTTCTAAGCAGAGGAACATCACACCTCTGCTTATTAATTTATTTTTTTGCTAACTGTGGCTGGTCAGCAGTCAGAATCATTTTCTGCCAACTGTGGCTGGTTGGCAGACTCGAAAGATAGGTGGTTGTTGTTTTAATTTCACTATATTCCTGTAAAAACTGTGACTATATTGAAAACTTAAAAAAAAAAGTAATCCTTTAAATTGCAAAAGTAGAGGCCTCAGTTTGATATTACATTTTGTTTTATAAAAATTGACCCAGGGCCAATTCCCTCTAATTCCTTCTCAGCTATGTGCACAAAACAATCATTTTGTGCTCACATCTTAAACCCATGTGTTTTCAGTTTTTAAATACTGTGTGCTCACAATTGATACAAAATGTGTTTTTACACAAAATTCTTTGTGGGCGCCACAGTTTGTTGTGTGCACCAGCCTCGAAATTTGTGTGCACACACACATGCTCAAACCTTAGAAGGCATATTTCCAGGGTAATTCCGTGCACATCGCAACACCACCAAATTTTTTAGGTTTTCAAGTGTCTGTACTGTTTGTACAAGTATTACATTTCTCTTCACTATCCACCTCTCAGCACCTATCTCCATTCTTCCTTCATGCAATAGTTGGATGTCAGATTTTGACAGATCGAATATATCTTTTGGGGGGGGGGGCTCCCTTTTGTAGCAAATGTATTCAAGCTAACTCAACTGAATTCAGCACAAACAAAATATCTGACTGCAACAAATCCTGGTGATTTTAAAAGAGTGAGTTCTATTCATAGGGGCAGATTCCCTAAAGGGCAAAGTGACTAATGCTAGCAAAATTTCGCAATCTAATGCCAGGCTAATTTTCTACACTAAGATGCAATGGAGTGCCCCAGTGCTCCTAGCAGCAAAAAACTGCACCAGCCCGGGGTGTGTGTATATATATCACGGGTTATATATACACGCGCACGCGCACGCACACACACCCCCCCCCCGGATATAACACCACTTTCTTCGCGCGAGTGCAGAAGTGCAAGATGACTTTTCTTCTCCTTTAAAAGAATAATCAAATGGTGAACTCCATTGATAAATACAACTCTAAAAATCCCATAGCAGTGAATAGAACATGGAGTTTTTCTGTGGTGAGCTCTAATCTCACCTTTTGCTGAATCTGCCCCATATTATATCATGTTGCACACAGCCTTTATTCTTCAACTCCTTGAAGCTGAAATTGTCAGCCTCTCACATTACAGGTTTTATGCCTTGGTGTGGTTGGACCTTGCAGTCACATATTTTTACTCTTACCATTTCTGGCATTTTACATGTTTGATTTTTTTTCCCCCTCTAATCCCTAAGGATTTCTGCCTTTCTGCTTCTGGCTGGTCTACTCACTTAGATACTGATATTACCCTGTATGACCTGCATACCTCAGTGCAATCTCAGCTACTCTGTGCCTTAATGTTTTAATGCACACTGGACAAATAAACCCTGCCAATATTTTATATTCTCTAAGACCAGTTTATGTTTTTGTCTCATTCCATGAAAAGAAGCATCCCATAAATAGACCTGTTAATAAACCTCACCACACTTTAACAGCATTTGTGAACTTCAAAGTGACTAACATCTTGCTTGGGCAATGTCAAATAAAATGGACCCTCTTTTTAATATAATATAAAGAATGCATTTGTGGGCTACACTGTAATTGGGTTTTTGCCTAAAGCTGTGTTGTACTTATACAATGCATGGCACACTTTGCTGACATAGAATCCATTTCAGTGGATTATGTGTGCAGTAGTGATGTGCGGGTTGGGTTTTTCCCGACCCACACCCGTCCGACTTCTCTTTATAGACCCGCTGATGACGTCACAAATGGGGCGGGGCGAGCAGGTGCGCGGCTATGAAGCTGGCAGGTGGAAGAGCTCAACCTGCCCGCCACCTGCAAAGGGGGGTGTTGGGTTGGCCCGAACCTGGCCGGCCCGCACAACACTAGTGTGCAGTTCATTTTCTCCATTATTTCCTCCATTTATTCATCTAAAACTAAAAGCACTAATCCAATTTCATATTCTCTACATCAACTTGTGTCATGTCTGTCACTTTACCTTGCACTTCGCTATGCATTTCGAGATGGTTGACAATTGCTGGCAAAATCACTGCGAATTGAAGATTAAAAAGGAGTAGAGAAAGATCAACAGAAACTGAAGATTAAAAGAGTAGGGATAGATCAACAGACAAGCCTGCTGCTTTATTTATTAATGAACATTGCCACACATTGTGGTCACATCTGTCTTGAAGAACATAAACAAAGTGAAGTGAGGGAGACAATCTTGCAACGTTAAACAATTATTTACATGTAGAACATGAAATTGAGGTTTTATTTCAGACTTTCATGTCAAAAAAAGCACCAAAGATGCTCTTCACATTCCTCAGCCTGGCACCATGAATGTCGGGTACAACAAAAATACCAACTCTGTGTCATCTGTGTAATGAAATGCAGCAATTAAACTGACTGGAAACAAGTTACAAATAAAGATCTATATTTCATTATTTATTATTCTGGCTGATCCTTTGCAACTATAAACACATTTCACAGTTTTACATGAGATCAAACAAATTAAAACTTCAGGGAGCATAAAAATCCATATAGTGTATTTTTCTGTATGTTTCAATGGCTTCTGTTGCATGTAGCGTCCAGTCCTCACTTCATCTTCCTCTTTGTCTGGAGGGAAAAAAATGTTATGGTCTACAATTCCCACCAATGCAATATAAAGCAAAATAAAAACAGGGATACATATACAATAGGGAGCAATACTTATTTAACTTATATTGAATATAGGTTTATATTGCCCTTAGTTTTATAATGCTTTGACAAGTTCCCCCAATAATTATTGACAGGACTCCAGTGTTATGCATGAATATTTAGTTTGTGAAGACCATGTATATGAGCATTGCATTCTGATGCCAGAAGCAAGCAGTGTAAGGGCAGGGAAAGCGGGCAGAAGAGCTCAACCTGAACCTGCCTGAGACCTGCAAATGGTGCAGCGAAGTCACAGGGGGGGGGGGTCACCATCTTGGAAAGTGTCTGTGACACTCACATGCTCAGTGGCTGTTGAGAAGCTTAGGTGTTGTAGCAAATTATCTAGCAGAAAATGAGGTTGGGCTGTAATATAAGATGATTCTACGGGGGCTGATTATTAAATGCTGATGCTAGTTGCACAGCTTTCTGTGCTGTCATGTAGTAATATTTTGTATTAATTACTAATCAGCATTATATTGTGACATTTATATTGTGAGAAATGTATATTTTGAGTCGGTCCGTAAACTCAGTATCTGACAGCAGCACACAGCATGTGCAGTGAATCAGTAGAAAAAAAAAAAAAAAGATGGGGAGCTACTGGAGCATCTTTGGAGACACAGATCTTCCCTGCTAAAGGGCTGTGGTTACTTTGGGCAGGTACAGAAGCCCAAAACATAATGTACAACATTTCTAACCTACATATTTAGTTAAGCTTTAGTTCTCCTTTAAGAGGGTCCTCTTATAGAAATGCCTTGTATAGAACACATCTGGTAAGTCGCTTCTAATGGTGCAATGGTGACAGCACCAGACACCTAATTAAGCTTGCGATATATGTACAGATTTCACTCAAAATCTTCCGATTTGCCACTAGCCATTCAAATTAAATATAGTAAAAGTAAAGTAGTAAAAAATCAAGTCAGACAATGTTCTAGCCGTGACATCAATCATACAAAAGTTATGTCCAGCAAATTCTAGTGACAGTCACCAATTGATATTGTCAATGCATGCAGAGCAATTATTGTTAGCCAACAGAGGTCTGTAAACCTGTCCAATTGCCATAGTACGATCCAAAAATGCATGGGAACACTGCACATTCTATTCCAAATCAAAACATAAAAAAAATATCAAATTTGTGTTATTCCTTTACAGAAAAGGGAATATTAGGCTGTTTAAAAAAATAGCAGTGTCTATTCTTTTTTTACAAACTCAAACATTACCTGTATAAACTGAAAGATTTTGCCACAGGTTTTCTATTAGTTCTGGGGATTGGGCTGGCCATTCCATAACGTCAGTCTTGTTGGGCTGGAACCAAAATGGTTCTCGTTTACTGGTATGTTTGGGGTCATTGTCTTGTTTATAGACCCATTTCAAAGGGCATTTCCGCTTCAGCATAAGGCAACATGGCCTCTTCAAGTATTTTGATAGTACCAAAACTTATCCATGTGGTATGTGATAAATAGGAAAAAATTAGGGTTGTGGAGCATTCCAAGGCTAAGTAAAATTATATAAATTTAATGGGAGTGCTACTGATCTGGCTAAATTAACTACAAAACAAGTGGAAGGATTTACCAATGCACATTCCCTGGCCCCCTGTCTCATAAGTAATCAAATATATTTGCAAGTGCATTACAAAAAAAAGGAACCCCTTTGTGGTCTTGGCAATCTCTCCCTTTTTAATGCTAAAGGCAGGGAAGACTAAGCCCTCCTATTGAAACCAATGCTCCAGTCAGGAGACACTTATCCCAGTAGATGCTATCATGCAGGGGGATGTAAGCTTTTGAATACTATGACTAGAGGTAAATAGTTAGGGACCGGTGGGGTTTACCTTGACATGGATATGGTGGCATACCAATTTTATTATCATAACTTTGTAACTAAAAAAACATGTTTTTGTAATGCACTTGCATAGATATTTGATTACAAGGGAATGTGCATTAATCAATCTTCCCTTTTTTTTATGTGATAAATAGGCCCAACTCTATAGTATAATAAACATACTATATAGTTGGTCCCACCATGCTTCACGGTCTTCATGATGTACTGTGGCTTAAACTCAGTGTTTGCTGGTTGTCTAACAAACTGCCTACCCCATGACCCAAAAAGAACAGTCCTGCATTCATCAGTCCACAACATGTTGCACCATTTCTCTTTAGGCCAGTCAGTGTGTTATTTGGCAAATTGTAACCTCTTCAGCACTTTTTCAACAATTTTGCGGGGGCTTCTTGCAGATAGCTTGGCTTCACATAGGCTTCTTCTAATTGTAACAGTATTCACAGGTAACTTTAAACCTTCTTTGATCTTCCTGGAGATGATCATTGGATGAATTTTTACCATTTTGGCTATTCTTCTAGCCATTCTAATAGTAGTATAACATTTTCTTCCATATTTTTCAGGTTTTGGTAGCCATTTTAAAGCATATGAGATAAGTTTAGCTGAGCAGCCTATCATTTTCTGTATGCTGTTCACCTGGACAATGTCTGGAACGACCCATTGTACTCAGCTTTTCATAGAGAAATGCACTATAAACAGCATAGTGCATACACAACATTTTCTGCCTTCCTTCCTTTAATAAGGGCCATAATTGACACCTGTTTTTTCACAGAATTAATGACATAACTCCGCACTGCTATTATTTGGAACAAGCTATCATTATTTTGAACAAGCCTCAATTAATGAATCAATTTCACAGAATCAGTAGCATGCATGGCATGACTGTTGGGTCTGTTGGTATTATATAACTCTACTACACCTACTAGTATACTAGTATTATTTCTACCAAAAACAGGTTAGTGATGTAGGGCTGCTATTATTCTGAATACAACCAACTAGAGAAAGTGAGGCAGTTCATAAAAAAAAAATGAAGTTTAGACATACAGCCATTATCATACACTCCTTCAGATCTGCAAACTCCTTTGCACAAGTCCCTCTGCGCAGTTCATCCCTCCCAGCAGCTGCAGCCGATGCACACTTGCCATATGCAAGGGCCTGAAATGGGAAAAAGAAAACAAATTATGTAGTTGCTCAAAGAAAAGGTCTTCTTTGCAATACACATGTAGGGTTGCTACCTTTGGCAGCGTTATATCTCAATCAGTACCCTTGTTGATATATAATGCTGGTAATGTCACTGGGGTGGGGGGCTTGGGGGACTAGGAACTGGATATAGTGAAAGCATGGATTGGGTAGATGGAGAGCATAAATAGGAAGGTTGGGGAATTGTAAATTTACCGGCAGCATATACTCAAATTGTAATACAGCTGTCCCCAGCCTAGGGTTGTGATTTACCAGTAGATGTCAAACCTATCCACAAGCCAGGTTTTGGAAGTTTTAATCTTATTTCCTGAGAATGAGAGAAAATACAAGTTCTATTTATTAGTATGTTATTTCGGAGCTAAACTACATGGGAGATTTTGATCCGATTTTATCCTGACCTTGCCACGCAACACCACAAGTTTTCTGGGATCCTACAATATCTAATCCCTCTATTGCTAGAATGTAAAGTTGAATTAGATAAAGTTGGATGGTGGTGTTTATTAACGCATCTACATCCAACATTGAATGTATATTAATGTATATTAAATCGGGAAAAAAAGTCGGTCAGACACCATCAGATTTTGTTTTGTTGGATGAAGAGGCAGCATGCTACCTTTGTTTACAGATGAGATTTTTGTCTCTACATTCAACCTGTTGGATGCATTTTGTTGATCCAACACCATTTGACAAAAGCTCTTATGGTGTTTTGCAGCCCAGTGACGAGTCCCAAACAGCTGCTTATTTACACATAATTGAGAGAATTCCAATCATCAAAGCTCTCATTGTAAAAAACCTCTTCCTTCAGCCAGGCAGAAGGATTCAGCCGAATCTGAATCCTACTGAAAAAGGCCGAATCTTGGCCGACTCCCGAAAGTCCCTGGATTCAGTGCATCTCTAATTTGCACCAGTGCAGTTATCCATGGCAACTGATCTATGATGTAGCCATATACATTAAAAGGAAATCTCTGACTGGTCACTAAGGGTTATCACAGAGAGTATAATTTGCCCATTGTTAATAGAAGAGGCCTAGTGTGTCCCCATCCATCTTTCAAATGTCCTGCCTCCAAATGTTGTGTGATAGTGACCTTGCCCATGGCCACTTCAATCCAGGCTGTCTCCATTTGTTAGCTGATCAAATAAATCATTGCTATGGTCCAAATAACCTCAGCAACCATGTTTGATTTGAAAAAGGGACTGGAATATGAATAGGAAAGGGCAGGTGCGTTTGAGGCCTGAGGCGGCGTTCGAAATGTAGCCCCCCTGCCCATCTCACTTACCTTAACCTCAACACCGGGGGTGCGGGGTAGCATCGCTAGCACAGAGAGCAAAATTGTGCTCTCTGAGCTAGAAAAGCCAAATATCCGGTTTAATAACCAGAAATTCCACTCTAATATTCCCAGGAACGGCAACTTCTGGGGAGCTACCGCCTGAGACAAGGTACTCACCAGAAGCAGCCCTGGGAAAGGGCCAGATCAGAAAGAGGAGTAACAAAAAGTAGCAGTAAATTTACAGTGCATTTGTTTTGTTTTTTTAAAGGGGCCAATGACCCCTATTTCAAAGCTAGAATGAGTTAGAAAAATGAAAATAACCCAAAACTATAAAAAAAAAATCAAAGGCCAACTGAAAGTTTGCTTAGAATTGGCTATTCTTTAACATACGGTAAAGGTGAATCGCCCCTTTAAATATAAAGGTGTGTGGAGCGGTTCCTGAAACTTAATTGGATTTGGATAATACACCTGCCTTCTTCTCCCAAAATGGTAGGCACCCCCAAGTAAGTGCGTCTGCTTTCTACCTCTAGTTCTAACCGTGTTACCAAATGAGAAAGCGCCCGTGGTAGTCTCCACCCATTATAGGGAGACTGAAGGACAAAACTTAGTTTGGGCACAGCACATCCACTTCCAGAATATGTGATTTAACATTGAATTAACATGTTACGCGGAAATTTTCACTAAATACATTCAGCAGTGAGTACCTCACCTGCACCCTGCACTTTGCCAACAACTGGGGTATCCTGTCTAACGCCCCTTTCCCCGGACCTGTAGCCTTGCCAGACATCATAACCCCGCTTCTCAGTGCGCCGCCATATTTAGCTAGTCTCAGCCTATCAGATTCTCAACGTTTGTCGCTTACTTGAGAAGACATTGGCTGACGCTCAGGCGGCGGACAAAGTGTGCAGAGTGGGTGGAAGTCTCGCGGTGATTGGTAGGAAAGGTTTCCGGGTGTCGTGACGTCATTGAGCTTCAAGACAAGAATGGCAATGCTGGACAGATTGGCATTCCTTCAGCAGGTAGCGGGGGTTTCTGGGTGTTAAACATTGTCTTATTAACAAGATACACATCAAGTGCATTATAGATAAAATCGCGGTTGAGATTCTACTTCCCCTTTGTCAGTGGTTCCTAGATAGCCTAGAGCCAACAGGGTTGTGGGCCCTTTAACAGGTGGATATCCCTCATATAGAACTGCCAATCTTTTTCCCATAGTACAGAGTAAGTGGGAGGCACAAAATTCACGCACAGAGAGAGAGGTTCCGAAATGTCTGAAATTATTAGGCTCCCGTGTTATTGAGTGTTTTGTCTCTGACTCATCTCCTCTTGTGAGTATAATTTACAGTGGAACCAAGATTTTACTGTTGCCAGGATACTGTGTCAGAACAGTGTACATTCCAGGATAACATGAATTCCAGGAGCAGACACAGTCTGCTTGTATGGGACTGTAAAAACACAGCACCGGGGTATTATGAGTTATGAGTTGTAGTTAAAGAACAGTTGCTTGCCACAAATTGGGCCCTATGTGTTTTGTGTCATTGTGAAGCGGTCACGTTCATCTTATGGGCCATCAGCCGAGTGTTGGATAATGCCAAGATTGGGCACAAACTCCTTTAGCTTTTGTACAGGGTATTGGTTGTTTTTGTATTTGCCCTTGTATGTTCAGTGTATACACCCATTTATTGTAAAGTAAGGGTTGCCACCTTTCATGACAATGCTGGAGACATCTTAGGGCGGACTGATGACAGCAAAGTCAGGCAATTGGCCAGTTGCTGCATCAGTCTCAGAAAATTCTTCCTGCTTTTCCTACGTTGGAAAACTGGTCAGTCAGTTTTGCTCGGAAATCCTAACAAAAAAAGTGATGTCCGGGTCAAAATCAGACAGGTGGCAATCCTATGTACAGAAATGAAGAGCAGAGAGGCTTATTATTAACATGCATTTATATAGCGCCAACATATTTCACAGGCTTACCACTAGAATGGTGCATTTTGGACTTTTTTTGGGCTCCACTTCTTGAGATGCAATATTTGTTTGGTCAGTTAGGGTCCCTTTCGCTTATGACAAGGTTACAGATGTATGAAAATGTAGTTAAATCGTCATTTGCCTATAGTTCCAGACTGATATCGACTCACAGGAGTAGAAAAAAAAAGCACAAAATAGCTAGCCATCAGAGTATAAATGAGTAAAGAGCATGTGGCCCAAATACATCTTCAAATTGCTCTCACATGGGTAAATGATACATGAAGTTTGAATATGTAGCTGAATCCAGCTTATAGGGAATAAGTACCCCCTCATACAAATATAAGGATAAATGAGCATGAAAAGTAAAAAGCCACACATTATATTTTAAAGACACATGGCAACTGATATGATGATATGAAAACAATGCCTGCCATTTCAGAGCAGGGTTAAAAAAATAGTAAACATTTCTCTATATCTGCCTGTAAATCCTAGTCTGATGGTTCCTTAATTCCATTCTCAATAGACATAGCAATATTCACAAACAAATTTGCAGTCTTCGTTGTATTTTTTTTTACTTTTTGTGTTTTTTTTAATTACTTGCCCTTCAGCCTGAAATAAAAAATGGGTCAGTGATTCCAAAAATAGAAAGTACATCAACCCCCAATGCTACATTTTAGCATTGTTGTTATCATTTGATTGTTTCTGTTAAGACCTTATCCTATGGATTTTCCAGTATGACATTCAAACAGATTTAAAAATTTAATGTTAAATTATCAAATACCGAGCTTTTGTTTACTTCTGTTCACAGCTGCCATTGCTTTTAAAGGGGACTTCAGATGATGATACTCCCTGTCCTGGGTACCTGTATGAGGAATTTGCCAGTATCCTTTATCTTATTTCAAGGGTATTCAACTACAGTGCAAAAAAATGTGGCCCTGACCTATAACCCAAAGCAATCACCCATCTGATACTAAGCAGGTTTGAAGAGATACATCATTGTCGTTCGATTATGCAATTAATGGGTTAATAAGGAGTAGGACAGTGTGGGATTTTTCCGTCTACTAGAAAATCATAAAAACATTAAATAAGCTCAAAGGGCTAGTTCTGATTCCAGTAAGGAATCGGATATTAATTATATCTCAGTTTGGATAATGTACAACATACTGTTTTATTATTATTATAATAGAGAAAAGGGAAGAAATAGTTTTAAAAAATTTGGATTATTTGGATAAATGGAGTCTATAAGAGAAGGACTTTCCTTAATTCTAAGCTTTCTGCATAATGGGTTTCCAGATAACAGATACCATACCTGTAGTAGAAAGCCAAAGTAGGGTATCAGTAGAAAATCAAATGATTGTAGTACAGGTATAGGATCTATCTAGAATCTGTCTATCTGGAATGGTTAGGACCTGGGATTTTCCAAAAATGGGCCCTTTCCATAAGTTTCATAATTTTAATATCACCATACCTTAAAGGGTTGTTCACATACAAAGCGGTGTTCACTGCTCCATGTTCATCACTTAATTTAAAGGGGTGGTTTTCCTTTACGTTGACTTTTTACTATGTTATTGAATGGCCTGTTCTTAGCAATTTTTCAATTAGTAATTTTTTTATAGATTTTTAATTATTTATCAGCTTATTTTACATCTTTCCAGCTTTAAGATGATGGGGTCAATTACCCAGCAGGCAAAAAATTCTCTGTAAGGCTACAATTTTATTGTATTTGTTATTTGTTATTATTTGTTTCTCCTTTTCATCATTCAAACATGTCTGGATGCTAGGTTAAGATGGACTCTAATGAATACCAGTTGCAAATACTAGTGATGTGCAGGACCCATGGGTTTGGGCGAGCTTGGAACAATTAATTTACATTTTTGGCTGGTCACAGTCAGATGCGGACCACACCACCTGTGACATTGTTATGTCCACTTCATGCTTCTGCCATCTCTGTATATATATTTGTGCCTGTGTCACCCCATTTCATATTTATCTGCAATAATAAAATTCTATATTGTAGAGATTTGTGGGTTGATAAAAAGTAAACAAACAAACCCAGTAAGCCATCTGTTTATATACCTGCTCCCAACGGACCTGTCAGCGATGCCACCAAAGGAGGCTGGGGTGACACAGGCACAAATATATATACAGAGATGGCAGAAGCATGAAGTGGACATAACAATGTCACATGTGGTGTGGTCCGCATCTGACTGTGACCAGCCAAAAATGTAAATTAGTTGTTCCAAGCTCGCCCAAACCCATGGGTCCTGCACATCACTAGTATTTGCAACTGGTATTCATTAGAGTCCATCTTAACCTAGCATCCAGATATGTTTGAATGACGAAAAGGAGAAACAAATAATAACAAATACAATAAAATTGTAGCCTTACAGAGAATTTTTTGCCTGCTGGGTAATTGACCCCATCATCTTAAAGCTGGAAAGATGTAAAATAAGCTGATAAATAATAAAAAATCTATAAAAAAATTACTAATTGAAAAATTGCTAAGAACAGGCCATTCAATAACATAGTAAAAAGTCAACGTAAAGGAAAACCACCCCTTTAAATTAAGTGATGAACATGGAGGCATTGCAGGCATTCAGAGGCATTCTGGCTGCAGCCAGAAAACTGGGAAGATATGCCAGAGATCAACCAGATGAAAATGCAGCTCAGTGATGATGCCGCTTCCCCTCCAGCCTCCCTGCACTCTCCCCAGACCAGAATGGAGACTCGCAGCAGGCCACACCAGACCAGCCTACACTAGCTGAGATAATGACACTCATCACTAATAACTATGCGGTCACAATTGGCAAAATTGATGATCTTAAGTCTGATCTGGCTTTACTTAAACTAAAAATCAGAGAGTGTACCACAGAGGCAAAAAGACGTATTAGTACCCTGGAAGATACCACAGCCTCCATACCGGATAACCTTAACAACATGACACAACAAATAAGAGACCTTACAGCTAAAGCAGATGATTTGGAGAATAGACTGAGTAGAAATAACATCAGATTGGTGGGTCTTCCCGGAAAGAGCGGAGGGGGCACTCCTGAAATATTTGTTGAGAATTGGCTCAGAGAAAAGCTGGGAAATGAAACCTTTTGCTTATCCTTTATTGTGGAGCGAGCTCATAGAAATACTGCCCGTGCCCCCTGACAGGAGCTCATCCAAGGCCTCTCATTGCAAGGCTGTTAAACTACAGGGATCAAGATCGTTTACTCCTGGAAGCCCGGAAAAAACAGGAAATCATGCATGATTTTTATATATATATATATATATATATATATATATATATATATATATATATATATATATATATATACGGATTTCTCCATTGTGCTATGCAAACAGCGCCTTAAATTTATGGAAGCCGATAGAAGACTACGCCAGCACAATCTACCATACAGGTGATCTACTCCGCTGGGAGTATTTATGCCATTTGTGAACATGAGACGCATAGTTTCAACCGACACCAAGGGATGCTCGTTGTCGCCCCAGCTCTTTGCCATCGCTATGGAGCCTCTATCTTGCCTAATCCCCTGACATTGCCGGCCAATTGGCCCCCAAAAAGAGAAATTGTCTGTTATTTGCAGATGATACTCTGATACATATCTGGTGCATCCGCTTCATACTTAGATGCGGCAGTGTCCATACCCGTACAAGATACTCTGGTCTAAAAATTAATTGGTCAAAATCCACTTTATTCTCTATAGACACCCTTAAGGTGGCCATAGACTTAAAGATCCACTCGTTTGGCAACATCGCCAAACGAGCGGATCTTTCCCCAATATGCCACTAAACTGCATGGCTATATCGGGGGTAATTCGAGCGTTCGGCCGTATGGCCGAACAATCGAATTACGATGCGCCAAGCTGCTCCGACGGGTCGGTCGGGTAAAAATCCAACCTTCCTGATCGATATCGTGGCCAGATATCGATCGGGAAGAACCGTCGGAAGCCCCCATACACGGGCAGATAAGCTGTCAAATCGGTCCAAACGACCGATATCGGCAGCTTTATCTGCCCGTGTATGGCCACCTTTACAGCCCATCCACGACAGACCTAAAGGGGTCTACAATGGACATCATACAAAAACAGGTTAATTGAATGATTTCTCTCTATAAACTTATCTAGGCTGCCCTGAAAAATTCAAGAAAACTTGGGACCCATTGATAGAAGCTCAACTACATATTACAGAGTAATGCAATGTGTAAGCAAATGGAAAAAAGATGCACAAGTGTCCCGACATTCCTTAAAAAACCTAGTAATTCCACAACACACCTACTAGATTCCCCATTCTAGTTTTAACAGAGAAGCAAGTATGACCACAAAAGTGACTTCCTGTTCCCTCATGCCTTCCCAGTTTATTCCAAGTTAGTGTTTGAACCCTCCCCCGATACAATAAGAAACAATCACAAGCCCAAGTGGTAAGTGGTTAAAATATTCATGGCATCTACACAGAACCTTTAACCACTCAACATTCCACTTATCAAACATCCAAGGTAGACAGGGCAAGGTCTTAAGATACCCCCTGCTTATGATTTTGCATTTAGCATTTAAGGATACATACTGTATTGTACTTACCTGTATGAATAATGTAATACCTACCTGTGAACTATTGATGTTATCCTTGTATACTCAATAAATTGAATTGTTCAAAAAAAGAACTATTTGCTTAAAATATTTTCTTTATAACAGGTTGCCACATGAGGAATCTCATATTTATAGGAAGCAGGGAAAGTTACGAGGTATCTAAAGTGAGCATTTTATGTATGCTTGTTAGTCATGTCTTGGATATGTGTCGTGATTGTGCTAGAATTGTAATTAATGGGCAGCATAATGCCTAGGATGGTTGAGTGTTAGCAGATGTGAAGTATTATGTGTGTGTTACTGTTGTGCCCTTAATATTGCACTGCAGAGATCTCATACGAGTCTGTAGGAAGTTGTCAGTGTCTTCTGGAATATCTGCTGAACCGTCTGCAGACCAGCTCATGTCATGTAAAGCTAAAGGTGAGCTCAGAGTTCAGTGTATAGATGTCATTTTGTGGTCCCAGGGGTTGTCTCAATTTCATATTCTTCCACACCACCAGGTACTGAAAATTCTTCTGTCGCTGTGCTTCCACGGATCTCCGCAGTTCATTCAAGACCTCAGACGTAATTCTGCTTATATACAGGAGGCTGCAGGTATCAATGATCTAACCATGTGTGGAGACAAATCACAGAAGAGTTACTATTACAATTACCATAACACTGTACCTTAGAATCCCATGGTATATCTCACAAAGTTTAGTTCATTGCAAGGAGCCAACCAGGTGACCGTTTAAATGTAATGTGTATACTCCAGACTTGGAAACTGACAGATATTTTACTTTCTTAGCATCAGTGATGTATTTTATTTAATTGATTTTCGGTTTTAATCCTTAGTGGACATCCCATACATATCTACAGGACTAACAAACTCATGTAGACTAAAAAGAAGTAAAACAGAGCAAGCTGTGCAGTATTAAAGGAGGATAAGTTTGCTGTTGAGGTTATTGGCGATGAACGTTACATTTTACAACTCAGGTCATTTCAATTTGCAGCAGTTAGTGGACCCCCAGACCCCCTTCATGGTATCAGTCTGTACCAGAAAGTTCGAGTCACAGCACAGGTGAGTGCTCTCTATGTTGTTCTCTGTGTTGATTGTTGTTATGTTGCTTCATAGCTGCTTTCATTGTTGTTTTTACTTTCTCTAGGAAATTGTGGGCAACTTATTCTCAGAGAGCATTCCCTCTCCGTCACATACAGTGTCGGCAAAAGAAAGATCCCAATCAGGTAACACAAAAGGCATCATTCTCAATCCACCGCATAGTGCTGCTTAGTAATATTACCCTTAAGAGCAGAATGGGGTTTAAAGGACAAGGAAAGTCTGAAGGAATTGCACCGCAATTCCTTCTGTGTTCAACTATTTAGCTGTTTAAGCCCATATGTTTAAAAAAAATAGTATATCTTAAAAAATACCCTTAGGGCAAGCTGAAAGCTTTGTGTATTCTTCTGCGCTGACCATATGTCTCCCTTCTTCTCCTGGCTCATGTCCCTGTAGTCTTGTTCATCTAATATTGCAGCATTTTATAAACAGTGTGGAGGGAACAGCAGACAAGAACTCATGGCGCGCAAGGGTCGACAGGTAGAGGAAATATCACTCAGGCGCAGTAGCTTGACTGTCGGCATTTTAATTCACTCTTTTACCAAGTAATCAAATGAGGCTGCAGGCAAAATATAAAAAGTTTTTGTGAAATATAGGTAGCAGTTCAGTACAGCAGGTGGTACTGTGTTTTAAGTTTTTCCTTGTCCTTTAACTTCTCAAAGCAGTCAAACATATTCTGCTGAATTGACACAGGTATTAGCTTTAATGTGTCAATTCCTGTGACTTTCTGTAAAATGTCCTTGCAATCAGGAAAGTTGTGATAAATGGGGAAAGTATCAAACTTTTCAAAATTGTTTGATATTACATAAATCATGCTTTTTTAAAGCACCAGTGACCAAGATGTTTAGATTGATAAATAGAAACTCTTATCATGTTTCCAATAGGAATGGGATCTCAGGCTTCCAGTGCTCCAGCTCTGCATGGGTTTGGATATTCACAAGAAGAGAAGAATTTAGGTGAGCCTTTCCCATCTTAAACAAGTGTTTAACTTTACAGGTCAAACCTTAGCAAATGTAAGTCCTTTCTGCCACCTATCCACTTTTGAAAATCTATTGAGGACAAGTAGCAGAAAAAAGTTGAAACTTCCCCAATTAAATACATCTATGATGGACATCTGGTCTGTTATTCCTAGCTCTGCATTTGTTTACATTTAAAGGAAATGTAAACCCATGAAACCGATCAATGTAAAATTGCTATTCTGAGCACTTTTACAGTTTTCATACATTTTATAGTATTTAAGATAAGAATTCTTACACTGCTAATATAATTAAAACTTTGGATAACTCTTCGCTGCTCAGTAACTTCATATTGTAACCTTATGATTTATCTGAAGTACTTAAAGGGGTTGTTCACCTTCCAAAACTTTTTCCACTTCAGTTGTTTTCAGATTGTTCACAATAAACAAAGACTTTTTTCAATTGCTTTCCATCTTTTATTTTGTACCGTTTTCCCAGAATTTAAGGTTAAAGACAGAGACAGATGAAAAGATTCGGGGAGAGTAATCGCCCGGCGTCAGGCGACGAAATCTCCCTGAAAATTCTCGTTTGTCTCTGCCCTTAAGTTTATGTTCCTGTCTCTGGTGTCTCAGTCTGGAAGCTCAGTGATCCAGGAGCATTCTAAACTGTTAGGGCAGACACACATGTGGAGATTCGGTGAGATTTCGTTTTCCGAAGTCGCCCGAAGTAGGAAACTTTGGGCAACTTCGGAAAATGAAGCACTCCGAGTGCCATGCCACCGGCAATTTAGATTCTAGCCGGCGGGAAGGAAGTTCAGGGAGATTAGTCACCCGAAGTAGACACAATTTGTCCCCAAATCTCCACGTCTGTCTCTGCCTTTACAATTTGCTACAATCAGTTGATACATTTCTCAGCAGTATCTGTGGAATATTAGCAACTATTATATCAATTCTATCAGCTGCCTTTAATGAAACTCAGGGAATCTGCACAGCATGGACAAACATAGCAAATGTATCAACTAAATGTAACAATTTAAAACAGCTAAAGACTCTGTGACCCCCCTAGAGCTGCTTCAGAAGGTGAAAATTTTAACTTTATTTTTGGTGAACCAAACTGAACGGAAAAACATGTTTGAAGGTGACAACCCATTTAAGAGAGAACTCCGGAGTTAGTGAAAACACCATAAAATGTTTTATTTTATCCCAGTGTAAGTATGTCACAGTATACTTAAAGGTAGTAACCAGTGTTACTGCCAAAGTTGCCCCAATACTACTAGATTCATAACACTAACCAGTGTTACTACCAAAGTTGGCCGAATACTACTAGATTCATAATACTAACTCAGTTTTGCTAGCAAAATTGCCCCAATACTACTAGATTCATAACACAAATTATTTGCTAAATATCGATATTTGTGCTTTTATTTGTAAAATAAAATTATGTTCCAATTTCTCCCAGGTAACTCTAAGGACACCTTTCTTAATGGTATACAGCGTGCAGCGGTAGCTGTGACACATTCCGTGCTGCCCGGTGCAGGATTATCTCATACACATGCATGTGAACAAGCAGATGATGCATATAAGCCAGTGGCCATACCTTCCACTGATAGGCGCCCACTGCCAGGAAATTCCCTTCCTACAAGTGCACACAGAGGTATGTTCTGACCATTTCACTGGTCTTGGCACATTTCCTTTTACTAGTCCTTTAAGTTCCACCAAGAGTAAAGGTTTTTTTTTTCTGAGGACTCCTATTGCAATCAGGGCCAGATTTTCATAGCGGGCACCCCTAGGCCCACTGTTGTACGTCGCCCCCATCCCCTCCCTTTTATTCGCTCAAATTTTCATCATCGGGACCAGACCAGACATGGGGATTGACTCACAGAAAATGACTTCGGAAACCGCCACGCAGCGTGTGCTTTAGCGCAGGCAACTTTTCATTTTATCGGATGCCTTTATCTGCTGGCCGGGAAATCCTCCTGTTGTGGCAGTAACCTTAGATCATTTGTAGTCGGATAAAGTCTTTCATCAAGGTCTTCTCATCACATTATCACAAAGGTAAATTTCTGCACTGGGGATATCTGCATTGAAATGTAAAAACTATTTTCCATTCTTCTTCTTGACATTTTGTATCTCCAGATATGTTAAGTGTTACTTGTTCTGTTACAACTAATAAAGTGTATACATATCAAAACAGGAAAATATTATTGCAACCAATGTCCCTGCAGCTATCGTTCAACTGCAGATTTGGTATTCACAGCATAACTGCACTTTCATCTCATTTCATCCTTGCTTAAAGAAACTGGACAGTAAGCTCTACAAAAGAAACTCGTATATATTTGATATGAGCACCTCAGTATTTCCTGCTTTCTCTCCTTATATAATTTTTATGAATGTAGGGTTTTCACCATATCAAGATCAATCTATCAAATCAATTTTATAACTGTCAGTGCTGTAATCAGTATTTGTCTGTTTCTGCACACTTTCTGATTTTCTAAACAATGTAGCAGAAGTCCGCTCTCCTTCAGCCGAGGGTCCATTTCTCACACTGGCTTGCATGTTTCTTCACAGGTCTGTTATATGGTTTTGTTTACACTGTTCAATAATCAGAACCACCAGAGCAGGGAATAGTAAAGGTACCGACAGTCGGTTACTACTACAAAATTGTTTTTCTCATCATTTACTGCAGGCTGTCACCGATCAGGTGTACCTGGGGGTGGGTGGGATGAAAGTGACAGTGGAAACAGTTCCCAGGAATCTCCTCATGACAAGTCTCCTCTCAGTCGTTCATCTGATGTTGGTAGCAAATCAGGAAGTGATGGACAGTCTCGGAACAGCCAACGAGAGAGCTTGGACATTACAGACAGGTAAATACAGTAGTGACGTGACCTTCAAGAAAGGTGGGCTACATCTCCTGAAAGAGATAAACCATTGGGACAAACGTGCCAAATTAACAGAATATTTATCTGTAGATTGTGTCGGTTTAAACATACTTAATAAAACGTATTTTCAGAGATATACAGTATTCACTTGCACAGACCTTTGATTGCTGGACAGGTATATTCAGACATACTGTACACACCTTTCTACTGTGTATGTAAGTATATGCACTTGCACAGAGCTTTAAAACTTCACAAGTAAATGCACAAAGCTTTTCCATATCTCACATATGCAGTCACATGCATAAAACATAGAACAGGGTGTTGCAGAGTCCTTTCCTGCCAAGAAACCACCAAGCATTACAGAAAAAAAGCTTAAAGAGTTCACTTCATAAATATGGCACATTATACACTTAATACATTCATATGAGAGATGAACCCATTTCAGCTTTGTGTATGCCTCATGTGAATGTATTGTGACTTTCTAGGGTAGAATTCACTCATCTGAGTGACTGCCAGCAAGAGGCACGATTGGTTCAGGAAGTGACATGGGGGAAGAGAGTTTTTCTTACCCAGGAGGAAAGTCAGCAGTTTGTCAGAGGGTGAGTATAACTATAAATGAGGCTTATAAGATTATTTGTATGACAAAGATACCTAAATTCTCTCTTACCCCCAGGCATGGGATTGCAATGACAGGGTATCCTCTACTCCAGACATTGCTATCTACATATATCAGGGCCCCTTATACATATACAAAAGGAAATTAAAAATAGCCTATTCATGGAAAAATACATGAAAGATCAACATAACTTGTAAACTCACTGCATTTTCCATTCTGCTTTAACATAAGCTCAAAACTATGAATAGTAAGGCATACTTATTAACACTATTTTATACTTAAAGATCTGTAGGAACCAGGTCCGGACTGAGAATTAAAATAGGCTTTGCCATTTCAGGTAAAAGAGGCCCAAACCGCCCCCACCAGTCCACTAAATACTGACTTTCTATGGGACCTTATAGCAGCCCCTCTGGCATTTGCCAGAACCCACAGATTGCCAGTCCGGGCCTGGTAGGAACACAAGCAATCCGCGGCCAGCTACACTTGTTTTTATTCCTAATACTGCCTTGTAGAGTCTCAGCTTCTGTATGTTTTTAGCATACTGTCTTTTACCATTGCAGGCTGTGAAATCTCAGTCACTTATAAGTCTAACAGGTTATATCTCATACAGGAAACTGTACTATGCATTATTAATAATGGTGGAAAGGCTGGTGGACCCTGAAAGGACAGTATGCAACATATATGCAGAAGCTGAGGGACTTGAGGAACACCCATTTAATCCAGCTGCATTTTGTTAAAATAAAACTTTTCAAAAACATATGTAAAGCTCTTGGGTTTAGAAAAATAAAATATAATGGAAGACTTTATCCCTTGTAAGTTTCAGATCTTCAGTTGGATTTACTCATTTGAAACGTGCCATTTAGGCCTTGCTCTACTGGTTAACCCCCCCCCCCCCCATTTACTTCATACCACAAACTTCTTTGGCTTCTTATAATGGGGTTATAGAACCAATAGGAGTTGTGTGAGAAGTCACCACAATCTTGGAGCCAACCTGCACTGAAACAGTGGCTGCTAATGCAAGGCTTAAAGGTGTAACAATAAAAACTGGGTAAATAGGCTGTGCAAAATAAAAAATGCTTTCAATAGAGTCAGTTAGCCAAAAATGTAATATATAAAGGCTGGAGTGACTGGAGCTCTAACATAATAGTCAGAACACTATGGGGGTTATTTACTAAACTCCGAATGCAAAAGTCATGAGAAATTAGTGATTTTTTTTTTTTTTACAATATCTGACTTTTAAAAAAAATCACGAATTTTTAGGAATTTATTAAACCCCGAATCTGAAAATCCGGCATCTCAGACTTGTCGAGGTTGCATATAAGTCAATGGGAGAAGTCCCAATGATTTTTTGAGTTTTCGGATGAAAAATCCGTAAAAACCACGAAAATTTTCGGGAAAGTGTATTAATAAAAAGCCCAAAAAACCTGTGCGGATTTGGTCTGAGTTTTTTTCAGAAAATATTGAGATAAATTCAGACTTTGATAAATAACCCCCTAAGTCTTGCTTTGCAGCTCTCTTGGTTTCCACTGATTGGTTACCAGGCAGTAACCAATCAGTGACTTGACAGGGGCCATATGGGTCATAACTGCATGCTGAGGATCAATTGCAAACTCACTGAACAGTTATGTCCCATTTGGTCCCCCTTAAAGATGCTGACTAACTCAGAATTAGAGAGCTGAAAAGCAGGAAGCTGTGCGCTATTGTTTTAATCATACAGTCACTCTGGCTTTTGTAGAGTATATTTTTGGCTAACTATATTAGAAACATTTTTTATTTTGCACATACTATCTATTTACCCAGTTTTTATTTGTACACTGAACTGCTCCTTAAAACCGCAACCTGTGCCAGCATCAATTCAGGTCTTAGCATACCTCATAAGTCTATTAGAGAAAGAATACATCTTTTTCAGTTTTCTCCACCCTCTCCTTCCATGACCCGTCCTCATTTTTGAAGTAAGGTGAAGTAATATATAATGTGGCTTGGGGCTTATTGATTCTAGTTATCTGCTGTTGAGCTTTGTTTCTTAAATTATTAAAATATCTATTCTAGATGTTCCCTGTTGAACTGTGAAGTTGTGTTTGAGATGTTAAACTGCTCGCTAACAGATGACAGTAACTGCATCAAATTGGTATGTCTTTGACCACGTGGGTTGCTCGATGACTTCTCCACATCTTGTTGCAATCAGTGTTCACTCTTATATGAACAATAACACCAAAAACTCAAAGTGTATCAAAGTAATTAAAATATAATGTAGTGTTGACCTGCACTGGTAAAATCTTTGTATTTGCTTCAAAAAGACTGCTATAATTTATGTAAATAAGCTGCCGTATAGTCATGGGGGTAGCCATTTAAGATGGAAAAAAGAAGGAAAGGCATAGGATACATAGCAGACAACAGATAAAACACCATTGTATTCTGCAGGATTTATCTGTTGGTAAGTTACTGCGATTCATTTCAAAAGCACCGAATTGTAATACTTTATGTGTCTTTGCCCTAAATGGCTGCTGTTGTGGATACACAAGCAGCTTATTTATATAAACTATAGTAGCATTTCTGCTGATAATCATCTCCAGTTTGCAATTTCATCTATCTTTTTGCTAGGGTCCTAATTACAAACGCAACCATGCACTGATTTCAAAAAGAGACTGGAATATGAATAAAAGAATGTCTGAATAGAAAGATGAGCAATGCAAAGTAGCAATAACAATAAATTTGTAGCGTTACAGAGCATTTGTTTTTAAGATGGGGTCAGTTACCCCCATTTGAAAGCTGGAAAGTATCAGAAGAAACAGGCAAATAACTCAAAAGTATAACATATAAATAATGAAGACCAATTGCAAAGTTGCTAGGAATTATAGGACATTCTATAACATACTAAAAGTTTCATCAAAAAGAGAAACACCCATTTAAGCTATGTGCTCATGTGTGCACACAAGTTATACAACAAATCTGGAATGCACAAATTTGCTCAGAGATATTTCTGTCCATGCTGGCAACCGTCCACTGGCCTGTGCACACAGTTTTTAAAAAGACACAACAGGAGATTAATAACCTGTTACATATTTCCCATAATTCCTTTTAAATACTAAGGGCTCATTATGTGCTCTCACCAAAGCCTCTAGAGAAGGCTTACTCACTGGTTCTACTAGTGCAAATGCAAAGTGAAGCAACATTACAGATTCTATAAAGCCAGGTCTTATCAATGTTTTCTACCTACAGCGCTCCATGTGTGCGATATCCTCCCTCATGGCCTCTGACCTCCTGTCACATGAACACATGATAGCAGTTGTCAGGCAAAACTTGCAGACATTAACTGGAGGACCACCAGGGCCAGTGAAGGACAAGGCCACCAAGGTGAGGAGATACCATCCTGTTACTTTTCTTGGTGACACTGTGGATGATTGTCCTTTCTCAAGAAAAAAAAAACATTTCTGGGGTGCAAATACAGCAATATATCACTAAGGGGACACATGGTAAATTAGTGCTGGATGTATTGTGCCAGAACAGATTACCCCTGCTGGCAATTAGTGATGTGCAGGATTACCTGAATCCTGCGGTGACCCACAGGTTGGCCACTGATTGGGCTATTTTGGGTTTAAATTTAGTCAACCATTTCAGGTAAGAGGGTGCAGTTCAGACTGGGGAAGTACACTCCTCCACTGCTCCTGATGATTCTTTATCTTGGAACCAGAGGAAACAGTTTAACATGACCCTCCCTTACATCTTACAGTTGCTTATCTGTACATAATATTCCTATAGACATTACAAGATACACTTCAAATAGCTGGGAAATAGCTCATAGTCCAAGTTAATCCAGGGACTAGTCCGGTTGCCATTTTGGAGTCAGGAAGGAATTTTTTGCCTTCCTCTGGATCAACTGGCAGATAGGTCGTTAATTAAAGAAAAAAAAAAAAGGTTGAACTCGATGGACATGTGTCTTTTCTCAACCTTACTTACTATGTTACTATGTTCATATGTTTGGTTAGTTTAGCAGAGTTCCAAGTTAGTAAGACCTACATTTTTTTTCTTAGATTCTGCGCCAGTTTCAAGCGCTTACTCAGAATTTTTCTGAAAGAGGAGCTGTGCATCATGAGACTTCCCCTTCCCCCACCACACACTGCTCTTTGGATTTATTCGCTGATGTTATTCCTCATTCTGTGGTGAGCGGTTTACTGACATCGCTAAGTGTCCCCTCATCACCTACTTTAAATGTTCAGAACACTGTTTGTTCTCTACAGAATGGGGCTGCAAACCAAAAAAATCCAAATGGGAGCACTGAGAAAAGTGATCCAGCTGAAGAATTAAGAGTAGAGACTGGTGACCACATAAGCACAAATATACACGTGTCTCTGTTTGAAGGCATGGAACTAGTAGGAACAATGAAATCCAGTCACAAAGAAGATACTATAGGATACAGGGCCGGAGGACTTTCTGTTGAACCTGCAAAGGAAGAACCATCTAAGCCAACCCTGTCCTCTGTCTTTTCATTTCTAAACACTTGATGCAACATAAGATAAGATTATTTATTTGTCACGTGCATAGTTATACAAGTACAACATGCAGTGAACTGCATCCTGGTTCACTTTTTTAAACTGTGCAAAATTAAAACATACTAGTTAAATACTACAACTAAGTACGAAAGGATTACCATAAAAAAAATCTAAAATTTAGAATAAAGTATAGCAGCAGAGCATATGTAGTACAAGATGAACCTGTGGCCTTCACCAGGTGAACTTGCCCCAAGCACTCACATAAAACTATCAGAGTCTGGTTTCTATGAATTAAATATTTTTTGTCTGTGTGAATGAATATCTGCATGTGGAGCTGCACAAAGACAGAGAGCAAGTCATGCGATGAACTAAAGGACCAATAATGGTCCTTGACACAGGATGTATTATCCACCAAAAGAAGTGCCTGAATATGGCTGGCAAGCATCTTATTTAGTAGAATTCCATTCAATTAATCTCCCCAACTGAGACTATGCACAATGTGCCATGGGCCTTAAAGTTTGCAAATGCCCATCCAGTACTTTCAAATAAACTAGTTTGCAAGTGAAAAAGTTTTCATTTTGTGGTGCTATGGTAATCCATGAATATCATTAGACTCCTGTATATCTCCCATTGTGTTCTACACAATTTATCTATTATCTGTTATGTAAATGTGGGCTCTAAAAGCCTAGTTTTGACTTGAATGGCTATTGATGCCTCTAGCAAACACACAGTTTGTTCCAGTGCAAGGTAATAGTAAATCATATTTAATGTACGTATACATAGTCTTTGATGTTACTGGTCAAAACACACCACAAATTATGTTATGCACAAATAATTTTATTTATAACCTGGACATACAGTTTTTAAAAATGTGCACAGGAAAAAATATTACACGTAAAGTATTGCCCATTGGAATTTGAGGGAACATTGGACAGTATTTGCAAATATTACTTTACATCAATCAGGTATTGTTTTAGCATTAACAAATTTAAATATAAGGATTTCCACCTATTGATAGTTATGTTTTGTCTCATGCATTGGTTGTTTTGCGCCGTTCTTCAGTGTGTTATAGCAACAAGATGGCCACAAGTGGCCTGATTACTAAGCAATCCTCATTCATTTTGGACATGCACAGTCATATTGCAATTCCGATTTGTCGAGCAAATCTCAAAGGAATTGGGCTGTAGCTGAGAATCCCTTCACTTCCAGGTGAGATGATGTCCTCCCACAGATGCAAATGTTGGCAGAGCACTCCTGTCTAGACAAACTACTTTAAACTTTTTAAAAGGTAACAGAATTCTACAAAAGTATTAGGTGTGTGTGTAATGTTTAATGAGCAGTGTCTTCTATACCTTCTGCATCAGTCAGTATTTGTATGGTATACACCGTGCAATTGTACTACTTTGTGGGCTGTGGAAGTACTTTATAAATACATGTTATTATTAATAGTAATAATGTATTTTTATTATGGCAGCTAGGTGTTATTTCTCAATGAGTTGCCAAAGAATGCCAAACAGAATACTCTGCACATGCACCACTGACATGAAGCTGCTTTCATATATCATATATTTAATTTAAAGAGATACTGACACCAGAAATTAAACAATTTTTTTACATATGTCATAATGCATTTGAAAGCTACTTATAAATTTGCCATGACGTATTTGCACAATGCTTTTACATTACCTGTCTGATGCCCCATGTTCCTGTATGAGGGGGCTGCCATACATGTGCAGCAGGAGTCCATTAACATTAGAAACTTTAACTGACAGACTGAAGTTGGCAAAAAAGTCAGTTTTAGAAACGTCATTTAACAATAACTTTCAAAAACAAACCTCTCAGCAAAAAACGATCAGAATGACCTATATGTAACTTTAGGGGGCACATTTACTTAGCTCGAGTGAAGGATTAGAATGAAAAATACTTCGAATTTCTAAGTATTTTTTTGGCTACTTCGACCTTCAACTACGACTTTGAATCGAATGATTCAAAGTAAAAATCGTTATTCAACCATTCGATCACTTTGACCACCTACTTCGCCACCTAAAACCTACTGAGCACCAATGTTAGCCTATGGGGAAGGTCCCCATAAGCTTTCTAAGCTATTTTTGATCGAAGGAAAATCCTTCGATCGATGGATTAAAATCCTTCGAACCGTTCAATTTGAAGGATTTAATCATTTTTCTTCAATCGTTCGCTAAAAGCATTTGTGGTAAATCCTTTGACTTTGATATTCGAAGTCGAAGGATTATACTTCGAGGGTCCCTCGATATTCAACCAATAGTAAATGTGCCCCTTAATGTACAAAATTTAAAATTAAAAAATGTAATTTTAAAATGTTCTTTTTAGTGTCAGTATCACTTTAATATACAGTATATTTTATATATATATATATATATATATATATATATATATATATAGTTCCGTGTGCGCACTCTTACGGATCGAAATTACGAAGATGGGTGCGTTGGTCTAATCACATTAGCGCCGAAACGTTGGATATGCATTGTAAATAAAACACATTTGCATTCACAGTAAACGAAGTGCGGGTCCATTTGCAAAGCTATATATATATATATATATATATATATATATATATATATATATATATATATGTATGTATATAAAATATTGCTTATATACAATATTAAGTAATAAAGGATGGTAGTAGACGCAGTTTCAAACCTTTGTGGATCAGGAGACTGCAATTTCTTGTTTTAGGACAAAATAAATGTTTATCTGTTAATATTCCATAACCATATCAACTAAAGCATAAATATACTGCAGTGTAAACATTCTACATTCATATGCTAATAAACATACTACATTTGAGAGTTTGGATTATTGCTGCGGAGTAGGAACTGCCACATTGTTTGGTTCTGCAGAGTTCAATTTGGACCTTCACCATTCAATCAAAGCACAGCAGCCAAGTTCTCGAGCATATAGGCTGCTTTTGGTATCTAAGGAAAACTTTTGATATTTGTGTCTGCCAATGCAACAATGTGGACACTCTAAATTAAATTGTTTTTGTTCTCATTATATATAAAGGAACAGTAGCACAAACAAATTAAAACAATGCTATTGTTTCTCCCCTTCCCATTGTACTTCAATACGACCTAGCTTGTGCAATAGCAAAGCAGGGTTTTTCCTGTTAGGGTGCCATTCTCATGTCTACCATGCAAAAGAATTCTGACGTCATTTTGATCTCTACAATGCTCAAATCTTCTCCAGCTTCCGTGAAATCTGCTTTTTGTAAAATTAAGGGGGTCTGAGGTGTCACAACTCATTGCCTCTCATTGTATTCAATGTATTTGGGACTAAAGTTCCCACTGCCTCTAAGTGTATTTATTGTATATAGGGCTAAAGTTCCCACTACTTCTATTCATATTTAATGAATGTTGGGTGGCACTACTTCTCCCACTCATTGTATAATGCATTTATGGTCTGTAGTTATTATTCATAGAAGCCAATGTACCATTATATACTGTGTACAATATATATATATATATATATATAATATGACACTAGGGGGGTTATTTATCAAAGTCCGAATTTATGTCAATAATTTATCTCAATCAGATTTTCACGTTTTTTTTTGTGATTTTTCTCACGAAAACTCAGAATTTTGCCCAAAAACTCAGAAAACTTCGGGGTATTGCCAAAAACCCAGCGCACATCAAAAAATCATTGGGACTTCTCCCATTGACTTATATGCAACCTCGACAGGTCTGAGATGCCGGATTTTCAGATTTGGACTTTTCCCATCCTCGGGGTTTAATAAATTCTGAAAAATTAGTGATTTTTTTAAAAGTCAGATTTTATTTTAAAAAATCACGATTTTTTTCTGCTCGGGGGGAAAGGGAGGGGGATATCACTCTAATTTGCAGTGCAACAGTAAAGAGTGACCAGTTTTGCAGGTGCCCCCAGTCATGTGACTTGTGATCTGATGATCACAAGTCACATGACTGGGGGCACCGGGAAAACTGGTGACATGTCTAGTCTCATGCCAGATTTCAAAATTAAATATTGAACTCTATTTGATCTTTTAAAAAACAGATTTCAGTGCAGAATTCTGCTGGAGCAGCACTATTAACTGATGCATTTTATAAAAAAATACATATTTTCCCAGCATCTGTTTAAGAAAATTCATGAACAGATTACCTACAACCGTGTTCAATCACAATAAATAGTTGAGATAAATAATTTCATGAATCACAGCTTTCCACACAGTTTCAAGCCATTTGAGGGCTCTGAAAGCATTGTTATTTTTAAGTTTTCATGAGTATCCATATACCTAAATTCAGACTAGCCACTTTCCATTGATTTCTGTGGCTTTTCAATCGTTTTGAGTTTGTGCGATGAAAATTTGATTGTTTCAAGTTGATGTTATAAATCTTGAAAAACAGAATTCAGGATAATAACTCTAATTACTGGTGAGGCATTCATAAATAAAATGCAGACTCAAGTAGCTCACAATAACCTATAAAATACTGTATTCTCCACTTTACTGAATGTGCCCTTGTGGTCAGAATAAACTGCTTTTTATAGTTAATACTTTAGGGATATAATCAGTTTATATTCTCTGATGCTCCCTCTAACTTTTGAATGAAGCACAAGATAAGGAGCGGTATGGGCCAGGATTGGTGATGCCTACAAACCTCTACCAGGCTGCAATGAATAAAGCACTTTCATAAGCAGAGCTGCATTCATTCAGAAAGCACAGACAGGTACTCACAGCAAGGAAGTGTACAACGTGTAAAAAACATGGCAACCTGTTTTTTTCACTTCGCACCTGCCTCTCAATTGTTAAATCAGCCCGTGTGTGCTGTTCATTTGTGACTTGGAAAACACCTGTAATAACGTAACGGTATAGGAGAAAGAATATACACAAATCAGCATCACACTTGTGTAATTAAAGGGGTTGCTAACCTTTGTCTTAACTTTTAATGTTATGGAATGTCTAATTCTAACCAACATTTCAATTAGATTTAATTTTACATAGTTTTCAAATTATTTGCCTACTTCTTTTGACTCTTTCCATGTTTTCAAATGGGGGTCACTGACCCCCATTTAAAACATAGCTACTTTTTATTACTAGTTTTTCTATTCAAGCCTTCTCCTATTCTTCCAGTCTATTATTCAAATCAATGAATTGTTGCTAGGGTAATTTCAATCTTAGCAACCAGATACTACTGCTAAATACTTAAAAAAACAACAGTAATACAAAAAGAAAAATCAATTGCAAATTGTCTCATAACATCACTCTCTACATCATGCTTTAAGAGTTAATTTAGAGGTGAAGAACCACATATATTAAGACGTATAAACCTTATAATAATGTATATTTTTCATTTGGAGAGTTGGACTTGATGGACTTTGGTCTTTATTAACCCAATTGAATGGTGTAACTATTTTTCCAGTGAAACTAAATATACCTGTGCACGAATTCACTGTTTTGGAGCAATGCATCTGTCACACAAACCACGTAGAGCAATAGAATCTATTCAAAATGAGCCATATTACAGAACAAATGCATAAAGTTCTTATATTAAACAGAATCTGCAGGCAAACTCACTTGGCATTCGGTATAATATTTACTCATATACTTACCATAATTATGTACTGTATTTATGTTATATTTAAGCAAAGTCAATGCACAGTCTCTTCACTACACCAACATTTTCCATTGATGCTGCTGACCGGCATTGCCTGCTACAGCCAAGTTTATTATCTACAAGGAGTCCAAGGTCCTTTTCCATTATGGATTTGCCTATTTCTGACCCATTAAGGGTATCAGTGGCTTGGATATTTTTACATCCCAGGTGCATAACTTTACTTTAGCAACATCTGCCACTTAGCTGCCCAGATTGCCAATTTGTCAAGATCCTGTTGCAAAGATGTAGAATCCTGGATGGAAATAATTGGGCTGAATAGTTTTATGTCATCTGCAAACACTGATACATTACTTACAATACCATTCCCTAAGTCAATAATGAACAAGTTAAATAAAAGTGGACAACCCAATACTGAGCCCTGAGGAACTCCACTAAGAACCTTACTCCAAGTAGAGAATGTACCATTAACAACCATCCTCTGTACGCAATCCTGTAGCTAGTTTCCTATCCATGTGCAAATTACTTCATTAAGCCCAACAGACCTTAATTTAGAAAGCAGTCATTTGTGGAGCACTGTATCAAACGCTTTGGCAAAATCCAAATAGATCACATCTACTGCTCCCCCACTGTCCAGAATCTTACTTACCTCATCATAAAAAGAAATCAAATTTGTCTGACATGACCTAAGTCGTGACAAAGTCATGCTAATTGCTGCTCATAATGCCATTCACTAGGACAAAATTTTGACTATTGAGTGCTGTTCTCAAATGTACCACAAGGTGCATGGCAACATCTTTAGAAATGCAGATGTCAGGGGCCTGTTATCTTCTTACTGTCCCATTGTTCTGTTGATTGGCTACTGATTGGGGGGGTTATGACTCCAACTTGCATTGCAGCAGTAAAGAGTGACTGAAGTTTCAGAGCATAAGTCACATGTCTGAGGACACCTGGAAAACTAAGAACATGTCTAGCCCCATGTCTGATTTCAAAATTGAATATTACAAAATCTGTTTGCAGTATTGTGCCAGAGCAGCACTTTTAACTGATGTTTTTTGGAAAAAAGAAATCCCTTTAAATAGTTGCTCACAATAATGTTGATACCTTCCATCCTAGCAACCTGGAAACTATTTTCAAAACCATGAAAGAGAAACTTGTGCAACCCTATTTTGGTTACTGTCTCCTTAAATCACACTTTACCCTTGGCAATCCAGGGTCCCTGAGTCCCCTTTGCGTATGAAAAGTACTGGGAACTGGGATTTACAGAGCAGTACCTCCACCTAGGGAACACTGAGGAGCACACCTCAGGGAATTTCCACTAGGAAAAATAAAACACACCGTTTGCAAATAAAACAGATATAAACTTTATATAAAATAGTACTGAAAGAATTTGGGCAGTCTAATACACAATGCACTCCTGCATGGGGACACGCGGGACTTACCTATCTCACTATTAGGTACCTGACTGTCTCTCCAACACAGTCCTTTTTAGTATCAAAGTCTCAATCCTCTGGAAGGGGTTAATGACCACACAGTTCAGTTCAAACACAATGTCCCTTCCCCAGAGTTCTTATATCTCAGGTAGCGCTACCTTTCCCAAAAGTACCTCTCCCTTTAAACCTTAGCAGCTGCTCCCACGTAGCAGGTAAATGCAAAAGAACCTTTGCAAGTCTTACAACTCCGGGCCTGATGACCCATCACTTGGCACTTGTAGCATCTCCCATGGTATCTTCTACGCCTGTGGCGTACTTTACAGAGTGCAGATTGGGGTTCACCTTCATCAGGAACTGGACATTTTGATGTGGCCAAGTTTACCACACTGGTAACACCGGAGATTACAGGCAGCTCTGCAGCAGGACCAATGTCACTAGTGGCACCTTTCACCTCCTGAGTCTCTAGCAGCTTGGCAGGGAACAGGATGGACTCTCTCTGTACTTCTACAAAAGCTTGGACAGTCTCACAAGAACTGGTTCTGGCTTAATTTTGCAGCATACAACCCCTTTTAAGATCTGTTGGAGACCCTGTACAAAAGACTCCAAAGTCTGGCACTCCTTCTCTCCCAAGGATGCACTGGGGCACCCAGCCAATCGTATGGCTCTTCAGCCTCTAATTGGGCTGAATGATCTCACAGACAGGAAAAACAGGAGAAGGATTTCTCTGATCCCCTACACTTGCGATATTGGCAAAACTTTCCCCTGTTTATTAGGGGTAGGATTGATGTGCTAATAATTTCCCTCCCCAAATTCCTGTATATATTTCACAATTCCTATCCCGCATACCTTAACCTCCCTTGTCACTACACAAATGGCCTTCTTCCTTTCAAACAAACTACATTTGTTAGAACTTAAGGCACAAATTAGGGAAGTGGAGCTTGGGTCTCCTACATTGGTACTAATATTTTTAACTTCTCAGATGGGTAAAGTCTGGAACCTGAAGCTACAATATTTAAATATATTACATTTTGAATAATATCCAACCAAATCAACAGGTCATAGTGACATTATACAAAGCATACTCTGAAGTACTTAAATTGTACTAATTAAAGCCTTGCTTCTGTTTTAAAACATTAAATCTATTGTATATTGCCCAACTTGTTTGGACCCCCAAAAATATCAGGGGGTCTTTATGTCAGTACATTGAAAAAAGCAGGCCTTTTTAAATATCCTGTTTGTACTTTTTTCTGCATATTCCCAAGGCTCTTACAAGTCACCCCTGCAGTGAGCACCCCCAATTTTGTTTTTAAGAAGCTGTAGGAGTGCACCACCAACTATATTTTCCACGAGATGTACTATGATGACTGGGCCTCTCTCATGGCACAATGCCATTTGACACTTGCAAATTTGCTACATCCAATTAGATCCCTATTCCCCCTTGTACAACTTACATATGCAGAAAGACTGTCGACCCCTAAAATTTGATAATGCAGCCTCTGCCTAATGTGTAACTACCTATACACACCAGTAGTGAACTCCTTGAACGCTAATATTATCAAAGACTACCTATGATGTTGGTAGCTACCAGGATAGGCCAGGAACTCACAGAAAAGCAAACCATGATTGCACTGCTATTGTATGTTGTGTTTATTGAATTGTTGACACTGATAAAGACTCTGTAGAACTGCCAATAAACTGCCGACTTTATCTGTCGGCAGCTTTTCTTGGCCCCTGTATGGCCGCCTTAAGAACAGCTTTTTTCAGAATCACTGTCATTCTGTTTTTCAGCCTATCCCATATGTAGTTGTTGATGAGAGGAGAAAAAGATTGCATGGATATCAAAGAGATGATTCTTTGAATGGATAAGCAAAGTTGTCCTATCAAGTATGACAACTTCAGGTCATTCATTCAGTTCATTTGTTCCATCTGTCTGCGTTCAAAAGCTGACCATACACAAGATGATATTTGTTGTACCTCCAAATTAAGTCTGTCATTTGTCACCTATGTATGGGGATACAGACTGCATGACCAAAATCTGGCTGAAAAAGGAAGTCTTCTGCAAGCTCTACATAGACCCCTTTTATTGGCAGGCTTGTCAGATGAGCCAATTTTTAGGTGTAAGGTCAGCTTTGAGAGTCTTAGGTCACAGAACTTGTGATTGTAGATTTTCTTTGATTCTTACAATGTGAGTTTGTCAAGAAACCTAAGTGAATTCTTGCAGTATTGCAATTTGGATATATTAATCCTGCTAGGTTTGTCTAAAAGTTGCCTACCGTTGTATCCATAATGCCCCATATTGTTGCTCTTCTGGCTGCTTATTGATGACAAGAAAAAGTGAAATATGTGAGTAAGAGAGCTAAAGCAGATGGATCAAAAATACTTAAGCAAAATTAGCCAAATGCAGGAACAGCATTAAAATGGTGAGTTGGTACGTTTGGGACCACAGTAGAAAACTTTGAGATATTTGGTGTTTTTAGAGCCTCAGATTGTGGTCCTCAAAAAGCATCAGCCCTTCTTTAAAGTAGGGATGCATCATATTCACTATTCGGATCAGGAATAGTCCACATCCTAGCACTTTTTGTTGTTTTTGAATGAGTATGAATCCTAAGTGCAGGCTGGAGTTGGCAACCTGAAATGCCAGGGCCACAAATGCAAAAAGTTTTCATCTGAATCCAAGCCCTTAAAGTCATGTGACTTTGGAGCACAACATTGTTTTGTAAATAGCGTGTGTTCTGCTGAAGCACAGCCATTCACGCCATTGACTCGAATATAAGCCAGTAGACTTTTTCAGCACATTTTGGGTGCGGAAAAACTCAGCTTATACTCAAGTATATGCAATGCTACACAAACCTTCCCTTCTCTGCAGTGCTGCTTGCCATGAATGAGGCAATGACACTGAGAGCAGCTAAAGCACAAGCATTGATAACTAAGTATCAGTCCAGTCTTTGGAGAGTGTCTCCTCTGAAGTAACTAACACTTTCTTCTCTTAAAAAAGAAATTGAATTTTTCAGAGAAGGAATTTTCAGTAATTACATATTATGTCACGTGCAAACAAAAAATGTATGAACTTTTAATATAAATATATATAACATTATTATTATAAATTTAAGTTCCTTTGCTGTGACTTGAATACTGAAACTTACAGAATTAGTAGAATTTTGCGTTTCATATGATTATGCAGCCTTGCCAGTGTGAGGTGCTAGAGTCTCTGATCATGTGAAGCATGCAGTATATCAAGTGTCACAGTTGGTGATAGCTGCTAAATTATATTCCTTTTTCATTTCTCTGTTTATTAGTTTTATTTTTCTTTATTTTTCTTCTATGGGTCCCCAGTGTGAGGTAACACACCTCTGCATGCTTTTTTTTACTCTTGGTTTCTCACTCCCATGACTTTTCATCTTCACTGTTTTGTAAGCACATTAGAAATTTGGTTTGCTTGGATAATGTACAGATCCAGCATTTTTCAATTAATAGAACAGGCTTATTGAAAAAAATTAAGGGCACTTAATGGGGACACTGTTACTTGTTTAATACAGATTTTTTAGACACTTAGAGGCGATTTAAGAATGCTCAAGCCTTTGGGCTCAAGTATCTGTCTACTAAAACCACACAATAGTTCTTGGTTAATGTTGCGTGGTTTCTTCATTTAAATACCTCAGCTTCCTGACAAATGTCCCACCCCCTCCTGTGAGCATTCTTAACTTGGCTCCTGTTTGACCTGAGATTATTGAGAGGGTGGTGCTACCTGAGGTCCCTTCCTGTTGCACTGCGCAAATGGGTGACCCATGGAGACCCTAAAACTGCAGATGACCTTGTGGAGTTAGTGGAAAGGTACTTTGCCGCTGAGAATTTTGGCAACCCTCCCTCATCGTTCTGGGCTCCACACCTGAAAGGGAGGTACACCCTGGCAATGGGTAAGAACTGTTCATGGGGACACGGGTGGTGGAAACTCCAGCCTTCCCTTTCTCTGTATTAGCGGGAGACTTGGAGGACCCTGAAGATGTTCCAAACCCTAGTGGGGAAACCAGTGAGTCAGTTAATAATGACAATGTTGTGGATTTCTTTGACTTGGAGGTATACAAAAAGAATTTCGGTACAGAACAGTTAAAAGACCCTATTCTTATAAAAGTCCATTATATAGAACCCATTGAGCCAGGGTTCAGGTTATCCTATCCTCACGTGGCTTTAAAAGGGGATTTACTGTACCAAGTATCAAAACAATTAAATGAGGTGATTGAACAGTTAGTGGTACCCACACCATACAGAAAAATGGTGTTGGACCTTGCCCATGGACATGTAATTTAGGCGTTGAAAAGACTACTGAGAAGAGTGTTGCAGAGGTTTTTTTGGCCTGGAGTGTATCAGCAGGTAAAGGATTACTGTGGGTCCTGTCCTGTTTGCCAGATTTCTGCTCCAAGACCACACTTTAGTAGCCCCTTAATCCCATTATAAATTATTGAAATGCCCTTTGAGCGAATAGCCATGGATCTGGTGGGCCCTTTGTTACTATATCTAATATATCTTAGTGATCATGGACTATGCCACTCGCTACTCGGAAGCTATTCCTTTGCGCAACACTTCTGCTAAAACAATTGCCAAAGAATTACTTCATGTGTTCAGTAGGGCTGGGATCCCTAAAGAAATCCTCACAGATCAGGGTACCCCTTTTATGTCCAGAGTAACTAAGGAACTCTGTAAATTGTTCTCTGTCTACCACCCTCAGACAGATGGTCTTATATAACAGTTCAACAAGACCCTAAAAAGTATGTTGAAAAAGGTAGTGGACAAAGATGGGAAAGACTGGGACTGCCTTTTACCCTATCTTAGGTTTGCTACTAAAGTAAGTTCCTTGCAAAATGGCACGGACCCTTTGAAGTACTTGAGAGAGTTGGGGAGGTAAATTTCAAGGTACACCAACCTGGCAAGAGGAAGCCAGAACAAATTTATCATGTTAATTTACTTAAACCCTGGAAAGACAGGATATCATTGATTGCAGTACCAGCCTATGCTTTTCCTAAGGTAATTCGCAAGACCCCTCTGGTCCCTGAGGTTTCCATGGCAGAAACTTTGTCCACCTCCCAAAAACAGGAGGTAATAGAATTCTTAATGAGGAATAGGGATACTTTCTCTGACCTCCCAGGAAAGACTCCCGTTGTTGAGCATGATATTGTCACTGAGCCAGGGGTTCGTGTTAAACTCAAACCCTATAGGATTCCCGAACCTAGACGGAAAGCTGTGGCTGATGAAGTGGCAAAAATGCTTGAGTTAGGGGTAATTGAAGAGTCCAATAGTGACTGGTCTAGCCTGATTGTTCTTGTTCCCAAGCCAGATGGTAGCTGGCAGTTCTGTAATGATTTTCGCAAGCTTAATTCGGTATCCAAGTTTGACACTTACCCAATGCCTAGGGTAGACAAGCTCATAGACAGGCTGGGTGCTGCTCGTTATCTGACAACATTGGATTTAACAAAAGGGTATTGACAGATACCATTATCGGAACAGGCCAAGGAAAAAACTGCTTTTGTCACTCCAGGCGGTTCTTTCCAGTACAAAGTAATGCTCATTGGCCTACAAAATGCCCCTGCCACATTTCAAAGAGCTATGGATAGAATATCAAGACCTCACCAACAGTATGCGGCTGCATATTTAGATGATGTGGTGATACACAGTACAGATTGGGAGTCTCACCTGCACAGAGTTCAGGCTGTGTTGGATTCCTCCGTAAAGCAGGCCTTACTGCCAACCCCAAGAAATGTGCCATTGGTTTGGAGGAGGCCAAGTATTTAGGTTACACCATTGGCAGAGGTGTGGTAAAACCCCAGGCAGCCATTCAACAGTGGCCACGCCCTCTTAATAAGAAGCAGGTTTGAGCTTTTCTGGGTATCACTGGCTACTACAGGAGGTTTATTCCTCATTTTGCCACCTTGGCTGCTCCCTTAACAGACTTAACGAAGGGAAAGTCTGTTATGATGATCAAGTGGTCCCCTGAGGCAGAAACATCTTTTCAGGCCCTCAGAGGTGTGTTATGTGTCTTGTATTCCCTAGATTTTTTACAGGACTTTGTGGTCCAGACAGACGCATCAGATGTGGGTTTAGGGGCAGTATTATCCCAGCTTTATAATGGAGAAGAGCATCCAGTGGTGTACTTAAGCAGAAAGCTCAATGATTGTGAGAGGAAGTATGCCACGATTCAAAAGGAATGTTTGGCCATAAAATGGGCCGTAAACGCCTTAAGGTATTACCTCTTAGGCAAAAAATTTGACCTTATTACTGAACATGCACCACTAAAATGGATGGCCCAAAAGAAGGAGACCAATAGACGAGTGAATTGTTGGTTCCTCACGCTGCAGGACTACTGCTTCACAGTGAAACATAGGCCCAGGTCAGAAATGGGCAATGTTGATGTCCTGTCCTGGGTTCATTCCTGCAGGGCCTCAGTTGTTCCAACCATTGGGTTGAAACAAGGAGGGGAGGTATGTGGTGAGGTCACTACTATGATACCTGGGAAAGTGGTTCCGGGACTGCTACTCCAGCCCGGGTGTTTTGAGTTGTCCTGAGGCATCTCAGGTGGTTAATTAAAAAGGCAGCTCAAGCAAGAGGGGGAGGGCTGCAGTCTGAGAAAGAAAGACACCGGGAAGCTGTCTGTGTGAGCACAGAGAGATTTTGGAATCCCTACAAGGTTGGAACTTTGTTTGTACTAACTTTTCATTTGGTTTGAGGAGACAGGCAGTAGGCCTACTCCTGATTAGTTAGGAGAACTGACCTGTATTAGTTAGAAGCCCATTAAGTGGCAAGGATTTTATTTTGAATTGTTTGTTTTGTTTATTCTGCTGCAAATGATAATAAACTGCCAAAAAGAGACTATACTCTCACGAGTTGTGCTTGTGCCATGGACTGTGTTATCCCCATGAAACTGATCCCAGCTACCTAAACCCTTACAATATATATTAGAGTTTCTATATTCATGCAGTAAAAACAAATAGAAAGAACTACACCTTATAATCCATGGGAAATGGTGTTGCTGCAAAGGCTCCAGATGTGTTCTTATTAATCCTTTTTAGATAAATACAGACATCTTAGAGTTGCTTTGTGACTAGATGGGTGAGGACACAGCAGTTCATATAAAGGATTGTTGACCCTGCCATGTGTAATTTTTTTTATAGCCTTCCATTGATTCTGTGTATGTATGTATATGTTTATATATAATATAGCAATAGAGAGCTGATGTGTTTTCAATTCAAGCAATTTAGAAGGTCCACTCCTGCCCCCGGCCCCCATAGCTAATAAAATGGGGACATAGGGTGGTTTCAAGAATATTTATTCGCATGCACATTCACCTCAAACAGTACTCTGTTAACGTTTTATTAACCTTTAAGCAGGTAGACACTAGGTAAAAAAATTGCCCTGCACATCGGGTCTGGTGCAGGTTCAACTTCTCAGCCACAGCACACATCACTTTATTTGTTGTTTTATTTGGTATTGCTAAAAAAACACAGAGGTCACGGCTTCTTGTCATTTAACACCTCTTAATGCTTCAGTAGTTCCCGAGGAACACTGAAGATGACCTAGGAACATCAACTTAATTTTTATTCATTCCCATTATTTTATTTCCTATTGCTGTAGGATAACAGAAAACATATAGTTAGGTCCATAAATATTTGGTTCTGTACATTGCCACAATGAATTTTAAATGAAACAACTCAGATGCAGCTGCAGACTTTCAGTTTTAATTCAGTGGGTTAAACAAAAAGATTGCAGAAAATGTGAGGAACTAAAGCCTTTTTTAACACAATCACTTCATTTCAGGGGCTCAAAAGTAATTGATCAGGGGGCGGCGCGTGGCCTGACATGGTGGCGAGCGCACGCATTCCTTAAAAGCTCCGTAATGAGGGTGCCTCAAACCCCAATATTAAGCACTTCTAATTAGCTTATCTAATATATACGGGGCTCATTACACCTCAAGAGGCCTCAGACAACAGAATGATGGGGAAATGGCGGCAGTGAGAGCAACGGGTGACAATGTCCCCATACTTGCACAAAGCGGGCCGAGCGGAGAGACGCATGGCGCTCCAAGATGGCGCAGAGGACGGAGACCCATCTGGGAATTCAACCCCTCGGTCTTCACCGAGAGCCTCACTGCATGATTCTGAATCCCCTCAGCGATCTCTACGGGCGGACCATACCAAAGGACACACAGAGGCCCTAGATGGCGCAGATGGCGGGAACACACGTGGCATCCCCTCCCCGCGCTCCTCCATGACGAGTTCGCCACGGGATGCAGACTCTCCCCAGCGATCGCATACAGGTCAGTCGCCAGCATACTCCCAACTGCCACACACGCAGCTACTCCAAGCTCTAGACTTGCCCTCTCAGGCCTTATTAGATCAGGACCTGATTCGGACCCAGTTACCACGCGGACCCTCACTACGCAGCTACTAACCCTGCAAGACAATCTCACAACAGCCCTAACCAAAGCGGTCACTGAAGCAGTGGCAGTGGCTGTGAGGGAAATACACTCAGAACTCTCTGAACTAGGGGGCCGCACTGATAAGTCCATTACAGACATCCTCATACAGAAACAGGCCAACATGGAGGAAGAGAGCATAAGCCTTAGGGATGAGCTGCAACAGCTTAAATGCATGTATGAAGACCTAGAGAACAGGTCTAGGCGACAGAACCTCAGAATCCGAGGAGTGCCGGAGGATATATTGGCACAAGATATTCCAAGCTACCTGGGCGGCCTCTTCTCTGCGATTTGCCCTAATACACATCCTGATCAATGGAAACTCGACAGGGCTCATCGCTCGCTAGGCCAAAAACCTCCTCCGACTAAACCGCCCAGAGACATTGTGACCTGACTGCACTATTTCAGGCAAAAGGAACTTATCCTTGCTCACGCCCGCACCAGTGCAGATATTACCTACCTAAACCACAAAGTCAAAATCTTTGCAGACATTTCGCCGATCACCCTAAACAAACGCAGGGAGCTTAAGCCTGTCACTACGCAACTTCGGGAAAGGAAGATTCCGTACCGCTGGGGCTATCCCTTCAAACTAGTGGTACAATGCCAGGGGCACACGTACATTCTACAGGACCCGGATAACGCACAGCGTTTACTCGCTACAAGACAAGCCTCAGCTGACTGCTAGAGTCAACGCAGAGGTACCTCCACTTTGTCCCCAATGGCAACAGAACCAAGGGTCTCCATATCGTCAGCAGACGACACCGCTTCTACCCTCATCCCTGGATCGCAGAAGCAGCCCCTTCAAACCAGATTGAAGACAGATGTTGCCACATTTTCTGAGTTACCCACTCTTGAGGGTTTGTATACCTAACACCCATTTTGTTACAGACTTGCACAGATCATTCCAGAAATCTATCACCATCTGGACGTGCCTTTCTGGGTTTGTCATCCGAAACCCCCCCTAAGGAGCACGGATTGCTCCCCTAGAACCTGCACCGACTAGGTGTTTAGGTTTGCTACTGAGACTACCATATCCCCTTTTTTTCTTTTTTTCTCACTGAGTTTTTTCCTACCTGGTTATTTCCCAGTTAACTCAACATCCTACTTCTCTATTGATGGCTACATGGGTCGATTGCAGATTTTTTACTACTGTTACTGTTTTCTGCACTAACTGTTTGTTCCCTCCGATCAGAGACCTACCTGCCGAGACTAGTCTACACAGAAGACCCATCTGCTCCCATATTTTTCCGGGCACAATTCACTATGGCGATATGTCTGCCGACCAATGTAAGCTGATGGTGTATTACACCCCAGTCTCCAAGAACTATACCCATCATAAGAGGCTACTGGGTTGTATATTTTTAATCTGCTTTCAATGTGATATTATGCTTTCTACCTGTTGCAAAAATGGTTGTTTTTACAAGTCTTAACTGTAAAGATCTTAACACTATTGCTGAGCGATACGTGGCCCTGCGAGAACTGAGGCTCCACAAAACAGACATTGCTCTAGTACAGGAGACTCATTTCTCTCAAGACAAGCCGCATAAATTACAATCTAAGTATTATCCAACGGGTTATTATGCATCAGCTAATACCAAAAAGGCAGGGGTGGCCATCATTATACATAAAGACTGTCCGTTGCAAGTCACACAGGTCACTAGCGACCCCAATGGACGCTATATTGTATTGGAGGGTACCATCTCAAACACCCCCCTTCTCATTGCAAATGTCTATGCACCTAACCGGGGCCAAATAAGGTTTCTCAAAAACGTACTTAACAAAATTTCCGCCTCCACTGCACCCTATAAAATTATTGGGGGAGACTTCAACGTTTCTGCTACCCAATCTATAGACAGATCAACGCCTTCATCGGATAGAAGTGCCCACACTCTATCCAAAGAATTCAGACAATTACTACACAAGGAAGCCTTATTTGATTCCTGGCGCATAGACCACCCACGAGGCCGACAATACACATTTTACTCACACACGTCTGGACTATTTTTTTGTTTCACAGCCCTGCCTCAGACTTCACTATACTGCAGACATAGCGGCAATTACATGGTCAGACCACTCTCCGGTTATATTGACCCTAGACCTACATACCACTCCACCTAAAATAGCTCATTGGAGGCTCAACGAAACTATTCTGAATGACATAGACACATTTAGTAAAATGGAAACACGGCTAAGAGAATACTTTGCTATAAATGAAAGCTCTGTCCAGTCTTTGACCACCCTTTGGGAAGCACATAAGGCCACTATGAGAGGTCACTTTATAGCTCTATCTTCTTGCCAGAAAGAAACAACACATGCAACTACAACGCGACTTACTAACCCAGTTGAGCACTTTAGAATCTCTATACAATGACAACCCATCTGAAACACTACTTGAACAGATTGTAAACACACGTAGCCAACTCCGAATTCAGAAAGAAACTGTAGTCGAAAAAGCACTACTCTGGACTAGGCCAACTATAGGCCTATCGCCCTACTGAATACTTTTCTGAAGCTATTCTCCAAACTTTTAGCCAACCGCCTAGCCCCCTTCCTGCCGAAGCTGATCCATCCAGATCAAGTGGGTTTTGTATTAGGCCCCCAGGCAGGGGACAATACAAGGCGAGTAATTAACTTACTCAACATACTGGAAGTGCAAAAAAGACAAGCACTGGTACTGAATTTAGACGCTGAGAAGGCGTTTGACCACCTAGACTGGACATATCTTTTTACCCTTCTCCGCCACCTTCACTTAAATGGACCTTTTCTCCAGGCATTACAGGCCTTGTATAGCACCCCCACAACCTATCTAAAATTACCTGGACACTCCTACACCCCAATTTAGATTTCAAACGGTACCAGACAGGGCTGCCCTCTCTCGCCCCTCCTTTATGCACTGAGCATAGAACCACTAGCTGCCCATATACGCAACCATTTAGACACTACGGGAGTGGAGGTGGGTCCTAACCATCACAAAATCGCTCTCTTTGCAGACGATGTGCTCTTAACGATAACCAAGTGTCCCTTCCATCCCTACATAAGCTGTTAGACACATATGGCACTCTCTCTGGGTATAAAATCAATGTGACTAAGACTGAAGCTCTTCCCTTACTTATCCCTACTCCATCCTTAGAAGCATTGCAGGCCACTTTCAAATACAACTGGAAGACAGATTATGTCACCCACCTAGGGGTAAAGATCACACCCAAATACGGTGACCTTTTTCGATACAATTTCCCACCCTTGGTCCAGGAGACAAAATCTACACTTCAGAAGTGGACTGGATACTCCATATCTTGGATGGGTAGGATAGCCTCTCTCAAAATGTCTATCCTCCCTAAATATCTTTACCTCTTTGAGACTCTACCTATCCCTATTCCCCAGACGATACTAAAGGAGATCCAGACACTATTTCATGTCTTCATATGGGGAAAAAAGAGACACCGAATCAATAGACACACCTTAACAACCCCGGTCCAAATGGGAGGTATGGGGGTGCCCCAGCTTAAACTTTACTATGAGGCAGCTCAAATTCGCCAGATGTTGGCGTGGTCACGATGGTCCTCTGACATTGTAAGGGCAAATATTGAAACACACCAATTCCAACCCTATCATCCTATCGCATGGCTTTGGTCCAGCTTAGGTAAAGTTAGACCTAAAGTGCCGATGCTTAAGACTACAGGACTTACATTAAAACTTTGGTGGAAATTGAGATTCAAACGTAAGCTAGCATCAAACCCATCCCTATTACTTTCCCACTTGGGTAACCCTCAGTTCCAACCAGCTTTAACCCCACAATATGTACAGCAATGGAAAGATGCCACTTTTTTCAATTTAAGGGACCTGACCTCAAAAGCCAATGGCACCTTCCCAACAGGGGAGGCGTTAAAGGACAATGCACCAGATCTCCCACTCTCATGGTACGAGTATTTCCAGTTAAGTCATTACTGTACCCCATTGCTGGTACCGCAGAGAGACGAGCAGCTCACCCCCTTTGAACATCTAGCAGCTCAGGGACTACCCCAAAAAGGTCTAATCTCTTTCATTTACAAACTACTAATTAACCCTTACCTGGACACGGGATATAGGCACAGCTATATGCAAAAATGGGACGACTATGTGGGGCGGAGGATTGAAACCAAGGAATGGGAGGTGATCTGGGATAACACTAAACGTGGGATTACCTGTGTCAGGCAACAAGAAAACATCTTTAAAATTCTAATGTTTTGGTATCACACACCAGTCAAACTCCACAGGTTATTCCCGGGTACTTCCTCTAACTGTTGGAGGGAATGCGGGCACCAGGGGACCTTGCCTCACATTTTCTGGTTCTGTCCTCAAATATTGACATTCTGGGACGACGTCATACACCTGCTAAATCAGGTGACCCACCAAATTTTGGATAAATGCATACTGCATGAACTTTTGGGGAAGCCATATAAGCATCTTCCAAAACACACACAAAAATTAGCTAACCAGATACTTTCAGCTGCCCGCATCTCCATTGCGGCCAAATGGAGAACATCCTCTATCCCCTCCCTACAAGAAGTCATACTATCAAGCAGTATGAATATAATTTGGCTAGACTGCAAAATAAAATCCCTTTATATCTCAAGATCTGGTCTCCGTGGGGACTACTTTCAAATTCAACTCTGCAGGATACTTAGCTTACAAACAGTTTAGCAATATCAATTGCATTTAGCGAACTAGGACCCCCTTCCCTACTGGTCCCCGACCCTCTCTCTCTAGTTGGTCTCTCTCTGTCTTTTTTTCCTCTTTTTCTTTTATTGTATAATTTTATATAACTGTTTTAATGCTAATTGGTACATACACAGACTAGCATGTATAATACGGACTGTGAGAATAAGCACTGGGCATTAATGTGTAACTGAGACCTCATATTGTTCCTTCTGCTCCACGTGTAATGACTGTACCAAACATGCTATTGCTTGGTATTTTCTTCTTTGATGAGAAATAAAATATAAGTTACAAAAAAAAAAGTAATTGGTCAAATTAAAAAACTGAAAAAAATGTTCATTTTTAATACTTGGTTGAAAACCCTTTTCAGGCCTGACAATGACAGCCTGAAATCTTGAACTCATGGACATCACCAGATTCTGGGTTTCCTCCTTTTTAATGCTCTGCCAGGCCTTTACTGCAGCGGCTTTCAGTGCTGTTTGTTTGGGGGCCTTTCTGTCTGAAGTTTAGTCTTCAACAAGGGAATGCATGCTCAATTGGGTTCAGATCAAGTGACTGACTTGGTCATTCAAGAATATTGCACTTCTTTGCTTTCATAAACTCCAGGGTTGCTTTGGCTGTATGTTTTGAGTCATTGTCAATTTGTATTATGAAATTTGTATTATGAAATGGCTCCCAATCAATTTGACTGCATTTATCTGGATTTAAGCAGACAGTGGGGCTCATTTATCAACACTGGGCAAATTTGCCCATGGGCAGTAACCAATCAGTGATTAGCTTTTTAAAGCCAGCTGGATGTAGAACAATGAATGCAGCAATTTGATTGGTTACCATGGGTAAAGTTGCCCAGTGTTGATAAATGACCCCCAGTATGTCTCTGAACACCTCAGAATTCATTCGACTGCTTCTGTCCTGTGTCACATCATCGATAAACACTAGTATCTCAGTGCCACTGGCAGCCATGCACGCCCAAGCCATCACACTGCCACCGCCATGTTTTAAAGATGATGTGGTATGCTTTGGATCATGAGCTGTTCCACACCTTCTCCATACTTTTTTCTTGCCATCATTCTGGTAGAGGTTGATCTTGGTTTTATCTGTCCAAAGAATGTTTTTCCAGTGTGCTGGCTTTTTTAGATTTGTTTGTTTAGCAAAGTCCAATCTAGCCTTTCTATTCAGTGGCGTAACTAGATGTTCCTGGGCCCACAGCAAATTAATTTTAGGGCCCCCAACATATCCAGTGTTTGTCCTGTTTTACCAATATATGTTCAAATTGCTCATCAATGAGAGCCTCATGGGGCCCCCTGTAGCTCCTGGGCCCCCCTGTACCTCCTGGGCCCCCTGCAGCCGCAGGGTCTGCTTCCTCTGTAGTTACACCCCTGTTTCTATTCTTGAGGCTTATGAGTGGCTTGCACCTTGCAGAGCACCCTCTGTATTTACCTTCATGCAGTCTTCTCTTTATGGTAGACTTGGATATTGATAAGCCTACCTCCGGGAAAGTGTTGTTCACTTGTTTGGCTGTTGTGAAGGGATTTCTCTTCACCATGGAAATGATTCTGCGATCATCCACCACTGTTGTCTTCCGTGGATGTCCAGGTCTTTTTGCGTTGCTAAGTTCATCGGTGATTTCTTTCTTTGTCTGGATTTACCAAACTGTAGATTTTGCCACTCCTAATATTGTAGCAATTTCTCTGACGTGTTTTTTCTGTTTTTGCAGCTTAAGGATGACTTGTTTCACCGGCATGGAGAGTTCTTTTGACCGCATGTTGTCTTCCACACACAAGCACACCCCCCCCTTTAAATCAACTCCAGGGCTTTTATCTGTTTCATTGATAATGACATAACGAAGGAATTGCCCACACCTGCCCATGAAATAGCCTTTGAGTCAATTGTCCAATTGCTTTTGAGCCCATGAAATTAAGTGATTTTGTTATAAAAAGGCTTTAGTTCCTCACATTTTTATGCAATCTTTGTTCAACCCACTGAATTAAAGCTGAAAGTATGCAGTCCAACTGCATCAGAGTTGTTTCATTTAAAATGCACTGTGGTAATGTACAGAACCAAAATTAGAAAAAAAGTTGTCTCTGTTCAAATATTTATGGACCTAACTGTAATTTATTTCAGCATAAGTGCAAGTATATGTGTCTTGATGTCTCTAATTGCTATGGAACCACCACCACCTTCTTTCTTACAAAAAAAACTGTTAGTTTGAAAGGTCTTTGTAAAGACTGCAGCTGTATTTGTCTTTCTGAAGGGCCCCACTGTATGAGTTAGTTTTAGCTATACTAAGTTCCCTGGAATGTCTGCCAGTGAAAGTTCCTGTTTGAAGTTCACAAGTTATGAACCTGTTCTGCTCCACTCCTTTTGCGACATCTGAGATGGGCAGGTTGATTGAGGGCTTATAAATACAGGTGAATAGGCTGGGCAAGTTAGGGTTGGGTGCACATTACTACTGTAGTGCAATGTCTTAGTGAGCACAATAAACAAATCTGAACTTTGTATTCCTCAGAGGCCTATCAGTTCAGTGATGCAGCAGTCCCCTACTTACCCCACAGTCAAATATATACATTTTTGCATACATAACAATTGCTTGCCCCACTGCTAACTTACTGGAACCAGGCAGATATCGGGTAGGGTTGAAAATCTTGATGGGCAAAGACCACATCAGGCTCTCTGGACCTACTTTTAACACTACTATAGTTTATATAAATAAACTGCTATGTAGCAATGTGGGGAAGCTATTCAGCCTTATAGGGAGAAAAGGCACAGATTACATAGTTAATGCCAAACGAGTCGGATCACTGCAGGCCAAGATCTGACTCGTCTGACCCTAGCCTTACCACTGTAGGAGAACAGTATATATAATATAAATGGTCCCAGATTTATACCCAAGAAAGACAAACTCTACTTAAGTTGTAGGTTGCTGAGTTTGTTCCCTTGTCTTTACAGAGCTGGAACCTGGGATTCAGCAACTCATTTCTAAACACAGGCAGGAAATCCCTGCACAAGGCAGATTTTCAGCAATCAGATGAGTTACACCAGGCAATGGAGATGCGACAGAACCTTGAGCATGAGAAAGAGGAAGTCCGTCAATGGGAGTTGGCAAAGCAAAGGTAACCTGGCAAGGACACTTGGTAACATGGCACCATTTAGAACCAATTATACCACAACTTCATTAGAGTGGTGGTTCATCTTTACACAACTTTTAAGTTGGTCTTCATTTATCATTTTGTATAGTTTTTGAATTATTTGCATTCTTTTTATGTCTCTTTACATCTTTCAAATATAGGTCACTGACCCCATGTAAAAAAACAAATGCTCTGTAAGGCTACAAATGTATCGTTAGTGCTACTTTTTATTACTCTTCTTTCTGTTCAGGCCCTCTCCTGTTCGTATTCTAGTGTCTAATTAAATTAATGCATGGTTGGTAGGGTAATTTGGACCCTAGAAACTAGGGTGCTGAAACTGCAAACGGGAGAGCTATTAAATAAAAAACTAAATAACTTAAAAAACACAAATAATAAAAAATTTAAATCAATTGCAAATTGTCTTAGAATATTTCTATCTACATCATAATAAAAGTTGTTTAAATGTTTAACAGCCCCTTTTTAAATACAATAGTTGCTAACATCCCACAGATGCTGCTAAGAAATGAATCAACTAAATGTAGCAAATTCTAACCATTCAGAATCTGTACCTGAATTACTAAACTGCCAGACTGAAACACCAGAGACATTAAACTTTAAACCTAAATTTTGGAAAAATTGTAAAAAATAAAAGATGGAAAGCAACTTAAAAAAAGTTGTTATTTTGGTGAACAGTCTGAAAACAATTGAACTGAAAAAAGTGAAGGTGAACAGCCCCTTTAATGAAATTTAGATAGGACTACAGTAGTTCTATCCATTTTAGTTGTATGTACTATTTCTTGTCTTTTGTCTTTTTTCCTTTTTTGATTTATTTTCATTTACCAAATTATTTAGCTTTAATCAATTTTACCCAGAATATGTCTTGTACATCCATTCAAATTAAAGACACACCCAGAAGTTACCATTTAGGCTTAGTGAAAAGTGGATGTCTGTGTTTGTGCACAGGTATGAGAAGAATCTTGTTCAGGAAGAGCAATCACTGCAGGATCAACAAAGGCATCTGTTCCAAGAGGCATCAGAAGAGGTGAGGCTCAACAAGCAGGCAGCCGGGTGAGCGTATTGCATTAGCGTTATGTGGAAATGTGCCAGATCATCACAATAACATGAGAGGAAGAATAATTAGAAGATATGTTTTGTTTTGGAAGATATAAAAGTGGGTTCCCTTAAATAAACCCTGACATTATAAGAACATTATCTGCCATTTCTTAGTATAGAAGATCAGGTTGAACAGAGAATCCACAAACTGAATACCATCTATTCTTTTTCATGTAAAATGTTACCATGGAGACTGAGCTAGGTTCCCTTGATAGTTAGATACAAAAAGCAAAAATCAGCTTATGCTTGTAAATAAAGTTCATGTAATGTAATAACCTGGAATAAAAAGTGCATCCTTGTTGATGGTATAGTCCAACATTTATAGGCAGATTTATCAAGGGTTGAATTTTTGAATTCATGTGAGTTTTTTTTAACTCATGAATTTTGATTTCACTCAAAATTCGATTGGGGGTAATTTATTAAAAAAAATTGAATATGTAAAACTTGGACAAATTTTACCAACCCAGAGACTCTGCAATAGGTCACTGGTCCTATCCCATTGACTTATACAGGATTTGGCAGGTTTTAGGTGGCGAAAAGTCTAATTTGAATTCTAAAAGGGCCAGAGAATGATAAATCTCAAATATCTCATTCGAATTTTTAAAAAAAGCTCCTATCAAGTTTGGATAATTCTATAGTCGAATTTGACAGTTTTGGCCATAAACAAAATTAGAGAATTTGAATTTTCAATTCGACCCATAATAAATTTGCCCCTTAAACTGAGTTGTGAAACATGAATTATTCTTTGATCTAGTCCAGTAAACATGCAACTAAATATATGTTTGTCCTCATTGAGGCAAGTAAAGCTGGCAACACACATATGTCATGGAGTTTGGTAATTTACCTGCCAGACTTTCAGTGCATTCACGGGTCTTCCTGGTGTCTGATTGGCCAAAAAGGAATGTTTGATATGTGGGTATCTACCAAACCTAGACCTTCACAGGCCTGCACATACTATTGCATCTCTCTTGCCATAACCTTAGCCTGTCATTAGTTTTTTTTAGAAGCATTGTGTTGTTCTTCAGAGTTCATTTGGAAATGGGGGCTGCATCTAGAAACTGGCAGAATTCAGCTGAATAGGCAGCAACTTTTTTAGGTCTTGGACTCTGATTTACTTGTGTAGTCACTCATCATCCAACCCTTCTATGATTAGTTTGCAGGCAGCATGGCTATAGGTATGTGCTTGCTGTAGCCAGCTCTGTCATCTGTTTGCACCAGTGACTGTGCTGTGTGCTTGTCTGTGTTCTGTACTTGGCACTTCTTTATTTTGATGATGGATCCTGGGTATCTTATACAGGCAGAGAGCTGAGTTGTATGAACTAAGAAAGCAGCTGGAAGATAACTGTACACTGTCCACAAGAGTATGAAGGAAGAATATGAGAAGAGCAAGGACGAGTAGGAGAGGAGGCACCAGGTTAGCAGCCTTCTTATCTGTGTAGATCTCTCTGCAGAAACTGTATTTGTTAACACGAATGTTTATATATATATATATATATATATATATATATATATATATATATATATATACTGTATATATATATATATATATATATATATATATATATATATATATATATATATATATATATATATATATACTGTATATATATATATATATATATATATATATATATATATATATATATATGGTCTGATGCTGCTGGAAAAGAGCAGCATCCATGGGCAGAACATTGATTTTTAGCTAGGCTGTTTTGTTTGCCAGTCATTTACATTTTTTATAACCATTGTTCAGTATAATGTCCCTGTAATACTTTAGATTCTTGAAATACGTAAATTCTTACATTGCTATTGTTTTTTTTTAACATAATTCTCAGAGCTTTATCTAAGCAAAGATAACCTAGTATTACTATATTATTCCTGTGTTCTTTTGATTATAATAGCGTGACAACAAGAATAGATTGGCTGTTACTAAACATTTATTTTCCCTTGCTTAATATATTTCAGACTGAGATAAAAGCCCTGAAGGAGCAGTTGGATATTGAGAAGCAAATTTGGGAACAGAACTACATAAAGAAGGAGGTATAATTCTACCCCAACAACTACTGCCAACCATAAATATTAAGGCCTGGGATGCTATGTTAACCAAACAATTGTCCATTTCCACACCATAACAACAGGTTCAGGTGATGTTTTTGCTATTTAGATACTAAACACTCATAGGTAATCTGTTTAGATAATCCATATGGCAGCTATACATGAATTCAAATATGAAGATGTTTTCAGGATATGTTATAATCTGCACCCCAATTACATATTTGTCCCAGGAACAATTGAAATACATATTTTTGTAACATGGTGGGTTATAGATGGGCTTGGCTCAAACAAACATTATCTTTCATAAATAAGTTAATCTTACAATTACAGTGGAACAATAGTAGGAAAGAGTGATGTTACTGTCTGGTTTCCAGCTGGCATTTTACATGCATGGACAGTATGCCAACTTAGCTTTCCTATTAACGATCATATTTGTTAGTTACCTAGTTGTCTTCATGTTAATGATTCATCACAGTATGGGGCCCATTTACTTTGCTCGAGTAAAGGAATAGAATAAAAAAACCTTTGAATTTCGAATGCTTTTTTTGGCTACTTCGACCTTCGACTACGACTTCGAGTTTGTATCGAACGATTCAAACTAAAAATCGTTCGATTATTCGACCATTCGATAGTCGAAGTACTGTCTCTTTAAAAAAAACTTCGACCCCCTACTTCGCCACCTAAAACCTACCGAGGTGCAATGTTAGCCTACGGGGAAGGTCCCCATAGGCTTTCTAACAATTTTTTGGTAGAAGAAAAATCATTCGATAACTGATCGAACGAAAAACGATTTCGAAGGATTTTAATCCATAGGGATTAAAATCCTTCGAAATCGTTTTTCATTCGATCGTTCGATTCAAACTATTTGCGGTAAATCCTTCGACTCCGATATTCGAAGGATTTACATTCGGCAGTCGAATATCGAGGGTTAATTAACCCATAAACCATATGTAAATCTGCCCCTAAATATTGCAAATCCGTTTTATTAAACAGATATTATCTTTGGCTGTATGCCATAGAGGAAGAAATTACTTAATTTACTGGCCTTCATCTTGCTTTCTAAGAAAAAGAGTGGACTTGAATCAGTCCAGATAAATTCACCTACACCAGAGCCTTGCATTTCGAAAAACAAGAGCTTCAGAAGAATAACATATGTGACCCTGAATGCTTTCCATCCCTTAACACAGAAGTGCCCATACTTTACTAATGTAAGGTCTACTTTTAGTGATGTTGTCCCATTATGATCTACAACCATAAAACATTGTTAGCATTCTGCTCCATTGAAGATATTACCTGAGTGAATAGCATAAAATAGGAGGGTGATTTAAACAAGCTGTTTGTTGACAATGTCTTGAGATCTACGGATCAGCAGCTTAGGGTAAGGACACACGGGCAGATTCGGGGAGATTAGTCGCCCCGGCGACACATCGCCTCTTCTTCAGGGTAACAATTCCCCCGAACTGCCTTCCCCTAGATTCCCAACCGGCTATAATGAAAAATCGCCACCGGGATGGCACTCGCGCCACTTCGGGCGATTTCAGAAAATGAAGCGCTGTGAGTGCCATCCCGCTGGCAATTTTTCATTATAGCTGGTGGGAAGGTAGGGGAAGGCAGTTCGGGGACATTGTCGCCCTGAAGAAGAGGCGATTTGTTGCTGGGGCGACAAATCTTCCCAAATCTGCCTTTCTGTCCTTACCCTAAAGGTCTACTGGTAGATTCCGATCTACATTTTGGGCACCCCTGCCTTAACATATTTGCTTTTTATGTTTGTACAGTGATCTGCAAAAGATGCACTTTTTTGTACTGGATAAAAATGAATATGTAAAAGCATCTCTCATGTATAAGCCTCTGTGCTTCTTTTGCAGGGTTAAATGGATGCAAGAGAAGTATTTTTCAGAACTGCAAGAATTGGAACATTCAGAGAGGAAGTTACAAGACCGCTATAATCATCTGAAGGTGCCAGTTACGGCTTCAGGGGCTTTTATGACAGAAAGAGCAGAAGGTTGAAGACATCAGGAAGGTGGGGGTAAAATGGGCTTGAGATGTCCCTGTATCAGCAATATCACATTCACCAGATGTTCTTTACTCCCTTTTCCAGGTTACTGACTGCCTGAGTGAGGAAAGAAAGAGCTTTTCTGAAGTAATCCGTCAGGAGTTTGTAGACTTGTGAAAAATTAATGGGTTCATTTGACATAATCCCAAAAGCTTGTTTACAAAAACACACACCTATGAGTGTAGGGAGTATTTTGGGATTCCAGGGGATTGTTGTACTGACAAAATTCAGCAGCGGCTCTCTGTGTGCCCATCCCCTGCATACTGGTCTTTGTGTTTTCAAGTGGAGAAAATAACCCATGCCTTTGTGACTAGACTAATTCAGAGCAAATACTGTATGGTAATTATGCTGCCTGCTGTGAATTTTTTTAGTGTATGCTTAAAATCAGCTCAGCTTATGATGTGACATAGGGAAAGCATCAGGTCATTGGTGGTTTGGGAGTATGACTCAGTTAACAGAAGAAGAACTTTGCTTGTTCAAGGCTGGATGATTGTATTTTAATCCCCTAGCCCTGAGCACATAATCAATATGCACAGCGATAGCCCCAATCTTAACAGGAAGGGTGATAATGTGTTACACTAGCTTTAGTCTTTTTATATAAGACATGTGAAAAAAGCCTGTGAGTGTAAAAGAACAGCTAAAAGAAAGACTTACACTCGCACACCCTGGCCGTCCAGACTTCAGCGACTCCCAGGTGCTCGATGCTAGAGGGAATGGGCAACCTCAGAAACAACGTAGGAACAGGACACACCGGCACAACATGGGTAATTTCAGCAGGTAAAACCTTGCTCGTTTATTGCGGATGCAACGTTTCGGGGCGTGACCCCTGCTTGAGAAAGGGGTCACGCCCTGAAACGTTGCATCCGCAATAAACGAGCAAGGTTTTACCTGCTGAAATTACCCATGTTGTGCCGGTGTGTCCTGTTCCTATGTAAAAGAACAGCTGCCTTCTATTTTTCACCACTATTTGACACTGTTCCATTGGTGTCTATGGATTACACAATATTTTTATGTGACTGGAGCAATGGGAAATAGAGCACAGGGAATTAAAAAAAACTGTTGTATCTCCTGTGTATCCCACTGTTTCTGAACCAGTATGGATGTGGTTAGGCAGTAGGGGTTTCTGAACCAGTGTGGATGTGGTTAGGCAGTCTACTTTGGGGACCTTATTATCTGGGGTTTACGTTTCTATGTGATTTCTTTGTGTGTTTGTTTCAGGGAAAACTGACAAAAAAACCCCATCACTGTAATACACCACAATCTGCACAGTTGTCTTAAAGAGATACATCAGAAAATAACCTATTTATCATAACATTGTAAGCAGATCTATCAGCGAAAAACGATCAACATGACCTATAGGTGACTTTTAGGGGCAGATTTATCAAAGGTCGAGGTGAATTTTCGAATTAAAAAAAAAATTGGATTTCAAACTATTTTTATGTACTTCGGCTAGGGAATAGTCCAAATTCGATTCTGTAATGGAATCTATCTCGTGTTCTCAAGATGGCGTCCAAGATGGCGACTGCCTGCCTCACCACATGGCTCCTGCTGGGCACAGGTCTATGACCTCACCTTTTTCCCACTCCAGGATTGGTCGTCGGCGACGGAACGGACGCCGGCGTCGAGACGCCAGCGTGAGGACGCTGGCGTCTGCGTCTGACGCAAGCGCGTCAAAATTGGCGCCAACCCAGGGACTACTTAAACGCACTTCCCCTTCCAGTCCTTGCCCAACTATAGGTTCCTGCTACAGAGTTCCTGGGTGTTATCTTCTATATTGATTCTTGTGTACCGATTTCTGCCTGTTTTTCGATTCTGCTTGTCTTCTGCCTGGTCTGACCTATTTGCCTGTATTTTGACGATTCTTTGGATAAACCCTCTTGTACCTCGAACCTGGTCTGGTCTCCTCTTTGGTCTACACTATTATTGTGCCTTCGGGCCCATTACAGTATAGTTGGGCCATGGACCCTTCGGAGGAGACCCCAGCTCCACCTGATGTCGGTGGCGCTATCCGTGGTTTGGCTTCCCGCATGCAGTCATACGAAGCCCAGCAGTCTCACTTCGGTCAGGCTCTAGAAGCTATTCTGTACAAGTTGTCGGCATTGTCACCTGTGGCCCCGGTCCCTGTGGCCGTTCCTGCAAGCCCACTCCAGCCTTCGGAACCTCGCATTCCTGCGCCTCCCCTCTACAGCTGCGATCCTGATGCATGCAGAGGTTTCATCAACCAGTGCGAGATCCAGTTCGCCCTGCTGCCAGGTCAGTTTGTATCCGAACGAGCTAAAGTGGGGTACATGATTACTCGCCTGCAGGGGAAGGCTTTGGAGTGGGCATCACCTCTGTGGGAGAAGGGGGACCCTTTGATTGACAACGCCAGAGCCTTCATCCGTGAACTTCGGATCGTCTTTGATGCCCCTGGTCGAGCTATGGCATCCTCGGCTCGCCTGTTCCAGATCCAGCAAGGCACTCGCTCTGTTCCAGAGTACGCTATAGAGTTCCGCACCCTAGTGGCGGAGACCACCTGGAACAATGATGGGTACCATGCCGCCTTCTACAACGGCCTAGCCATGCGTATTAAGAACGACTTGGTCTCCCGGGAAATTCCTTCTCAGTGGGAGGATCTGGTGGCGCTGGCTATAAAGGTTGACACCCGACAGAGGGAATTTCAAGTCGAGCTCGACAGAGAGCGTTCGAAGAAGTATCCCCGGTTCCAATCCACCCTGGCTCCCCGCTTCCAGAGACCCCTACTCTTCAATCCGGCTACTGCTTTCCCCTCTCCTACTCCTGCGGCTTCTGCTTCCTCTGCTCCATCTACTGAGGAACCCATGCAGATCGGACGGGCTCGTCTTTCCGAACAGGAGAAGCTACGGAGAAGGGCTGCCGGCCTATGCCTGTATTGTGGGGGCAAATCGCACTTCGCCCATGAGTGCCCTGTGAAGCCGGGAAACGCCAACACCTAGGTAGGTTTGGGGAGACCTATCTGGGTGGTGTTTGTTATTCTCCCCAACCCTCTACTCAACGCTTCCTTCTTCCAGCACAGATCCAATTCGGTTCCCAGAAAATCCCAGTGCAAGCTTTCCTGGACTCTGGTGCTGCTGGAAATTTCATGGACAGAGTTTTTGCTGCTCGTCATGCGGTTCCCCTACAACCCTTGGCCTCTCCTCTGCGAGTGTTGGCTATTGATGACCGCCCTCTGTCTTCGGCCATTATTTCTCAAACCACCGCTGAACTTTCTCTTAGAGTGGGCACCATGCATCTGGAGAGATTGGCCTTTCTACTCATCGACTGCCCTTCAACTCCACTCGTTTTGGGGCTCCCCTGGCTGTGCTCCCATAATCCAGTCATTGACTGGTCCTCCACTCAAGTCTCCCGCTGGAGCCCCTATTGCCAACAGAACTGTTTACCTGCCGTACCCCTTATCAAGGTTTCTTCTGTTTCTTCCAATTTGTTCCTTCCATCTGTCTATCAAGATTTTGCTGATGTCTTCAATAAGGGCTCTGCAGAGACTCTTCCTCCTCACCGACCCTATGACTGTCCGGTCGAACTTCTTCCTGGTTCCATGCCTCCCCGGGGTCGCACCTATCCTCTTTCCCCCTCTGAGACGGCTGCCATGAAGACCTACATTCAGGAGAATCTCCAAAGAGGCTTCATCCGCCCTTCTTCCTCCCCTGCTGGTGCTGGATTTTTCTTTGTCGAAAAGAAGGACGGAGGTCTGCGACCATGCATTGACTATAGGGGGTTAAACAAAATCACCATTAAAAACCGTTACCCTCTCCCCCTAATCTCCGAACTCTTCGATCAGTTAAGAGGGGCCAAGATCTTCACCAAGCTGGATCTTCGGGGTGCCTATAACCTCATTAGAGTTCGTGAAGGGGACGAATGGAAGACCGCCTTCAATACCCGAGACGGGCATTACGAATATCTAGTCATGCCATTTGGACTCTGTAATGCCCCCGCGGTCTTCCAGGAGTTCGTAAATGATATATTCAGAGACTTGTTGGGGCAAAGTGTTGTCGTCTATCTGGATGACATTCTTGTCTTTTCCAAAAATCTCCACGAGCATCGCTCCCAAGTGAAAGAAGTTCTTCTTCGCCTAAGAAAGAATAGTCTCTTCGCTAAATTGGAGAAATGTTCGTTTGAAGTGTCCTCCATCCCTTTTCTTGGATACATCATCTCCCAGCAGGGTTTCAAGATGGATCCAGCCAAGGTTTCAGCAATTCTTGATTGGCCCCTCCCCACAAGTGTCAAGGCTATCCAGAGATTTATTGGCTTTGCCAACTATTACAGACAATTTATTAAAGGTTTCTCTTCCAAGATCTCTCCTATCCTGGCCCTTATCCGCAAAGGGGGTAAACCACAGCATTGGCCTCCTCTAGCCTTGGAAGCCTTTGAATCCTTGAAAACTGCCTTTTCTTCTGCACCTATTCTCAGACACCCCGAACTCCTTCTTCCCTTCTTCCTCGAAGTCGATGCCTCAGATGTGGGAGCTGGAGCTGTCTTGTCACAGAGATCATCCTCGGATGGAAAGTTACATCCCTGTGCATTCTTCTCTAAGAAATTTTCCTCCTCCGAGCAGAACTACGATGTGGGGAATCGTGAGTTATTGGCAGTGAAACTCGCCCTGGAGGAGTGGAGACATTTACTGGAAGGATCCTCCATCCCCGTGACCATCTTTACAGACCATAAGAACCTTGAATTTGTCCAGTCCCTCAAACGCTTGAATCCCCGACAAGCCAGATGGTCACTATTCTTTTCCCGTTTTAACTTCATCATCACCTTTCGTCCTGGCTCTAGAAATAGAAAGGCTGATGCTTTGTCAAGAAGTTTTGTTCCTGAAGTTCCCTGCTCCGAAGATCCTGAACCCATTGTCCCTCCCTCTAAGATCGTCGCTGCCCTATTTCCCTCCTTGGCTTCACAAATCCTTTCCGCTCAAGCTTCTGCTCCTGACAATATTCCTCTAGGGGTTGCCTTTGTTCCACCTGATTGTCGCCAGTCTATTCTATCCCAGGCTCACAGTTCTAAACAGGCCGGCCATCCCGGAGTGGAGAAGACTACCGAACTCCTTTCTCGCCTGGTGTGGTGGCCATCCATGAGGAAGGACGTCAAAGACTTTGTTTCTTCTTGCACCATCTGTGCCATTTCCGAGTCTGGACATTCTCCCCCCAAAGGACTCCTTATCCATTACCCATTCCATCTCGTCCTTGGACTCATCTTGCCATGGATTTTATTGTGGATCTGCCTGTCTCCTCCGGTCACACTGTCATCTGGGTTGTCGTTGACAGGTTCAGCAAGATGGCTCATTTCATTCCCCTCCACAAACTTCCCTCTGCTCCTGAACTTTCCAAGCTTTTCATCCAACATATTTTTCGTCTCCATGGGTTTCCTGTCGAGATCGTCTCTGACCGTGGCTCACAATTCGTGTCTAGATTCTGGAGATCCTTGTGCAAAGCTCTCAACATTTCTTTGCAATTTTCTTCTGCCTATCACCCACAGTCCAATGGAGCCGCTGAGAGAGTGAACCAGGCATTGGAACAGTTTCTTCGCTGCCATGTTTCCCTGTGCCAAGACGATTGGTCGGATCTCCTTCCCTGGGCTGAGTTCGCCCATAACAACGCTTTGCATTCTTCCTCGCATCAGTCCCCTTTCTTCTGTGTCTACGGTCAGAATCCATTGGCGTTCCCTCAGGATCTTCTCCTCACCAATGTGATAGTGATAGTTCCCCTTTAAATTTGAAGCACCCCTTTAAAATGACTTTTTTGTTTAGCAGCTCCCCAGTTTGGAATTTTAGAAGCTATCTGGGTGCTATGGTTAAAATTACCCTGACAACCAGTGGTGTGAATGAGAGACTGGAATATTAATAGTAAAGGGTCAGAAAAGAAAGATAAGGAATAAAGGTATCAATAACCATACAATTGTAGCCTTGGAAAGCAATTGTATTTGGCTGTCAGACCCTGAAAGCGATCCACATTTGAAAGATAGGAAGAGGCAGAAGAGGAAGGCAATTGATTCTAAAACTAAAACAAATGAAAATTGAAGACCATTGGAAAAGTTGCAAACCATTGGCTATCCCATCATTACTAAAAGTTAAGTAAAAGTTGTACTACCCTTTAATCACAATAAAGTTTTTTCATGGCAGCCAAATGCAGTCGTGGGGGTGGAAAAATAACATTCTTGAATGCTAAAAATGCAATCCCCATTAATTCACATGGCAAACAGATTTTAGGTGACAAGTTTGTGTTCACAGTTGCCATAAATCTAGAAAAATTACATCATAGGTTTTATTTTTTCAAGACCCATTCTTTTTGCTTTGATTTTTCAGAATCACAACACAATCCCAGTTATAAAAAATTATAATTTAGATTCTTAAGTTTATGTGCACTGCAAAATATTTTTGTAGTTTACCAAGACGTTTGCCCATACACCATTTTATCCCCAGAATTCCAACATAACTGAAGCCATGTCTTCTGTCTCAAATATTTGCCATATATATATATTTTTTTTAAATTGGTGGCCAGGATTCCCCCCATAAAAGTTTAAGAAAACATTGGTGGCCAGGGTCCCCCCATAAACATAAAAAAAATTGGTTGCAGAGGTATAAAAAAATAAAAGACCATTGGTTTATAATGTAACTTACCTTTCAAATTTTCTTGCCTTCTTTATCTCTCTTCATTGACTTCGGCTCCCTCCAAGGGGGCCTGGCCAATCCAGGAAGCACAGCATGACTGTCCCCCCCCAATGATTGTACCCCCTGATGGCAGCCCTGCTCCCCAGCCCAGCGACCGATGCGTCCGCTTCCTCTATAATTTAGTTTAGTGGCCTAAACTGATATTGTTCTATACTATTATTAAAGGGATCCTGTCATCGGAAAACATGTTTTTTTCAAAACGCATCAGTTAATAGTGCTACTCCAGCAGAATTCTGCACTGAAATCCATTTCTCAAAAGAGCAAACAGATTTTTTTATATTCAATTTTGAAATCTGACATGGGGCTAGACATATTGTCAATTTCCCAGCTGCCCCAAGTCATGTGACTTGTGCTCTGATAAACGTCAATCACTCTTTACTGCTGTACTGCAAGTTGGAGTGATATCACCCCCCTCCCTTCCCCCCCCCAGCAGCCAAACAAAAGAACAATGGGAAGGTAACCAGATAACATGCCAGAAAGCATTTCTCTCCTAAAGTGCAGACATTTGGTCAATTTCCCAGCTGCCCCAAGTCATGTGACTTGTGCCTGCACTTTAGGAGAGAAATGCTTTCTGACAGGCTGCTGTTTTTTCATCTCAATGTAACTGAATGTGTCTCAGTGAGACATGGGTTTTTACTATTGATTGCTGTTCTTAGTTCTACCAGGCAGCTGTTATCTTGTGTTAGGGAGCTGCTATCTGGTTACCTTCCCATTGTTCTTTTGTTTGGCTTCTGGGGGGGAAAAGGGAGGGGGTGATATCACTCCAAATTGCAGTACGGCAGTAAAGAGTGTTGAAGTTTATCAGAGCACAAGTCACATGACTTGGGGCAGCTGGGAAATTGACAATATGTCCAGCCCCATGTCAGATTTCAAAATTGAATATAAAAAAATCTGTTTGCTCTTTTGAGAAATGGATTTCAGTGCAGAATTCTACTGGAGCAGCACTATTAACTGATTCAGTTTGAAAATTTTCTTTATTCCCATGACAGTATCCCTTTAAGTTGCTTTTAGACAGAACTTATTGAGGTACATTAACTTCTTTTCTTCCATGGAATATCCAATATACAGGAAAGAGTTAATTTCAGACCAACAAATGGTTTTAACTTTCTGCTGCACCCTTTTATAAACATCAGTGTTTATCTTCCCACTTCATAAGAAATTTAAGTATAAGGCAAGATAAACGATTTAGCAAATATTTTTCTTTAGGGATGTTGATTTATCTGTTTTCTCTCTGGGGAACTAGTGCAGCACTTCCTCTTGCCCTTGTATGTTCAGGGATTTCAGTGCATTGTCTTGCTTTATATATCAAACAAGGCCAACGCAAGGTCAAGGTAAAGCAGTTTCCTGAGGGCCCTGTTTCTTAGCATTGGGTTTCTAGATGTTGCTGGAGTACAACTAAGCAGGGATCCTCGGCCCTCGTAGGTAGGAAAAAGGCGGGGGCATAATCTTTTCAGTTATAGAAGACGCAGACCCTGCAGTCACCCCCATGTCTGTGGGGTCTGCTTTCTCTATAGTTGCACCAAAGCTGATGCACTCAATTGTCAAACATTTTTGGTGTTAAGTTAAAAGTTAAGAAACGGAGCTTTAGGTTTATGGTTTCAAGGCTGACATTAAGGGGCAAATTTAAGTTATGTGAATTTTTTTAAACTCTAATAAAAATGAATGTACTCGTATAGGAGATTACTTATGAAAAAACGTAAACGTCTAATATTAGATCGAATAGGAATGACCCGAAAATTCGAATTGAATTTGAATCGAGTTTTCCTCCGAGAAAAACTCGAATGTCAGAAAGGCAATTAACATCTTCAAATGGTTCAACTGAACTCTCCATTGACTTCTACATGAACTCAGCAGGTGGTGAATAGTCAAATTAAAACTGTTTCCAGGGTCGAGGTGTGATAGATTTCACATTCTAATTCAAATTCGAGTTGGTGGTTTTAAATTCAAATTGGTGAGTTTTGACCAAAAACAAAATTAGAATTTACCATTCGAACCATAGTAAAGTCTTATAGTAAGTCTTTTGAGTGGTACATTTTTGAGTAGCCCAAAAATGCAGTGCCAAAGTTGGAGGACTGTCCCCACTCCAAATTGCGTTAAAATTGACTGACAGTCGCTGATGTTTTTTGCTTATTGTGCTATTAGATGATGAATGTGCAGCTCTCCAGTTTGCAATTTCAGCAATCTTGTTGCTAGGGCCAACTTACGCTAGCAACCATGCACTGATTTGAATGAGAGACTGGAATATTAATAGGAGAGGGCCTGAATAGACTGATGAGTAATACAAAGTAGAAATAACAATACATTTGTTGGAAAGAGTCAGATGAAGAAAAAGGCAAATAATTCAAAAACTATAAAAATATAAAAATGAAGGCCAAATTAAGAGTTGCTTAGAATTAGTCAGTATATAAGATACAGTACAAAAAGTTAACTTTTCCACACCTTAAATGCTGAGGTCACTGTGCTATTCTATTTGAAAGAATAAAATTAGTATATATGTAACCGTAGCTTTGGCCAAAAGGGGGATAAGCCTAAAATACAGTATTTGCAATGAGCCTTCATGTTATATTGGCCTTAGGCACCCTTACTGGGTCCATCCATGTAGGGGTTTTTAATAATATAAATTGTTTCTACAATAGTTTTCTATACAATCTTATTTGTGGTCATCATCTCTGCCAGGTTTAAAAGAAAAACTCTCAGAATAATCTTACTGAAATATGTTTATCATATACAAATGCTTGAAATCACCTCTTTATGAGAAGTTCAACATACAACATAATACTACAATGTAATATAGTTGATCTCAAGTCAACTCTACCATATATAACTGACTTGGAGATTCTCTTCTTAAAATAAATCAAGGAAGCAGATCTACTTTTATACTGACAGAACTCATTTTTAATTCCCAACCCAATAAGCATATCAATAACTCTACATACTGTATATCATCTATTTATACTATTTGTTTGTAACATATAATTTTTGCATCCGGTCAGCGATAAATAGAACACATTTTTATTATTAAACTGTATTTGGAATAGAGTATGATTTTTATTATTTTTTTGGTAACTGATAACAATATTGGTTAAATGGAATACTGTATTTACCATCTATTTTTTCTTTTCTCTGAAAGATTGTACTTGTCTCAAAAGAGAAGGTAACAAGGTTTTTAACATACCTTTTGAATCTTATTTATATAAAAAAGCTGTAAAACTGTTAAAGTACTGCCCCTTTCCCTGGCTTCCGCTTCTTGTTGCTAGAAATATTCTCAAGAGGCCAGCAGCAATTGTATACACTCCATTGTAGAGGAAAGGGTGGGCAGGACTTTCAGCTTATCTGTGATGTGGAGAGGCTCAGAAAGCCATTGAGAGCTGCTCTGTACAAGGAATGAAAACCTTTCAGCAGATGCTTCGATGGGAAACAGACAGCTGCAGTTTTTATCCTTTGGGTAGAGAAGCATAAAGCCAAACATTAAAACAGCAGAGCAGCTACTGCCAGAAGTTACAAACTGCATTCAGGGGAAAGCATGACACAACGGCTCTCAGAGGGAAGAAGGAATATGTTAGCAGCTAATTTTTGAAATGGTGCAATCCTTATGTACAAAATGATGTGCAAGGAATGCCTTACATAAGGTTTTCAACCAGTTCATTCTGCCATTTTGCTAGCCATGTAAATTAGACTGATGTCCCCCCAGGGCCAGACCTACCCCCCCTCCCCGGTAAACCCCCCCCCAATTGCGACCTTGCGAACGCATGTGCCATAGGTACCGGAAGGAGGGAGGGGAGAGGGACAGAGGTGAGGAGGAATAGAGGGAGTGAACACGCACTAGGGGTAGGCAGAAGACACTTTAACAGGTACAGATGCAGCCACTTTGGTTTGTCTGTTTGACACAGAATAACTAAACACAGATATCCCATTTATCTCATTTAACACAGAAAACTGCATCACAACATCCCATCTAATTAAAGCATTCACCATTGTGAACAATGGTGCTTTGGTATGCTAATGAAAAGGTTAAATGCATTAAATGAGTTAAGATGACTTTAGATAGCACAGTTTATTCAATTAACCCTGAGTCATGACGCATTTAACTCACAAATCAAAGTGGCTTCATCTGTACCTGCCAGTGTGGCCCTATCGTTGCACCCTAGGCAGGTGCCTACCCCTAGTCCTCACCCCTTCCCTCCTGTCACCCTCCCCTCCGTCACTGTCCCCTCCCTTCCTCCCCTCCCCTCCATCGCTAACCCCTCCCCTACGTTGCTGTCCTCTCTCCTCCTGGCCCGGCCCGGTCACTCATAGCTATGGTCACTTCATGAGGCAGAGTGAAATGACAAGCCAGCCTTAATTTCAGCCTAAACATTGAGGAGAAAGGATCTTATGTGACTCTAGTATAATAACGTTTTTAGTAGGTAAAACTTTTTAAAACATTTTTTTAGAGTAGCACTATACATTTTAGAGAAAAGGGAAAAATACTAAAATATGAGTATCGTACAATGTGTCTTATTTAACCACTGGTGTGCCAGATTCTGATGAGCTAACCTACACTTTTTTAACCTACACTTCAGTAAAAGGCTGGACGTTCACTAAGTGAATTAGACAACTCTCTTTTATTTACATCACTTTTACATAGTTACATAGTTAAATCGGTTTGAAAAAAGATCAAAGTCCATCAAGTTCAACCCCTCCAAATGAAACCTAGCATCCATACATACACAAACTGACACTGACCACTCCATAGACTCACATAAACTATGTATACTCATATCTATACTAACTAAAGATTTTATTATCACAATAGCCTTGGATATTATGCTTGTCCAAGGAATCATCCAAGCCACTCTTAAAAGCATTAACAGAATCAGCGATTACAAAAACATCCGGAAGTGCATTCCACAACCTCACTGTCCTCACTGTCCTCACTGTGAAGAAACCACCTATGCTGCTTCAAATGAAAGGGGGGGACCTCTGGTGCGGTGATCCTCTTTATGGATAAAAAGGTCCCCTGCTATTTGTCTATAATGTCCTCTAATGTACTTATAAAGTTTAATCATGTCCCCTCGCAAGGGGCTTTTTTTTCAGAGAAAACAAACCCAACAATGAATACCATCATAGTTGAAGTCTTCTTCATAGTTGCACGTCTTTGCACTCTCCAGCTTATTTATATCCCTTTTAAAGTAGAAGGAAAGTCCTGTTATTCTTGGGGGTGCCAAAAGTTAGGCACCCCCAAGTGATCGCATTTACTTACTTGATACCCCGAGCCGGTACTCCTATCAGGAGAAAACTGCACCAGCCTGGGATTCTTCCATCGAGCGATCATTTTCCGACTAATTCTTTCTTCTGGCAGTTGTGCATGTGCAGTAGAGCGAAAAAACAAACTTAATCGAAAAAGCCGGCTATTTTGCTCTACTGCGCATGCATCTGCCCCACAAAATTTGAAGAAAAAAGGAACAGGAAGAGGATCGCTCTGTTGTGCTCGCTGAAATAACACCGGACCTGTGCAGTTTTCTCCTAATAGGAGCACCGGTCCGGGTGTCAGGTAAGTGAATGCGATCACTTAGGGGTGCCTAACTTTTGGCACCCCAAGTAAATAGGACTTTCCTACTCCTTTAAAAACTGGAGCCCAAAACTACACTGCAAACTCCAGGTGAGGCCTTATCTGGAACCTATAAAGTGGCAAAATTATTTTTTCATCCCTTGAGTTTATGCTCTTTTTTATGCAAGACAGTACTTTATTTGCTGTAGTAGCCACAGAATGACACTGCCTGGAATTAGACAACTTGTTATCTACAAAGTTCTTACCCGAAAATTCAAATCGTATTCGATTTGTACGAATTCTCCAAAAAAAATCTTGAATATCAGTAAAGCTGGCCATAGACGCAAAGATCTCATCCTCGATTCGTACGATTTTCGGACCGTGTGTGGAGAGTCCCGACATTTTTCGTCCGGGGGAGATCGGACGCTTGGTCAATCAGACAGGTTAGAAAATTTCTGTCGGCTGCGGGTAATATAGAGATATTACCCGCAGCCGACAGAAATTTTCTAACCTGCAGTACATGCAGAGGCATGTATTGCCGATCGTACGATTTTCAGTGGGAGACTGTCACTAGCTTTGTTTATCGTACGATTGCTGTCAGGGGCAGAACATTGGCTGATATGTTCTTTAACTACTTTATTTGGTCGGAATAGTAAGACTTTGATCTGAATGGTTAGTGGCAGGTCGGGAGATGGGAAAGTCCGATCGTACATTGATTTGTATGATCGGATCTTTGCGTCTGTGGCCATCTTAAGGCTATTAACATCTTCAAATGGGTCACTGGACCTCGGCCTTTGACTTGTACATGAACTCTGCAGGTTTTAGGTGGGAAATATTTGAATTAGGACGGTTTCCATGGTTGAGGTGTAATAAATCTCACATTTGAATTTACATTGAATAGGGGGATTAAAATTCGAATGTGTGAATTTTGACACTCTTGAAACAGTACTTTCAATGCCCACCTCCAGGTCATCAATAAAAAAGTTGAAAAGCAAAGGACCAGGTACAGACCCATGCTCGCCTTCTCATAAAAAGAAATTAAATTAGTCTGGCAAGATCTATTACGCATAAAACTATGCTGGCACAAACGCATAATATTATTATTTGCAGTGAAGTATCTTATCCATTTTATCGGAGTTCGCCAGGCCCCTCTGAAGATTTTTTTGCAAGGGGGCCCAGCACACTCCTAGTTATGCCACTGAAGTCTAGGATTCATAGACATCATCAGATGCAGAGTATGTATCCCGGAAGATGCTCTGCCAAGCCTCTACTGCAGCCACCTTCAATTCCTGTTTCTTATGGGGGCTTGTTTCCTCTTCAGCATATGGAAAGCATGCGTAATTGGATTCAAATCAGGTAACTGACTTCGCCATTCAAGAATTTTAAATTTTTTTAGCTTTGGGGAACTCCTGTGTTGACTAAGCAGTATTTTTAGGATCATTATCTTGTTGCAGGATGAAGTGCTGTCCATTGAGTTTGAAGGCATTTATGGGAACTTGAGCAGATAAGATGTTTCTATATACGTTTCCACTTATTACAGTTTAATCTTTGTCTCGTCTGTCAATAACACCTTTTTCCAGAATTCTGCAAATTTTTTAAGTATTTTTTTTGCAAACTTTAATGTGGCCATTCTGTTTTTGTGGCTAACTAGTGGTTTGCATCTTGCAGTGTAGCCTCTGATTTCTGTTCTTGAAGTCTTCTGCAGACAGTAGTCTCTGACACCGACACACCTGCTTCCTGAAGAGTGTTTCTGATCTGTTGAACAGGCATTTTTGGACTGGCCATCGGGCAAATGCAAAGTGGCCCGCTCCATTTATGGGCAGGGCAGGTGGAGCAGAGTGGAAGCCGAAACCAAGCGGGGGCAAAGCCAAATGGGAGCAGAAGTGGAAGCCCCTGAAAAAACGAAGCTGCCGAGAATGAATAAGCTGCTATCTTCTAGTAGAAAGAAGACTGCCTGAAAAATTTTAAAGGTAAGTTTACACTGAACACCAATGTTTTTTTCACGTTAATGGGGGGCCCTGGCCACAAATGTCTATTTTTTTTTTTTTATTCGGGGGCACTGACCACCATTTTGTTTTAAAAAAACTTGTGGTGGGGGGGGGCTGGCTGCCAATGTTGCACATTTATATGTGGACTGAAGATAGGAAACAAAGGTAAAGGACCGCTACTGCTCACCGCATATACTCATCCAGGTGCTCTGTCAAGCAGTGTCCCCACTGCATGTATCCAATAGACTCAAAACAGGCAGATGGCACTTCTGGAAAAGGTTTATTGGGGTTTCACAGCAGTAACCCCAATAAACCTTTTCCAGAAGTGCCGTCTGCCTGTTTTGAGTCTATTTTATATGTGGACTGCTTTGATTTTTTTTGCAGGTCTGTTTTTTACTCCCAGTCTGGCTCTGAACATGTCCCATAGCCGTAGTTTGTATGTTATCCCTGTTTCCTCCAGGTACTCTGGTACTCCAACTATTAGAAAAGAGAAATCGATGGCGGAGCTCTCCCCACTCCTTCCACTCTCCCACGTCCTCCGCAGCTATCGCGGGATCCCGGCAACACTCAGCCGAGCATTCACATACACACGACCAATTTACCGCTGGCAGCGCTGGAAAACGTATCCACGGGAGACGGTAGGAATAATATCAATGTCTGGCTTTATTTAAACATACATAGTGGTTTCAAAGTAGTGGGAGTGCCAAAAACTGACGCGTATCGTGCCCCACACTGGGCACTTCTTCAGAGTTCAATAGAAGTGACGTAAAAATTCAAATAAATAGCTGTGTTCACACGTGTTGCATATTAATCAATTAATTAGCATACATAGTGCTTGTACATATTAGTTCACCTTAAATTTATATAACATGAAGGTTTCATATGTTATAAAATCACACCATATATGTGCTTCATAAATATTTAAGGAATAAAAATGTGAAAAGTCATAGATCATATCTTTAGTATAAAAAATGTATAAATCTTTTAATAGTGCCAATCAATTTTTTAAAAATTACCTATAAAAGTGACTATATAATTCATAAGATTATCAACATCATAATATTGCTAAAAGAACTATGTATTATTACTCTGCTTTAGGTATATATTATCACAATATCCCAAAAATATGTACTTTTTCTTTTCTCAACACGTAAGTTAAATACTTCTATTAAGAATGCAACTAAGCTTAGATAATACATATTTTTAACCAATTGGTTATTTAAACCAATCGGTAAACGTATTATTATTCGATTATTTATATATATATACAAAAATTCGCTTACATTTGTTATAAATTTATTCACAGGTGCTTATGTTTGTCTCTCCCCAGATCATATATTCATTCTTTATATTATTTGTTTGTTTCATTATTAATGTTTTGCCTTAATCTATATAATACTTGACGTCACACTCTTTATTTAAACCTTGTGGTGTAACTGTCTCCAGTGTGAACATCCATTTGATTTCTCTTTTTGACAGTACTTTATCATAATCTCCTTTTCTCTTCCCCATTCTCACATTCTCTATAACCTGGAAAGAGACAAAATTTGCATTATCGTCATGTTCATCCATTATATGTGCTGCGATAGCTGATGAGACATCCTTCCTATTCACACATGCTAGGTGTTCCAGTACCCTATCCTTCAGTCTCCTCTTAGTCTTGCCCACATACTGTTTACCACATCGACACGTGGCAAGATATATAAGATTTGTAGTTCTACAATTAGCATATGTTCTATTCTTATATATCCATTACTCGTACTGCATATCTCCTTAGAGACTTTTATAAATTTGCAGCATTTACAAATGTTAGCGCCACACATATACGTTCCTACCATATGTAACCAGTTCCTATTCTCATTAATCTTATCAGGTAACATACTAGGGGATAACTTATCTCTCAGATTGTAGCCCCGTCTATACGTGAATTGTGGTTTCGCCAAACCTAATTGTGAGAGTAATGGATCCGACTTTAATACATGCCAGTGTCTATTTATTATATGTTGTATTTTCTTTGCCTCAAGGTTATAAGTTGTAATAAACCTCATTCTATTCTTTTTTTGTGTCCCTCGTGCTTCATTCGTTGTATTATTATCTTTATTTGTTTTAAGTAAGTCTCTCCTATCTCTTAATACTGCCTTGTCATAGGCTTTTTTTATGGATTTAGTATCATACCCTCTATCCAGCAGTCTGTCCCACAACTCCATAGCCCTCTGCTGGAAAGCATCCCAAGTCGAGCAGCTCCTCCGTAACCTGATGAACTGTCCGACTGGTATGCTCTCCAGCAGAGGCTCAGGATGACAACTCTGTCGCTGTAAGAGGGCATTTCTACTAATATTTTTTCTATATATATCAGTGTGTATCACACCTTCTTGGGAGGAAAATTGGATATCTAAAAAGTCAATCGTGGTAGGGTTAAATTTGTGTGTAAAAAAGATATTCTTCCCATTGTCATTACAGTAATCAACAAACTGTTGTAGACATATTTCTGTACCTTCCCATATCAATATGAGATCGTCAATATAACGATAATATCTTTTGATGTTGTTATGAAACAGTGTGTGCTCTTTAAGAATGTGCTCCTTCTCTAGCCACCCCATAAAAAGGTTGGCATATGAGGGTGCAAACCGCGCCCCCATTGCCGTCCCACACTTCTGTAAGTAATATTCCTTTCCATACATGAAATAGTTATGGTTAAGCAGATACTCAATTGCTTGTACGATAAATTCATTCTGTTCGGGTGCATACATATTTAATTCTTTCAGCCAATATTGTACTGCATATAAACCATCACCATGTCTTATGGAGGAATAGAGTGCTGTCACATCCATAGTAACCCATAAGTAGTCCTGTCTCCATTCTGCATCACAAATCTTATTGATAGTGTCTCCACTGTCTCGAAGATAGGATGCCATTTGTATTACCATAGGCTGTATAAGTATATCTATGTATTCGCTCAATCGCTCGTTTAGAGATCCTATTCCAGCTACTATAGGCCTACCCTTAGGTCGTACTGGGTCCTTATGTATCTTAGGGAGGGTATGAAAAATGGGAATCCTGGGGCATTCAACCCAAATATAATTGACCTCATTGTCATTCAGGATTCCCATTTCCCTACCAAATTTTAAGAGGCTCTTTAATTTAGTTTGAAAACATCCTGTCGGATCAAAGCTTAATTTCAAATAGTTCTCCTCATTCGATAACTGTTGTTCAATCTCAAACTCATAATATTCTCTGTTCAAAATCACTATTGACCCCCCTTTATCAGAATTTCTCACTACTATTTCCGGGTTTTCGGTGATGTTCTTTATAGCTAAATACTCCTGTTTGGACAAATTATGTAACGTCCTATTATTCGACTTTGTCTGTTCTAAAATACGGTTATTAGCCAATTCCTTTAAATCCCTCATAACCAATTCATAGAATCTCTCTACAAACGGACCTCTGTGTCCAACCGGATTAAAGTGTGACTTACTCCTAAGATTTGAATGTATTACACCCCTATCTATATCCATTGCTTCAGCAGTTATAATTGGTTGGCTGGCTGTTTGATCATTCTCATTATTCATACATTCTATTACATCTAAGACATCCTGTGTTAAATGATCCCTATTATCCTCTGCTTGTAATAAATCATATTGTACTGTATCCTTGGGACAAAAAAATCGCTTTAAAGCTAACTGTCTAGTTAATCGATTCACATCTATAACTGTGTCCAATAGGGAGAAATGCGTAGTCGGGCAAAAGATCAAACCTTTGTTCAATAGGGATCTTTCATCTAAAGTCAGTGTGTGATTAGATAAATTGATTACCAGATCCTCGGTGTCTTTGTCTGTGTTGTCTAGCGAATCTTGTTCGATCCCTTCTCTCTCCCTTTGTTTGATCTCATTTCTCTCTTTCCTTCGGTTAGCTCCTCCTCTTGTGCCCCTCTTTCTTCTCTTTTTGTTTTCTTCTTCCTTTTCATATTGTACAGTATTTCTCCTTGTTCGTCGTCCTGGCTCACATCCAGGTCGCTTGCTGATGTCACTAAAAAAGACACACTGGGGGAGACACTGTCATATTCATCACAAGATACATTTTTATTTTTATCATTCTGCCTTCGTCCCCTGTTGACTTTTAGGGAAGGCCTCAAGCGTTCCCACCTGCCTCTCTGTGTATTCAATTTCATTCCCCACGAAAAGACTCTGTCTTGTTCGTAATCAGCTTTATCCCTCAGAAATTTCTTCTGTTTAGTATCCATAATCTTCCGTTCATTATAGACAAATCATCCACAATTCTTTTATTCATTTTATCATATTCAGGGGTATCTTTATAGGCACTCAATGTTGTTTCCAACTGACTAATCTCCACCTCCAATCTCACTTGTTCCGTTTGATATTTTGTTACTAGAATCCCCATTAATTTTAACGAGCAGTCCGTAAGTGCTTCATACCACTCTGTCATTACATCCTTATCTTGTACCTCAAATGCTGGAAACTTCTTAATTCTCAATCCTCTGGGTACTCTTTTAACTTTAATATAATTTTGTAACGTTGTAATCTCCCACCAGAGTTTTGTCTCCTTAATCGATACTTTTTGTAGTTGCTTAAACAGTGTTTGCATATTAGTGTCCGTTTGTTTCTCTTTCTCATTGACGGACACACCTTCTACCGTCTCAGGGTTAGTAACATCATCAAATATCGCCCGGGCTTTAGTCAGTCTATTGCCATATGCACGCTGCGAAGTTTCTAAGCCCCGTTCCATAGCAACCGCTCCTCCCACTACACCACTTGTATGTATGTTATCTGCCATATTCCTGATCCAATTCCAAATATAAAGGTTATGCGTACCTGAACGTCTCTTCAATGTTGATTAGTCCGTACGCATCTCCTGTTTCATATCGGAGGGTCTCCTACGCCAAGTCTGTATTCTCGTGAGGTTAAGCGTCTGTCACTATTAGAAAAGAGAAATCGATGGCGGAGCTCTCCCCACTCCTTCCACTCTCCCACGTCCTCCGCAGCTATCGCGGGATCCCGGCAACACTCAGCCGAGCATTCACATACACACGACCAATTTACCGCTGGCAGCGCTGGAAAACGTATCCACGGGAGACGGTAGGAATAATATCAATGTCTGGCTTTATTTAAACATACATAGTGGTTTCAAAGTAGTGGGAGTGCCAAAAACTGACGCGTATCGTGCCCCACACTGGGCACTTCTTCAGAGTTCAATAGAAGTGACGTAAAAAGTGTCCCCACTGCATGTATCCAATAGACTCAAAACAGGCAGATGGCACTTCTGGAAAAGGTTTATTGGGGTTTCACAGCAGTAACCCCAATAAACCTTTTCCAGAAGTGCCGTCTGCCTGTTTTGAGTCTATTTTATATGTGGACTGCTTTGATTTTTTTTGCAGGTCTGTTTTTTACTCCCAGTCTGGCTCTGAACATGTCCCATAGCCGTAGTTTGTATGTTATCCCTGTTTCCTCCAGGTACTCTGGTACTCCAAACATATACTGTACAGGCAGGTTGATTAGCTCCTGATAAGATTTCTGTTAATAGAATATAATTCTTGTTTAAAAACTGATGCATGAATTTTGGTTCTATGGCCAGCCCTCCCCAAGTTCTTGGAAGCCTAAATACTTATTAATCACTGTCCTTGTAGGTCCAGTCACCCTTTTCATCAACATATATATGTTGGTTATCTATCTGTTTGCACACCTGCTAATTCAGCTGAAATACATTTTAATTAAGAGGGCCATACAGTTAGCTGGTTACATCTTAACGTGTTGGGTGCTGTACCCAAACTAAGTTTTCATCAATTGCTTCATAAACTGGCATCCTGGATTATGAAATTGGAAACCCAGACTGTTGGGTCTCTGTAAAAAGCAATATTTGAATCCATTAGTTGGTACTGAATGACTTTATTCTAGTTTTTTTGTATGGATATTATTGAGAGGGAACTATGGACTGTCAGATTATTGGCGCTTCAAAAGGCCTTCCTGATGGCCTTATTGACAGATTGGGCAGGGTAGAAAATTCGCTCTGGTGAGGACCACATCAGCCTGTTGATACAGTCCTTTTCTGATACTTATGTTGGCATAGCCCCTTGTTATATTCTTATGATTGTCGTATAAACCAATTAATTTGGACCATCACAAGGGTGGTTAAATTGGGTCCAGCATTGCCATTATTAGTGGTGTAGCTATGAAGGAAGCAGCTACAGGGATGCCTGGGGAATAGGGGGTCTGCACTTGTGGGATCTACTTCTTCTATAAGTCTAGTACCAGCTGAGCTCCTACAAAGACTTGTAAGAGTGGCCAGGAGGAGGAGATGACAGTCGCAAAAAGGTGGGCAGCTTTGCCGGAGGTCCAGGTAGGGGCTGCTGTGTATCTGGGCCCCTCCTAAGATTATAACAGGGGGCCTGGTGCGCAGTTGTTACTCCACTGGCCATTATTGTTCTTCCATATGTAAATAACAGCACTTTAATTTTACTAACATGGAGGTATGCAGACGTTCCAGCAATACTGATACATGGAAAGAAGTGGACACACACAGCATAAACCCTCAATATCACGTCGGCAAAGGTGTGATTTCATGAAAATACAGGGAAGTGGCAATGCACTTAAAATGCTTTTAAATACTTCAACCTTTCTCTGTTCCGTTGGAGGGTGTTATATTCTTTACAAATGAAGAGGCATTCATGTCATTCATAAAAGCCAAGCTCTTATTTTTAGGGAGTGGTATAATCCTCAGAAATCTACCAATTATTCTCATGCCAGATGCCACTGCAACTTTGCTCTCTAGGTAAATGTTTGACAGATACACTTGACTTAACCCAATTTCTATCTTGTTTCACCACACCTAGCAACTCTCATATTTATAAAAGATTGAATACAGAGTTCAGCAGTTCAGCAGAGGGGAAATCCCCAACTTTCTATTCACATGGATAAGATCAATCAAAGGGTGAAAATAGATTTAGACAAAGTGTTGTTACGGTTCTATGATGGGTTTCAGAGGATACTCATTTACTGGTCCCTCTGGACGCAACAATGGCAAGCAGAGAGAATGAGGTGTGACTCCTTTCACTTGGTACACAAAGAGTAACACCTCTGAACAAAACACAAAGGAGTAAATGTTTTGTACCAGTTTTTTGCTCTTATAACTACCCACACTAAATGAGTCCTAATATCTTTAAGGAAGTACCTCCATACAGGCGGGGGGGATTTACAGTATCAACGTCAAGAGCAAATAGTTATTCTATTCAGTTTTCCTAAATTGTGCAGTGTATCTCTCAAATATGAATCAAACACAGTGTCAGGCTGGGAGGCAAGGTCCGCTAAGCGCCTATCGCTTAGTGCTCCGGGATCGAGATGATCAACCCTGCGGCTGGGTGGCATGCCGACCCTTAATTTTTGCCGCCCTAGGCCCGGGCCTATGCAAATCTGGCCCTGAGGGTGCCTAGGGCACCCGCTGGTCACCACTGAGTCGTGGCAGCATGGATATTGGTTAGTAATGAGAATGTGGATAGTGCTTTATACTTTGGTGCACATTTTCCCTCCAGTGCAAACAGACATGACTTGGGTCTTTTTAACATACATTCTCTCACTCTTTATGGCACCACACATTTGACCTGGGGCTGCGGATTACTAGATTTCTTTAAAATTACATTTCTCAGCAGCCCTGGTAAGGCCTATATAGTTCAAGACTGTACTAGGGAGCATTTAACTGACATAGCTTCACAATAAATATGGGCATATTTCAATAGTGTCCAATTTTTCAGCATTTTCCCATGTGAGCTCTATACTGAATCAATTAGATTCCTTCTTGTTTAATGATAGTGATTTTATACATAGCTGAGGTTAAAGGGAACTAGCCATTCTATAACATACTTAATGTTCACCTGTAAGTTCATTTTAGTATGTTATAAAATGGCCAGTTCTAAGCAACTTCTCAACTGGTCTTTATTTTTTTATAGTTTTTGAATTATTTGCATTTCCTTCTGACTTTTTCCAGCTTTCAAATAGGGGTCACTGACCCCATCTAAAATCAAATGCTCTGTTAAGCTACACATGTATTGTTATTGCTACTTTTTATTAATCATCTTTCTATTCAGGGCCTCTCTTACAGTCTCTTATTGAAATCAATGCATGAATAATTTGGACCAGCAACCAGCTTGTTGAAACTGCAAACTGGAGAGCTGCCACATAAAAAGCTAAATAACTCAAAAACCCACAAATAATTAACCCTTTAAGTGCCACAGAACGTAGAATCTACGTTCTGTGGAAAAGTAACTTGAAATGCCACAGAACGTAGATTCTACGTTCTGCAGCACTTCCGGGTTCTGGAGCGGAGGAGCGGCTGTTAGAGCCACTCACTCCGTTCCTCTTCGATCCCCTGCCCCTAGGCAACGAGCAGAGCAGGGGATCAAGGGCCCCTTGGGCACGATCGCCCAGGGGCCCCAAAGCAGTAGCAGGCACGTGTTACTTACGTGTCCTGCTGCTGCATCCTACACTGCGCCGATCAGCTCCGCCCCCACAGCACAGGGACACGGATGACATCGCAGATCTCTTCCTGGGGCCCTTCCAGATCGCCTGCAACAGTCTCCAGCAACTTTTTCAGGTTAGTGCAACAATTACACACACAAACACACCAACACACACTTATTACAGTAATACACACTTAGATTCACACTTACACACACTTGCACATACATTTTTGGGGATTGGGGGGTCACTTACACTCACTGCACTCACACACACGTGCACACGCACACACACATAACATGTAATTTACCAATTGTACACACGCACACGTACATACATGGCATTGTGGCTTTTTTTTTTTTTTTCTTATCGCATAGTCTCTTTTTTTGGCTGAAAAAAATGTTTTATTGCCATTACGAATAGCGTATTCGCTAACCGTACTGTGCAATACCTTTTGTATGTTATTTCAGTGATTATATTGCAATTTTGGGTATTTTGGTGCATTTTTACCCATTTTATTGAACTTTTAGCCATTTTATTGCATTTTCAGCTCTGCATATGTTGTGTTCACTTGTTTCTAGCCGTATAACCTATTTGGCCCAGCTAAAATATTCAAACTGTGATTCTAACGGCCGATAACACTAGTCTCGGAAAAAAAACATTGATTTTTGTGGTTTTATTGGATTTTTTTGCATTTCACTCTTTACTGCCTTATTTTGTTTTGCCTTGTAAATTTTATCTACTATATATCCATTTGGGGGTCTCTGTGCGCCACATAGTTTGGTATATCTATGCATATTGGGCATCAAAGTGTTCAGTAGACCCCTGGCGTTTATATTTAGGATGTTTTATGCTGAAATATGGGGCATATAATGGGGTAAAATTCAAGCTTTCTGACGATTTTCAGAAATTCGATAAAAACCGTTATGTTCAGCATTGCTTTGCAGTTTGGCAGTTTGCAGTAGAAACACATATTTACCCATATTGGATTCGTCAGAATGTGTACTTTCTGTAAATATATGGTTTTCTGGGGTCTCTGTACTGTTAGGGGGGGGTCTAATGTCGCATAATACACACACCAGGTGCTTATATTGCAGCAGCCAGCGCGTCAGCCGTGAAAATGTATATACACTATTTTCATTTGGGGGTCTCTGTGCGCCACATAGTTTGGTATATCTATGCATATTGGGCATCAAAGTTTTCAGTAGACCCCTGGCGTTCATATTTAGGATGTTTTAAGCTGATAAGTTACGAAATGTGGGGCATATAATGTGATAAAATTCAAGCTTTGTGACGATTTTCAGAAATTTGATAAAAACCGTTACGTTCAGCATTGATTTGCAGTTTGGCAGTTTGCAGTAGAAACACTTATTTACCCATATTGGAATCGTCAGAATGTGTACTTTCTGAAAATATATGGTTTTCTGGGGTCTCTGTACTGTTAGGGGGGGGTCTAATGTCGCATAATACACACACAAGGTGCTTATATTGCAGCAGCCAGCGTGTCAGCCGTGAAAATGTATATACACTATTGTCATTTGGTGGTCTCTGTGCGCCACATAGTTTGGTATATCTATGCATATTGGGCATCAAAGTTTTCAGTAGACCCCTGGCGTTCATATTTAGGATGTTTTATGCTGATACGTTATGAAATGTGGGGCATATAATGGGGTAAAATTCAAGCTTTGTGACGATTTTCAGAAATTTGATAAAAACCATTATGTTCAGCATTGCTTGGCAGTTTGCAGTAGGAACACATATTTACCCATATTGGATTTGTCAGAATGTGTTCTTTCTGAAAATATATGGTTTTCTGGGGTCTCTGTACTGTTAGGAGGGTCTAATGTCGCATATTACACACACCAGGTGCTTATATTGCAGCAGCCAGCGCGTCAGCCGTGAAAATGTATATACATTATTGTCATTTGGGGGTCTCTGTGTGCCACATAGTTTGGTATATCTATGCATATTGGGCATAAAAGTGTTTAGTAGACCCCTGGCATTCATATTTAGGATGTTTTATGCTGATAAATTATGAAAATGTGGGGCATATAATGGGGTAAAATTCAAGCTTTGTGACGATTTTCAGAAATTTGATAAAAACCGTTACGTTCAGCATTGCTTTGCAGTTTGGCAGTTTGCAGTAGAAACACTTATTCACCCATATTGGATTAGTCAGAATGTGTACTTTCTGAAAATATATGGTTTTCTGGGGTCTCTGTACTGTTAGGGGGTTTAATGTCGCATAATACACACACCGGGTGGTTATATTGCAGCAGCCAGCGCCTCAGCCGTGAAAATGTCTATACATATTGTCATTTGGGGGTCTCTGTGCGCCACATAGTTTGGTATATCTATGCACATTGGGCATCAAACTGTTTAGTAGACCCCTATGTTTATATTTAGGATGCTTTATGCTGGTAATGATCCATGGAAAATACGATGCTGGAAAGTTGAAGCTTTGTGGCAATTTTCAGATATTTCACCAAAACCGCCAAATTTGGCAAAGCCTTGCGACTCAGTAGTTTGGAGTAGAAAGGCATGGGTACCCATTTTAGATTCTGTAGAATGTGTACTTTCCAAAAATATATGGGTTTTGGGGGGGTAAACATATATTTCTGTGTTTTTACCCCACAAAAATGCAGTCAATGTGTTGATTTTTCATTAGCTGAAGTTACCCACAGGACTGTTTGTATGCGCTAACTTCATTTTGGGGCCTCTAAATGCCAGATACTTTGGTAAACTTATGAACAATGGCCACCAAAATGTTCAGAGGAACCCTAGCAATCATATTTAGGGTGCTTTTTCTTAGTACGTAATGATACATGGGTGATATGGTGCTGGGAAGTTGAAGGTTTGAGGCAATTTTCAGATATTTCACCAAAACCGACAATTTTGGGAAAGCCTTGCGACTCAGTAGTTTAGAGTAGAAAGGCATGGGTACCCATTTTAGATTCTGTAGAATGTGTACTTTCCAAAAATATATGGGTTTGGGGGTGAACATATATTTCTGTGTTTTCACCCCACAAAAAATGCAGACAATGTGTTGATTTTTCAGTAGCTGAAGTAAAGTCCTGAACAATTTGGATGTGCTAACTTCAACTATTGGTGTCTCTAAATGCCAGATACTTTGGTAAACCTATGCATAATGGGTATCAAACGGTTCAGTGGACCCCTGGAAATCATATTTCAGGTGCTTTTTCAGTTTGGGATATGCGGAGCAGCAAAATAAAACCTTTGAAATGATTTTTCAGAATTTTGAAATTTTTTTGGAAAAACCGCTATGTTCAGACAAGCTTTTATGTTTGGTAGTTGGGAGTAGGGAGACATAATTACCCATTTTGTAATCGGCAGAATGTGTACTTTTCAAAAATGTATGGTTTTCTGGGGTAAACCTACGGTTTCAGGATTTTTTGCCTTGGAATCTAAAGCATGCCGTTTTCTGCCTTATTGCTTTCAAAATTCGGTAATATACTGCCGGGAGTTTTTGCTGTACAGTCCTAAATCTCCCTAAAACTATACATACAGTATCTCGTATTGGCACGTTCGAGAGACATAAGGCTTTCCAAATCAGTTGGATTTTCATCACGTAACCAAAATGTGAAATTCTGCTTGCACTTAAAGGGTTAAAATTTGAAAACCAGTTGCAAATTGTCTCAGAATATTACTCTCTACATCACACTAAAAGGTAACTCAAAGGTGAGCAACTCCTTTAATGCGCAGTAAAACCTAAAGGAAATGCAATTAAAAAAATCCTGCATTGCATTAGCTTTGTCTAGTCACGACAAAGAGTGGTGGGTACAAAGAATGTTTACTCAGTAATAGTCAATAATTTACAGTGTAAGAATATATAAATTCAGGAACTAACTAAATGCATCCTGGTTATAATTTTCCTGTGATGAGTTGGCTGGTGACTACACAAACCAAAACACATCTGAAGGAACTAATGGGACCTTGCAAAGAAAATAATGGAAACAGCATCAATGTAATATCTTTTGCTTTTGCTGTGTATCTGACCTTTAGCAGTGGGAACTGGCCCTGTGTGACCAGCATTATATGTCAGGAACAAACAAAATTACAGCTCTCAGCTCTCACGCATTTTATGCATAGTTTAGTGTGTTGGCATTCCCAGCCACACATTGCTGTACTGTTCTTTGCTGATAAACCAGCAGCTCTGGATGCTTTTTTGGCCACAGTCATTTGTATATCTCTGCCTACAATTCTTTAATTGAAGGTCTCATTTTTGCAGTGCCATGTTGTAGCATGAGCATTTGAAAGCCTTCTGCTTTAAGGAGGTTCTTGCATTTGAGAAGAGTTCTATGGCTCCTCTTAGCCCTTCTAACCCTAACTAAAATATTTCTTTTCTATTATATACATACTCTATTATCTGCCCTTCTAGTACACACATGTATTTAATACATTACTAGGTACCCTTGGTTGTCTCCCCCATCTCCTTTCTATGCTCTGCACCATCATTATCTATTTTTCCTGCCACCCTGTATCTGTGACTCTTATTAGCATCCCCTGCTCCAGACCATCTGATACAATCTCCAGTGTCAGACTGGTTCTCCTAGGCACACCAGAGAACCTGCAGTAACCAAAGCTTGTTTTATGCATACGGCCCAACCTGTCAGTGCAGGACTACTGGGGTTAAGTTCTCCTCTCTGGAGGCAGGACAAACATTAATTTAATTCTTAGGCTTCTCCTCTTCCTGTGTCTCCTCTATCCTCAGTTTTTTGTTTATCCTGCTCGGAGGTTGACATCCAAACATTCCTCCTCTAATTTTTTTAAGTTTTTTTCATGCAATTTTTTTTTTATTCATCTCCATTGCATAATAGGTGTGCTCTAGTTGTAGATGAGCCCTCTTAAATGTATGCGCTCCCGCAATTATTGTGAGCATGTCCAAAATCAGGCCCAGGGGCCAAATGCGGCCCGTTTTCAAATTTACACTGGCCCTCAGCCTCCACCATGAAATTTACAATAATACGGCCCGCCAGCACGATGCAATCAGGAATCGCCTAGCTCTAGCAGTAATATTTGGGCACATTAGTGAAATTACCTGCCACTTGGTCTATACTGCTGCCTAGGTGCTGAAGGTGTTAGCAATAGACATGTACTGGCACATAGTGACGCGCTGATTCACATACTTCTTTAGGGCTGAAGGTGTCAATAGACTTACTGACGTGCCAGTACTGTAAACTAAAGAGAGAGGCGCGTCACTCCATGCCAGTACATGTCTATTACTAACACCTTCAGCACACAGGCAGCAGTATAGACCAGGTGGCAGGTCATTTCAATAATGTGCCCAAATATTACTGCTATGGCTACGCGATTCCTTGTTTAAATTAGTTAAATTATGTTAATGGTTCAAAGAATGTCAGGTTCCATGGTCGGCCCCCACACATTTTCACCTTACCAAATCTGGCCCTCGTTGCTCTATAATCTCTATAGAGTGTGCCGCTCCACTTACTTCAGCGGGTTGAGTCCCCCTGTCAGTGTGAGCCCCAGGTATGTGTGTGCTCCGCTATACAAGAGATTTAGCAAGGTCCAGAGGATTCGGATGACCGGCGGCTACTGTTCCCAAATGCTCACCAGCACCACAGGGTCCCGCGTTGTCAGCATTTACCGGTAATACCAGGTAAGGCGAACTTCCGCCAGCACTAGCCATTTTTCAACTCGCGCCTAATTTTCCACGCATCTGGTGAACTGCAGGATGCACGGAAGTGATGTCACTTGCATGCGCACCTAAGTAAGGCGCACCAGAGCCACGTGGTTTGGAAACCTTGTGCGTCTTCGCTTTCTGAGACCAAGGGAGTGCGCAGTTTGGGTAGATAAGTACTATACACTTTATTACCTATTCCAGAGCGCTATGTTGCACAAATGGCACAGCCTAGTGAATTAGCAGATCTTATTGAAGATCTTTCACAGCAGCCTGCAGTGACTTCAAAGAGGTCTAGAGCACCTAGGAAGAAATCGGAACCTGCTCCATCTCCATCTCCTCCTAATTTAACCAAAATGATTAGATTGCATCAGCTCTCTGATTCAGATGCTGACATAGCACAACCCAGGACTTCCTTAACTACAGCATTGGTTCATGCTATACAGGACACATCAGATAATGGAAGGGCCAGTTCCCCACAATTTCACCAGACCCTGCAAGTCCTACAACAGCTTCCCCTCCATTACATCAGCCAGATGCAAAGCTTCTTATATCCCTGCTGACACTGGGCAATTTAATCAGCAGTTCTCACAATTTCTGTGTTGGTTACAGTCTCATATTGATAATTCTGTTCAACAAGCACTGGCTGTACAGCCACAAATTACCACTACATCCAAAGCCAAAACTAAGGTCTACGCTACCTCCCAGTTCAGCACATCTGACTCTGAGTCAGACGCAGGTTCCCAAGATAGCTATTAATCAGATTCAGAGGAATCCACTTCAGAGGAATCTACCTCTCATAAGCAACCTGAAGACATCAAATCAAACTAAAGAGACACAACCTCCAATTTCCAAAGTGAATAAGGTATTGGGTAACACACCAAAAAAGACCAGGTCTTTTTCTCATGAGTAAATCTATCACTCAGACCATTATAAATGAATCTGACCCAAATAAGCGCAACACTATTCCACAAACATTCTATGCTAAATTTCCAGTAGATGACGATCTTAAACAGTTTTGGGATAAGTCCCCTAAAGTAGACTCAGCAATTGTCCGCTTATCTAGGAATACTCTTCATTCAGAGATCCCATGGATAAAAAGATGGAATCAGTACTCAAAAGAGATTTCCTACATTCAGCAGCTATCTTTCAAACAGCTTCTGCAGCTCTTAGTGTGGCACGCACAACTAGATTTTGGTGTCAGGAGTTAAAAATCCTACATCGCAGACTAATACATCTGACACTTTAGATAAAATCCGTCTAGCTCTTTCATTCCTAGGTGATGCCTCTCTTGAAATAGCAAAATTAGCATCCAGATCCTCAGCAGCAGCTATTGCATCCAGAAGGGCCTCATGGTTGAGACAATGGTCAGGTGATGCGGCCTCTAAGAGTAGGTTAGTTTCCCTTAAATTTGAAGGTCAATAACTATTTGGATCTGAGCTCAAGAAAATCATTGCCGAAGTTACGTCAGGAAAAGCAGCCTTCCTTCCCCAGGGCAAGAGAACATGGAGAGAAACCCACAAACACAATTACCACAACTGCTCTTATGGGTCTTACAACAGGTCAAATAGAGGCAGGCCTACATCACACCAGACCTCTAGCAAAAAATTCAAACCTTGGCAATCCCAGAGCTCTTACTCTGGTGGTCTAGTGGGCCGGCGGGGATACCCACCATGCCTCCTGCGAGGACGCCTCTGGCACATGATGCTTACATTTTGATCACTCGCGCTGGTCTGCCTTAGGACGCACGTGTCGTGCATTTCCTGTTTTTACGTGCGAAACGTCGCCGGCGTCAAAAGGTATTTAAAGGGGCTTTTACTTTAAACTCATTGCCCGTTGTTAGGTCTAACTTGTGTTAGTATCTGGGTGTACATATTATCTGTTTGATTCTGGTTTTGACCTTGCCTGCCTGTCTGAAAATCCTGAAACTCTGTAATCCTGACCCTTGCCTGCCTGACCATTCTGAATGATGCTGATCCTGACCTAAGCCTGTCTGACAATTCTGAGCACTCCTGGTTTTTGACCCTTGACTGCCCGACTACTCCGCCTGTACTGCCCTCGGCCTGATTGACCTTGCTTTAATTCCACCAGTACCGACCACTGCCTGTGAGACTCTGATTGAACTCTGCTTGCACCGACCCCGGCTTGCCTGACTATGCTTTGTCTACTCCTTGAACTGTACCTTCCATCCAAAACCTTGCTAATGGTCGTGCCCCTTTGCTCGTCCAGAACCTTTGCTTGGCTCCTCTCTTATTAAGACCAGGCGGCATCCAATTAGCTGAGGGCTCCTCTCAAAGTGAAAGGCAGAAGCAAGAGCTGGGACCAGGGAGCCTATCACTCTGGAGAACCAATGCCATCACACAAGTGATTATTTATTTAGTTGCACTATATGTTTCAGATCTAACTGATCCTTCCTCAGATACAGTGAGAACAAAAAGAACGTTTTTACCTACACCCTACTGATCGACCAGTGAGACTAGCACTGGTTCTGGATTTAGGGTGCCGATCGTGACAGTACAACAGGCCAGATGGATGCCCGAAGGCCATGCTGCCGCTGCTTCTCCTACCACTGAAACGCTCCTCTCTACCCTTCTGCAGTGCTTGGAGGAACAAGACTATCTGGTTCAAGGTCTGCACAACCTATCTCTCAGGTTGGAAGCCGTGCAACAGATGCCGAACCCTGCAGTTCAACCCCCTGTTGCAGCTTCCATGAGTCCTTCTACTTCAGCGGCTATGGGTAATAGGACTAATCCCCATGAACCCAAGATTTCCTTCACTGATACATGAGTAAATTCTTTATTTTTCAGGAGGCTTGTAAATTATACCTCAGCTTTTTCCCTCATTCCTTTGCTACTGGAGAGGAAAAAGTAGGATTCTTAATGACCTTATTACAAGGTGACCCACAAATATGGGCACTAAGGTTACCCCCCTCTGATCCTGCCTATTATTCCCTTGAAACATTCTTAAATTGCATGACAATGCTAAACGATGACCCGGATCGTGCTTCTTCTACAGATACCGCAATACATAAGTTACGCCAGGGAAAAAGGGCTATAGAAAAATACTGCACTGGGTTCCGCCGGTGGTCTGTAAAGACTGTTTGGAATGACACGGCTCTTCATAGCCCATTCCGGCTAGGGGTCTCAGAGTCTGTTAAAGACAGCCTAGTAAATTACCCTCCTTCTTCCACTCTGGACGACTTAATGAGGTTAGCCATCCAGATTGATAGGAGACAAAGGGAAAGGAGGGCTGAAAGGGGTACATCTTTCCACACTGTGTATAGTAGTGATTAATCTCCTAACCCCGCATTGCCTCTGCTTCAGGAGGAACCCATGCAATTGGGAGTTACTCATTTGTCCCCTGAGGAAAAGGCTTGCAGGCGGTCACAAGGTCTTTGTATGTACTGTGGGGACAAGGGTCATTTTCTTAACCAGTGTCCTAAGAGGCTGGGAAACTTCAAATCCTAAATGGAGAAGGGGAGCTCCATTTGGGTCGAGAAGTTTCCTCTCCCCAATTTGCCTCTAGGGTCTTGGTACCAGTCATTTTGTCTTGGCCTGGGGGCTCTGCTAAGATTTCTGCCTCTGTGGATTCTGGGACTGTGGGAACTTCTTAGATGCGGCCTTCACTGTAAGGCACAATATTCCCCTTATAACTCCTGTTAGAATCTTAGCAATTGATAGGAGTCCACTTGAGTCTGGGCTGGTTACCCAAAAGTCTCTGCCTATCTCCATGTGTACCAACAATATACAATATACAAAATCATAACCCAAATATAGATGTATGGGTATCTGGGGAGGTCATTCAGTGGGGGTTTAAATATATAGGTTCCTGTATAAACTCGCTTCACGTGGTTGCAGTAACCTATTTAGAGGAGTTGCCTCCTGTTTATGCAGACTTCTCCGATGTATTTTCAAAGAAGGCAGATGAAAAGCTACCACCCCATAGGCAGTATGACTGCCCCATTGATTTGGTTCCATGGTCCACTCCTCCTAGAAAGAGAACATACCCTCTTTCTTTGCCTGAAGCTCAGGCTATGAAAGATTGCATTAAAGAGAACCCGGAGAGAGGTTTTATTAGATCCTCTAATTCTCCTGCAGGGGCTGGGTTCTTTTTCGTGGGCAAGAAAGATGGGGGCCTCACCAATGTATTGACTTTTGTGGTCTTAATAAAATGACGGTGACAAACCACTATCCCCTTCCTCTAAACTCTGATTATTCAATGAAGTTAAAAACGACACAATTTATACTAAACTTGATCTTAGAGGTCCGTATAATATCATTCGTATTAGGGAGGGGGATGAGTGGAAAATGGCCATTAATACCAGGGATGGGCATTACGAATGTATCATCATGCCATTTGGTCTTTGCAATGCCCCTGCAGTTTTTCAGGAGTTTGTAAATTATATTTTTCGGGATTTACTTGGTTTATATGTAATATGTAGTAGTTTATCTCGACGATAATCTATTTCAGGGCTGTCCAACTGGCGGCCCCCCCTCATGTGGCCCTCCACATCAAAGTCTTTCTGCTGCGTCTGCTTACCATATGTAAGATTTAAAAGGTATCACTACATATTTAACTGGCTCCTGTATTGTCTAAACCTCAAATTCAGACTAATCCCCTGCATTGTTCACACCTGCGATCCCCCTGCATTGTTCACACTTGTGACACCTCTATTGTTCACTCCCCTACAGCCCTGTACTGTTCACACCTGAGACCCAGACTGAATCTGCCCACATTGTTCACTTGTTCACACTATATACAAAATGCTAATGGGGCACCAGCACTGTGTCACTGTATGTAGAACATCTTAGACTGGTCCTGATTCCTGTCTCCTGCTCTGTTTTGCCTTCCCTATGCTCCCTGTGTGTGTCATACTTTGGTATTTGTTCTGGGGGTTTGTTAGCATTTGAAAATTATTGTTAGTGGCCCCTAAGGTGTTTAATCATATGCTGGGGTACTGTATTATACACAGGGGAGGAGGAGGCATATGGATTTATGGTTATGTCTTAATATGACAACTTTTTTCACATATGGGTGACATCCTTGCCAGGGCAGGCACAAGGTAGTTTGGCATCCTAGGCAAGAGCTTCACTCAGTGCCCCCCTGTCCTGCATTACCCTTTCCCTCCTTACCATGATGGTTTTTTTTTTTTTTTTTTAAAGTTTTTATTTATCATTTTCAATACAAACAATAAAGGCAGAAGGAAAGGAAAGGAAAGGGAAGAAGAAGAAAAGAAAAGTACAATACAACTGTATGCAGCATCGTACAAGATACACAAATTAACATACAATCCACATCATGATACAATAAGAGGTAGTGGTCCCATACCCCTGCCACAGACCTGATGAGATCTGGAATACTAGAAGGATCTAAACCTACAGCTATAATAGTGTTTTAAATGCCCACATCCTCAACAGCATGAATGTCTAGCCAGGGGGACCATACCGCATCAAACTTCCCAGAGGAACCTCGAGCTTCATATGTAAGTCGAACAGAAGGGAGTATTTTATTAACCAGGTTAACCCAGTGGTCCACAGTCGGTGCAGTATGTCCCATCCAGTTCATAACAATAATTTTCTTAGTATAGAAGAGTAAGGTTTTAGCAAGTGTCCTAGACCTATTAAGCGGGAGAAGGTCATCCACTAGGCCTAATAGGCATACCTCAGGGCTATAGACATTCGGGAAGGCAATATTATCGACCAGGTAGCGTAGCACACCCTTCCAGAACTCATGAATCAAGGGACATTCCCAGATTAGGTGGAAAAAGGAGGCATCGAGCCCTTGACATTTAGGACAGACCGAGTCCAACCTCACCCCCATCCTCTGCAATTTTAATGGAGAGCAATATAACTGATGTATCAATTTAAACTGGATCATCCTATCCCTGATCGAAATAAGGTCCCGATACAAACCATCAACAGCATCGTCCCACTGCTCATCACCAAGGTGGGGGATAGCAAGCAACCATTTACGTTTGGCCTTAGTAAAGGGGGGAGGGACAGAGTCAATCAAGGAGCTATAAAGACGCGACGTGAGCTTGCCCGTTTGTGGATTATGGAGCATACCATGATGGTTTTTAAATAAAGAGAGCAAGAAAATGTACAACACTTTTTCATTTATATTACTGCCCCCTGTACCTGTGCAAGCAAGCTCAGCAGCCATCCATCATACAGCCCTCCTGCAGCCATAATATTGCCCCCAATCTTTACCTGTGTCAGCAGCAGCCAAAAATAAATCTGATCACATCATATTGCCCCCAAGTATTTATGTACCTGTGCCAGCGCCCAGCAGCAACAGCAAACATATGGGCCCCCAAATCTGTACCTGGCTGTGCCAGCAGGAAGCTTCGAACTTTCACAGTAATAGAAAGAATGTCTTCAGTTCAGTGCAACTGTACAAGGCTGAGAGCAGCGAGAGCGAGCCACACCTAGCAGCCCACCAGCTCTCTGCCTCTCTCTGTCATCACATCAGTGACATCATTGATGCATGTATGCACATCACGGTGCACCGCACAGAAGGAGCTATTACTTGCTGGCAAGAGGGAGAAGGGGAAGGAGATGGATTCCACCCAACTGGGTGACCATGATTACTGAAACAAATTATTAAATAAACGCTTGAAAAACGTGCGCCCCTCAATGATGGCACCCTAGACAGCCGCCTACTCTGCCTACCCCTAGTTCCAGCCCTGATCCCTGCAGTGAGCACCAACCATTTGGTTTTTGGTGTGCTATTAATGTGGACATGGTCTTGCGGTAACATGGGTGTGGTTTAAAGTGGGTGTGGTCTTAAACAGGGAGTGGCTAACACTGTCTTCCGTTATCAGGCCCTTCACCATATAGATTAGAAAAATTCCGGCCCTCGGTACCATAGAAGTTGGACAGCACTGATCTATTTGGCTAGGTTTCCAGGTTTTGCAAACTATTACATCCAATTCATAAAAAAAATTCTATTGTGCTATCCCCAATTACGGATCTGACCAAGAAGGGCGCGGATCTCAGTATGTGGCTTCCTGAGGCTATTCAAGCTTTTGTATTTCTAAAGAAAGAGTTTGTATCTGCCCCTATTCTTCGCCATCCTGACACAACTCTTTATTATAGAGGTGGATGCCTCTAGTTGGCGCAGAAAAAAAACAGGTACACTGTGGCACACCAGACGTGGAGATTTAGTGCATCAACATTATTGGCCCCAAAAGTAGATACATGTAAGGCAACGTTTCGGACCCCACTGGGCCCTTTCTCAAGCCTGAGAAAGGCTTGAGAAAGGGCCCAGTGGGGTCCGAAACATTGCCTTACATGTATCTACTTTTGGGGCCAATAAAGAAACGTTGCCTTACATGTATCTACTTTTGGGGCCAATAAAGAAATGTTGATGCACTAAATCTCCACGTCTGGTGTGCCACAGTGTACCTGGTTTTTTACATATGTTCTGGATCACAGGCAGGTGATCCTTTCACTGTTTGAGCACCCTACCCAGCAAAAGGGTTATCTACAGGTCGAAGCTCTTCATACTCGTGTCTAGTTGGCGCAGAGGCAGTTCTTTCCCAAAGGCACCCAATAACTAACAAGGTGCTTTATTTTCTAGGAAAGTCTAGTCTTCTGAAGCCAATTATGACATTAGTAATAGAGAATTGTTGGCTATCAAATGGGCCTTTGAGGAATGGAGACACTTGTTGGAGGGGGCTAAGCATACTATCACAGTTTATACTGACCATAAGAATCTTTTATATATTGAGTCAGCTAAACGGTTGATTCCTAGGCAGGCTAGATGGGCTTTATTTTTTACCAGGTTTAATTTTTCTCTGACATACTGGCCTGGTTCCAAGAATACTAAAGTAGATGCATTCTCTATGAGCTTTGAGTCAAGCATAACCTTTAGAGTGTGTCTCCATTATTCACAAGGAGATTATTGTGGCAGTTTTAGGGTCAGATCTTGCTACACTTCTATCTCAGGCACAGACAATGGCCCCTGGGGATACTCCCCCTGGGAGATTGTTTGTTCCTGAAAATCTGAGGGAGCAGGAACTTACTGAAGGTCACGATTCTAAAATGGCGGGACATCCTGGTATTACTAAAACTTTTGCTTTATTGTCTCGGAATGTTTGGTGGCCTTCATTTAAAAAAGATGTACAAAGCTTTGTCAACGCTTGTCCTGTTTGACAGAGGTCTAAATCTTCCAGTAATCTATCTCAAGGCCTGTTAAGATCACTGCCTATTCCTGATAGACACTGGTCCCATCTGTCTATGGATTTTATAGTGGACCTTCCTCCCTCTCAGGGGAAGACTGTGATCTGGGTAGTGGTTGATTGGTTCAGAAAAAAATAGTCATTTTATTTCCCCTTTCACAGCTTCCTTCTGCTAAAACCCTGGCTGAATTATTTATTTCTAATATTTTCAGATTACATGGATTTCCGATCAATATTGTATTTGACATGGGAGTACAATTTGTTTGTAATTTCTGGCGAGCATTTAGCTCTTTAATGGGGATTAATTTATTATTTTCCACGCATATCATCCCCAAACCAATGGTCAGACAGATAGAGTTAATCAGTCCCTTGAGCAATTTTTAAGATGTTATGTCTCTGATTACCAAACCTCATGACCTGACCTGTTACCTTGGGCAGAATTTGCCCACAATAATGTATCTCATGCATCTTCTGGGCAATCCCCGTTTTTTTATTGTTTATGGTTTACATCCTAAAGCATTTTCTCACTGTGGTTTATTATCCCCTGTACCTTCTGTTAAACATTTTGCTGAGATATAGTCTGGGGTACATGATTCCCTTTCAGCAGCTACGGCTGCTCATGCCTGTAAATTCAAGCCGATAAGGAACGGAGCGTCTCCATGGCAATATGACGCATTACATAGTAACATAGTAACATAGTAAGTAAGGTTGAAAAAAGACACACGTCCATCGAGTTCAACCTTTTTTTTTTATTAACTACCTATCTGCCAGTTGATCCAGAGGAAGGCAAAAAACCCATCTGAAGCCTCTACAATTTGCCTTAGAGGGGGAAAAATTCCTTCCTGACTCCAAAATGGCAATCGGACTAGTCCCTGGATCAACTTGGACTATGAGCTATTTCCCATAACCCTGTATTCCCTTACTTGCTAAAAAGCTATCCAACCCCTTCTTAAAGCTATCTAATGTATCAGCCTGTACAACTGATTCAGGGAGAGAATTCCACATCTTCACAGCTCTCACTGTAAAAAACCCCTTCCAAATATTTAGGCGGAACCTCTTTTCTTCTAATCGGAATGGGTGACCTTGTGTCAGCTGGAAAGACCTACTGGTAAATAAAGCATTAGAGAGATTATTATATGATCCCCTTATACATTTATACATAGTCATCATATCACCCCTTAAGCGACTCTTCTCCACCGTGAACATCCCCAATTTGGCCAGTCTTTCCTCATAGCTAAGATTTTCAATACCTTTTACCAGCTTAGTTGCCCTTCTCTGTACCCTCTCTAATACAATAATGTCCTGTTTGCATGATGGAGACCAAAATTGTACGGCATATTCTAGATGGGGCCTTACAAGTGGAAGAATATATATACAGTGGAAGAATGACCCCCTCCTCCCTTGACTCTATGCCCCTTTTAATACAGGTCAAGACCTTATTTGCCCTTGATGCTGCCGACTGGCATTGCTTGCTACAGCCAAGTTTATAATCTACAAGCACTACAAGGTCCTTTTCCATAATGGATTTGCCTAGTGCAGTCCCATTAAGGGTATAAGTGGCTTGGATATTTTTACATCCCAGGTGCATGACTTTACATTTATCAACATTGAATCTCATTTGCCACTTAGCTGCCCAGATTGCCAGTTTGTCAAGATCATGTTGCAAGGATGCCACATCCTGGATGGAATTAATTGGGCTGGATAATTTTGTGTCATCTGCAAACACTGATACATTACTTACAACACCCTCCCCTAAGTCATTTATGAACAAGTTAAAGGGATACTGTCATGGGAAAAAAAAATTTTTTCAAAATGAATCAGTTAATAGTGCTGCTCCAGCAGAATTCTGCACTGAAATCCATTTCTCAAAAGAGCAAACAGATTTTTTTATATTCAATTTTAAAATCTGACATGGGGCTAGACATTTTGTCAATTTCCCAGCTGCCCCATGTCATGTGACTTGTGCCTGCACTTCAGGAGAGAAATGCTTTCTGGCAGGCTGCTGTTTTTCCTTCTCAATGTAACTGAATGTGTCTCAGTGAGACATGGGTTTTTACTATTGAGTGTTGTTCTTAGATCTACCAGGGAGCTGTTATCTTGTGTTAGGGAGCTGTTATCTGGTTACCTTCCCATTGTTCTTTTGTTTGGCTGCTGGGGGGAAAAAGGGAGGGGGGTGATATCACTCCAACTTGCAGTACAGCAGTAAAGAGTGATTGAAGTTTATCAGAGCACAAGTCACATGACCAGGGGCAGCTGGGAAATTGACAAAATGTCTAGCCCCACGTCAGATTTCAAAATTGAATATAAAAAAATCTGTTTGCTCTTTTGAGAAATGGATTTCAGTGCAGAATTCTGCTGGAGCAGCACTATTAACTGATGCGTTTTGAAAAAAACATGTTTTCCCATGACAGTATCCCTTTAAATAAAAGTGGACCCAATACTGAGCCCTGGGGGACCCCACTAAAAACCTTACTCCAAGTAGAGAATGTCCCATTAACAACCACCCTCTGTACCCGATCCTGTAGCCAGTTTCCTATCCACGTGCAAACGCCTTCATTAAGCCCAACAGACCTTAGTTTAGAAAGCAGTCGTTTGTGGGGCACAGTTTCAAACGCTTTGGCAAAATCCAAATAGATCACATCTACTGCCCCCCCACTGTCCAGAATCTTACTTACCACATCATAAAATGCAATCAAATGCGTCTGACATGACCTATCCTTCATAAAGCCATGCTGATTGTTGCTCATAATGCCATTCATTAGGACAAAATTTTGAATGTGATCCCTTAACAAGCCTTCAAATAATTTGCCTACCACAGATGTCAAGCTTACTGGCCTATAATTGCCAGGCTGAGATCGTAATCCCTTTTTAAATATTGGAATAACATCAGCTTTTCTCCAATCCATAGGCACCATACCAGATGACAGTGAATCTGAGAAAATCAGGGCTGTCTAAAACTGAACTAAGCTCTCTTAGAACCCAGGGGTGTATGCCATCAGGCCCTGGAGCCTTGTTTACATTAATTTGTATTAAAGCTTTTTGAATCATATCCCGAGTCAGCCACTGACTAGATTGAGCTGAACCATTCGTGCAGTTATAAAGTGAGCCTGTGAACCCAGACTCCTCTATTGTATACACTGAAGAAAAGAACTGATTTAACACATTTGCCTTATCTGTATCTGTTACAACCATAATGGTACCATTATTTAATGGAGCAACACTCTCAACCTGCATCTTTTTACTATTAATATATTTAAAAAACTTTTTAGGGTTAGTTTTCACCTCCACCGCAATTAACTCTTCATTTCTTTTCTTAGCCTTCCGGATTGCTGATTTACAACATTTATTACAGTGTTTATATTCATTAAATGCAGCTTCTGTCCCTACAAATTTGTAGTTTTTAAATGCCTTTCTCTTCTTTCCCATTAACTTCTTTACTTCTGTATTAAGCCACATAGGATGATTCTTAGAGCTTCTACGTTTAGTCCTTAAGGGAATAAATTGAGAACAGTAATGATTTAATATAATTTTAAAGGACAGCCATTTCTCTTCTGTGTTTTTAGCTGAAAACCTAATGCCACAATCAATGCTCTGTAGGGCAGCCCTCAAGGCACTAAAATTAGCTTTTACAAAATTCATGGTTTTTGTTGCCCCAGTATATTTTTGTTTTTTGCACCAGACATTAAAAGATATAACATTATGGTCACTATTACCCAGGGGTTCAATGACTTGCACATTTGCTATAAGTTCTGGGTCATTTGAGATCACTAAATCAAGAATAGCATTTTTTCTGGTAGGCTCCTCAACAACCTGTGCTAAAAAATTGTCGTGCAATAAGTTTATAAACTTGTTCCCATTAACTGATCTAGCATTGTTTTTCTAGTGGACAGATCAACTCAGAGAGGAGGAAACAAAGATTTATGAAGAGCATGCGCACAGTGCTATACAATAGCAAACTAAGCTTTGTTACTGCCAGAGGCAGTGAGAGTGTGGAATGGGTGGAATGTGGTGACGTCACCCTATTAACACAGAGAGCCTTCGAATACAGCAGCTTTCGGAGAGAGAATGTAAAAGAATTTAGGAAAACAGTAAGTGCTAAAAAAAAGTAAGAACAAACACTTATAATGCAACATACTTAATTTTAACCTTTCCTTGTCCTTTAAGGTCCCTTCTCTCAAATTGGGTCTCAGGTTTATTGGTCGTATCCTATTGTGGACATAATGAATCTGTCCAACTACCTGATAATTTAAAAATCTTTGATTCTTTCCATGTCTCTCTTTTGAAACCAGCCATACCGGTCTGACAACAGCTTTGTCCTCCTCCAGTGTTGGTAGAAGGTCAGCCTAAATTTTTATTCCAGAAACTCCTTGACTCTCGCCTTGTGCGAGGTAAGTTACAATACTTGGTTCAGTGGGAAGTAGGGATGTAGCGAACTGTTCGCCGGCGAACTTGTTCGCGCGAACTTCGACCGTTCGCGTCCGCCGAATGTTCGCGAACGTCGCGCGACGTTCGCATTTTGAGTTCGCGTTCGATTCGAATACAAATCGTTCGACCATTCGAATTCCTTCGACCGCTAAAAATCGAACGATTTCCATTCGTTCGAACGATTGTAAGCATTCGATCGAATGAAAAGCATTCGATCGAATGCTTCGATCGTTCGATTCGAATGAAAATCGTTCGATCGAACGATTAAAATCCTTCGATCGTTCGAATCGAACGATTTTAGCGGGTGTTCGAAGTTCGCGAACTGTTCGCGAACGTTCGCATTTTTTGCCGGCGTTCGCGAACGACAAATCAGCAGTTCGCTACATCCCTAGTGGGAAGCATACGGCCCTGAGGAGAACTACTGGGTTCCTGTTTCTGATGTTAGGGCCGACCACCTTAGGAAACAATTCCATCTTACGTTTCCTAAAAAGCCTGGGAGTCCGGTGGCCCCTCCTCGAGGGAGGGGGTAATGTAAAGAGATCTTACTCTGGTGGTCTAGTGGGCCAGCGGGGACGCCCGCTGCATGATGCTTCCATTTTGGTCGATCGCGCCAGTCTGCCTTAGGACGCATGGTGTGCGCACCTCCTGGTTTTACATGCACAACGTTGCTGGCATCATGACATCATCACTCAGTGGCGCAAGATTTAAAGGTATATAAAGGGGCTTTTATTTTAAACTCATTGCTCGTTGTTAGGTCTAACTTGTGTTAGTATCTGGGTGTGCATATTATCTGTTTGAGTCTGGTTTGACCTTGTCTACTTGTTTGACTATCTTGAAACGCTGTAATCCTGACCCTTGCCTGCCTGACCATTCTGAACTCCGCTGATAAGCCTGTCTGACAATTCTGAGCTCTCCTGGGTTTTGACCCTGAAAAGTCAGGATTTCTGACTCTCTACGGTCACTGGACACTCCGTTATTAGGAGGGAGACTGAGGCATTTTTCCACAATTTGGCAAGAATTTATGCCAGATTCCTGGGTACTCCGAACTATTTCACCTGGTCACAGAATTTTTTTTGAAAAATTTCCTCCAAATCACAGATTTGCTCCTTCCAAAGCTCCTTCAGACCCAATCAGGACGGCAGCCATGGCAGATATTCTGCAAGACCTTTTAAACAAAGGAATCATTTCTCCAGTTCCACACAAGGAACAGTTTTGAGGCTTCTATTCAAACCCCTTTCTGGTACCAATGAAAGATGGAGGGTTTCACCCCGTCCTCAAAGTCACGACCGGCACCCAATACCAGAACAAGTGCCAAGCACCCTGGTCTCGGCTCGGCTTCACCAGTAGTGTGACCACCGTTGGGCTTCAGGAGGAGCCTTCAGCTTACTTGGGTGTCACCTGGACTTAACGAGGGGTACAAGGCGATATGTTCTGGCTGGCAAAGGGGCACGGCTGTTAGCAAAGTCATTTGGGCCGAAGGTCACGGTACAAAAGGATTAGGCAGAAGGATGGTCAGACAGGCTGGGTCGAGGCAGGCGGATATCAGAATCGTCAGGCAGGCAAGGGTCAACCAGGTTGTCAATCAAGGGGTTAAGCAGGAAGAGTTGTTGTAGGCAGGCAAGGGTCACGCCAGCGTGTTTGCACCTATAAACAACACACAGGCGCGCCGTGCGCGCCCTAAGGAAGATAAGATGGCGCAGGAAGAGAACCATGCGGCAGGCGTCCCCGTTGCCCCATTAGACCACCAGGGCAGGTAGGTTTTATTACATAACTATAAGGGGGGTTGTGGATGCACACCTGAGGCCAATTTCAAAAAGTTTAAAGCTCTGTCTAAATAATTCAAGTAAATATGCAAGTGCATGTAATTTTGAAACAGGGTTTTTTTTGTTACAAAGTTATGATCATAATATTGATAAGCCACCATACCACGTCAAGGTAAAACCCCACATGGTGGTCCCTAACTTATTTATCGCTAATCATAGTAAAAAAGGAATATTACCTCTCTGTATAGTACCAATTCTTAATGTAAACATCTCCTGTGCCTTGGTTTCGAACTCTGTGCTAAATCCTCCCCCGCCAACTGCTGAGCGGCTTTTAAGAGGGAGAGACTGCCTTAACCAATGCCCATTTTAGAAAAGTAGAAGTCAGGTGTTGTAATTAAAAACAAAGTAGAGTGATATGTGCAGTTGCACAATAGTGTGTATACATGTATAAGTGAAATGTGAAGGTGTGTGTGGTAGTGAAAAGGGAAAAGTGTATGTGTATTAGGGATGTGTATGAATGTAAACATGGGATAGAAGAGTGTAAAGACGAACTAAATGAGTGTGTTTACATAGAGAAGTGTCTAATGGGACGTTGGTTTTTTCACGGCTAGATCCTCCCATGCCGCTATCATCTGTGGCTTTTAAGAGAGAGAGATTGCACAAATCAAGGCACAACAAGTGAGGGGGACCACCAAAAATATAAAGGGGTGGGTATGAGGGTGCAATAACCACATGAGCTTAGCCAAAGCTTCTGGCAAATACATAACTATAAGGGGGTTGTGGATGCACACCTGAGGCCAATTTCAAAAAGTTTAAAGCTCTGTCTAAATAATTCAAGTAAATATGCAAGTGCATGTAATTTTGAAACAGGGTTTTTTTGTTACAAAGTTATGATCATAATATTGATAAGCCACCATACCACGTCAAGGTAAAACCCCACATGGTGGTCCCTAACTTATTTATCTCTAATCATAGTAAAAAAGGAATATTACCTCTCTGTATAGTACCAATTCTTAATGTAAACATCTCCTGTGCCTTGGTTTCAAACTCACCTTTGCACACCTGAGGCCAATTTCAAAAAGTTTAAAGCTCTGTCTAAATAATTCAAGTAATTAAACCAAGGCACATTCTGCCTTTAACCACCGCCTTTCACCTCGGGAGGAGCCCTCGGCTAATTGGATGCCGCCAGGTTGTAATTGAGAGAGGAGCTAAGCTAAATGGTTCTGGACTAGCAAAGGGGCATGATCACCAGGATACTGGAAGAAAGAAAACCACCAGGAACAGGCTGGCCAGCACAAGCAGAGAATCGTCAGACAGGCCGGAATCGGATTGGAGAGCGTAGAATAGTCGGAGAACAGGCAAAGGATCAGGATTGGAGAGATCAGAGTAGTTAAAGACAGGAAGGGTCAGGATTGGAGTAGTAAAGCAGGCAGGCAAGGGTCAATACACAAAGGATCAATAGTATTCACTAAGAATAACACACCCAGGAACAAGGCTAATTGAACCTAACAATGGGCAGTGAGAAATTCAAAAAGGTCTCTTTAAATATTTAAAATTTCGTGCCGTTGCGCAATGACGTCATCACGCCGCGCATAACTAAGGGAGCATGCGGCCGCACGCGCCATAGAGGAACCGGCACTGCAAGAGAGAGGACGCATTCAGCAGGTGTCCCCACCAAAGGCTTGGCGGCCTGCCCCTGCATGCAAGGAGAAACACCACTAGACCACTAGGGTAAACGGAGGACATTACACCCATGCTGCAGAGAATCCTCACAAAGATACAACAAGAAGCAACTCTGACAATTCTGGTAGCACCAGCATGGCCAGCGAGAACGTGCAGACGTGCATAAGCTGTAAGACAAAAGGCAAAATCCCTTATACAGACAGATACCATTTTTGTCTTGTTCGGCTTCCAAACGTTCTATTGCCAGATGGATTGTCAAAACAATTTCAGAAGCCTACACCAGAGATTCCACCTCTACAAATTAATGCTCATTCCACAAGGAAAGTTGGGCTTTTCAACAAGACACTCCCTAAGAAGCAATTTGTCAAGCATCCACCTGGTCTTCCCCACACATTTTCAAAGTTTTATAAGTTTGACGTTTTCCATTCCAGTCAATCAGATTTTGGCAGGAAGGTGCTACAAGCAGCAGTAGCACATAGTTAGCTTCCTGAGATTATTCATTAGAAATTATTTCACTCTGGTTCCAGTTATTCGTTTTTTTTCCCTACCATTTTTTTTTTTGGGGCCATCCCCAGACATTCTGCACAGACAGGTAGGGCCGTATGCATAAAAGGAGATTTACTTACCTGGTAAATATCTTTTGCATAGGCCTGTACTGTCATTGCAGCATCCCGCCCTTGGGTGTGGATGCCAGTTTCTGCTGTGCCTCAGATAGATAGGGAGTTAGTTTCTCGATGTTTCAATGTTTGTGTGTGTCTCCATTCACAGACTTTACAAATAACTAAGGATAGAGGAGACACAGGTAAAGGAGGAGCCTAATAATTCAATTAATGTTTGTCCTGCCTCCAGAGAGGAGAACTTAACCCCAGACGTCCTGCCCTGACAGTACGGGCCTATGCAAAAGGTATTTACCAGGTAAGTAAATCTACTTACTTACACCCAAACCTCTGACACCCAAACCTCTGTAAATAGTTGCTGCCTGGTGCATGGCACAACTGTAACAGAGAAAAGGTACCAGCACCCAAAAACAATGCAAACAGGGAACAAGGCAAGATGTAAAGAAAGTACCTGGTGGTCTAGTGGGGGTGCACACAGCGGGGATGCCTGCCGCATCCTCCTCCTCCTTCGCTGAAGCGCATTCTGTAGCAAAAGACTGACGCTCGGTGCTTCTGGGTTTTGCATGGAGCGCCGTGTGATGTCATTGCGCTGCAACGCAAAATTTAAATATTTAAATGGGACTTGGGCTAATGTTCATTGCCCAAAGTAAAGGTCTATTCGTAGTTCCTGGGTGTGATTTCTAGTTACTTCTGTGTTCTCTGACCCTGCCTGTTCTTGACCAAGTCCTGTAAGATGCCTGTCCCGACCTCTGCCGTACCCTTACTACTCTTTTGGATCCCATCTAGTTGATATATTTACTGGTATATGACCTGGCTTGTGACCCTGACTACGTCTACTTTCCCGTTACTGTACTGCCTTGTCTGCCCTGTCTGTGACCTTGACTACTCGCTGTCTGTTTGGTGCTGGCCTGGCTTGGGATTCCGACTACACTTCCTGTTCTCCAATTCCGTACTTTCTCCCTGGCCCTTTCAAGCTAAGACCTGGCAGCAACCGAGTAACGGAGGGCTCTTCCCGAAGTGAAAGGTGGCTGTTAAAGGCAGAAGACTGAGCCACGACTGGGACCTTGGGGTTTGTTCTGGGTTTGGGATACCATTCGTAACACAAGATCAGTCAAAAAATATACATTATTACATTGATTGATAGTTGAGTTTAGGAAAGTATTTGGGAAGGAACTAATAAATATTCAATCAATATAGGGCAAGTGGAAACTTTCTACAAAATATTAACCTGATGGTATCTGGTCCCAGCCTGTTTGTCCTCTGTTTTCAAAAATGTAGCAAGGAGAGATCAATTAGTCATATATGGAAATTTCCCCCGGCTGAGCATTTTGGTCAAGAGTTTTTGGCCTAATTGAATCTATTACTGATATACATCTTAAGAAAGACTCTTGGAAAACTATGTTTAACCTGTGGATTCTACACATTAATGCCTATGCCAATACTCAAAAATGTATGACATTACAGTAGCCAAATCATGGCTTATTTCCATTCTCTTAGTTCCCCAAGTGAAAGCATGATTCACCCTTATAATGATGAATGAAAAACTGACATCCCTTTTATCTGGTACTCATGATAAGTTTCTTAACATTTGGGAACCCTGTGCTCCAAAGGCCACCCTGGACTTTTTCTGGGGTTCTGGGACCATCGCTTCCACAGCGATCCATGATACAGGTGCAAACCATTTTTCAAGAACAGTTGGGTTCACAGGGTAGTGCACTCACCTTCACATTATTCAATTCTGAAGTGATGGATTCTGACACTTGAAACCCTTCTGCTTTCCATAGTGGGCGGTGAACAGATTCTCTGGAATGCAGAGAAAGACTTTAAGAATTGGTTTCCGTTCAGTCTGTGGAATCAGGTGTGTCTGTCCCCTTCTTCCATGTGTTTTCTATTATTTCCATCAATATCTTCTGTTCCCCTTTTACATTTCCTGCACCTCATTATCCTTCATCCCTTATTATATTCTTTGTTCATCCCCAGACAATAAAAATATATTAACCCTGTGGGAGAACTCACCCTGGTGGTCTAGCAGGGGTCTGACGGGGACGCCCGCCACGTCTTGTGTCTATGCACAGTCTGAATGGATAGCCGCGCCCCCACTTACGGGGTTAGAAGCGGCAGCGCGGATGACGTCATTGCACAGTGGCGTGAAATTACAATATTTAAAGAGTACTCTTTTATAGTTTCTAGTCCTGTGTATTGACCCTTGCTTGCCCCTGAACTTGTATTCTTGATCCCCTGATGTCTCTCCTGATTCCAATTTGGTACCGCGTTTGTTCTGTCCAGTGTATGATCTTGGCCTGTGACCCCGACCTTCCTCCTGCTACTTCCTTGGTACTGCATTGGCTGTGTGGTTTGACCCGGCCTGTTCATTGACTACGCTGCTCAACTGTCCAATCCGTACACATTCAGTCCCTTTGCTTACCCAGAACTCTCTCCTAGGTTCTCCCTCAATAAGACCTGGCATCTGAGTAGCGGAGGGCTCCACCCCAAGCCAAAGGTGGCTGCTAAAGGCAGAAGAGACCTGACCCTTGGAGTTAGTTCTGGGTTTGGGATACCTAACATTACAACCTGTCCCTAGTGCATTTTTCTGAACCATGCCATCCTCTGCCCTGTCACTAATTGAAACACCCTACACCTATGCAATGACTTTTTTGGTACCTATTTCTTGACCATAGCCCCTTTGCCACCCTCTGTCACTCTGTCATTTGCCCCTATCACAATCTCTAGCCCCATTCTCTTTGCCATCTCCTAAAGAGGATGATCTTCTGCCTATATAGATATATTTAGACCCCTGTTCACTTTATGGTCTCTACACACTATTCTATTATCTGTAGGGTAAGCAGCTTGATGAGTCCAACATGCATTTTAGAGAAAGGATTAAGGTATCCATACATATCCAACCAATCTACCAATGGACTAAAAACATAGATACTGCACAAATGCCCATACACATGTGTGGTCAACTTCCTATTGTTGCTATATATATGAATGTAGAAAGTGATGGCACTCACAGGATTTGTACAAAAACAGGCAAATGAGTGTAAAAAGAAAAGAAGGTTTATTCGTCGAGACAAATAAACCTTCTTTTATATTTATCCTCATTTATGTATGCATGAGCACCCAGGTATCAACTGTCTTCAGGGAGTTAAAAAAACATAATTTTATTTATCATCTTTAAAAACAGGCCAACGTTTCGATCTCCTTCTAAGATCATTATCAAGACCTAGTTCACAGTAAAAAGATCAGGTTAAAATAGATAAAACACATGACATTCACCAAAAAAAATCAGTAATCAACGCTGATTCAGAAAGCATAAGAGGGAACAGTATGCATTCAGACCCAAAGGTGCAAGTGTTTAATTTTTTTTATCCAAAATTCCTCGCAATTTAGACCTATCACCCCCCTCCTTGGGGGGGGGACATGGTCAATTGCTATATACCTGAAAGTGGGCAACATGTGCCTCATCTCAAGGAAATGCTTGGCAACAGGTTTATTAGTGTTAGCATCTGAATGCTGTACTAAATGCGGACCTATGGTCATCCATCTGCAGATGTAGCGTCTGGTCTGTTTTACCAATGTAAGATAACCCACATGGGCAAGTTATTACATATACCACATGGGGTAGTACAGGTAATGTGGTGTCTTATAACAAAACATTGGCCCACATGAGGATGAAAAAAATAATCACCTGGTGTCATGTGCAATTTGGGCATCGAAAACACCCCAGTTTCCCTCCCAGCGACCATCCTCGGGGTTTCTTCTAATAACAATTAACCTGGTCACTCTTAACTAGGAAGCCACATAAATTTATGCCACGTTTGTAACAAATCAGAGGGGGTTCAGGGATTACCTGCCTTAAGTCAGCTCCAACTATTTTCTAATAATGTTTTAAATTTCTGCCTAGTGTGCTATTGCACTCATTATATTTAGTGCTAAAAAAGAGTCTGGACTGTTTTACCTGTGTGGTCCCTGACTTTTCACACTGTCTCCTGGCTTTCGCCAAAGTATTGCAAAGTACCCTATCTGGAAATCTTCTTTCCTTGATCTCACCTAATTGTTGCTCAGCCCAGTAACTAATAGAGTTGTTCCTCAAGACTCTCCAAAATTGTGTAATAGGTAAAGATTTTTTCATAGACCTCAGGTGGCAACTCTTATAATGAAGCAATACATTTTTATCTGTGGCCTTTCTAAAGAAAGTATACTGTACTCCAGATGGTCACCATTTAAAAATAATTCCACATCCAGGAAATGTATTTAACTCCTCAACCATGTGGACAAATTTGTTTTTGGATCCTCGCCAGACAATAATCATTTAAAGTAAAAAATAAATAAAATGTTATCATAACATACTATATTGCGTTGTTCATACTGATGCATATAGAGATTGGCGTAGGACTAGGATGGTGCCATGGCAGTGCCCATCACTGTACCGGATACCTAGAGAAAAAACTTGGGTTCAAATCGGAAATAATTTAATGATAATGCCAGATTAAGCAATTCCAAAACAAATGGTATGGGTGGGAAAGTATATAAATTAGATTCCTCTAGGGAACGTTTCACTGCCTTTATGCCAGACTTGTGGGGTATTATGGTGTATAGACTCACCACGTCCATACTCACAAGGAAACAAGGAGTATCTATTGGGCAAGACAACTGTTTAATACATTCTAATAAATGGGGTGTATCACGTAAATATGTAAGAGTGTCACACACAATTGGCTGTAACAATGAGTCCAAATAAACAAAAATCGGGTGTCTCGACCAGACACAATGGACCAACCAGGAGGCTGCCATATTACTGCCTTCTATCTCTATCGCCTGCTTAAAAAAGGCTTAAATAAGGCAGGGTTTACTGTGTGGGGGGGGGGTTAAGGTACTCTTCAATCTTAGGGATGGTCCCCCTATGTCAGAATGCACTGTATTTTTAAAGTAGTCTTTCAAATTTAGTAATCAGCAAAATCTAAAACAGTCAATTTCCCAAAGACAAACCTTTCTGCAGTAGATGAACTCAGCAGGGGTTAACGAATGCTGTGACAGATTAAAAATTGGAATCTCTGTGGCTTCTGTCCCTCTTCCCCCTCTTTGTGGGTTACCTTTTATGTGTCCTCATCCTATGGGAGGTTTATCCATCATGTGTAGAGGTGCTTCTAAAAAAAGTAGTCTTTCCGGAGCCCCTGGTGTGTACCTTCATCGCCATCCGAATCCCTGGAGCTAGTATCAATTGTATTAAGAGGCTTTGCCAATTTACGTCTAGGTTCTCTTCTGAAGCGTGAGGATACATGTTTACCCAGGGCAACATTTTTGCTAAGTTCACTGTTGATCTTGTCTTTTCCCTGTTGCTCCTTTGGATTGGGCTTTTGTGCTGAACATTTTTGCACACAGTCAAATGCAGGACACATTCTTCTTTATATCTGCAAACAGCTTGCCATTTACTTGTTCTTTCATTATAGGACCAGCAAACATTGGGCTTAGCAGGTGTGGGCTGAGTGGGATGGAAATGCTGAGTTATTTAACATGATTTAACATGATATATTGATGCAACACACTGTTTTTTACATGTCTTGTTATTGTGATGAATAAACTTATTTTATCCTTACATATATAATTAATTGATTTTTTAGTCATTTATAAAACTCTGCTATATACATTTATGTTAAAACCTCAATAAATAAATATATGAAAAACAAAGAAAAACAAAGAAAATGCTGGCTTGGGTGCCAGCATTCTCATACATAAGTCCAGGTCTTTGTGACCCCAAGTGAAACTTGACTGTACTACAATTTTTTTTCCTAAATCATTCATCATATATGACCAAAAAGATACTGCCATATGCGCAATATGCTTCTAGCAATATATCCAATTGTGGTGAGAGATGTGTTTTTTTAGAGGACCTTTGTGTGGTGCTTTCCAGACTGTGCAGAACGTATTCAGATCAAGAGGTTCTTGAACAATTTACCCTTTTTTTTCATGGTGACACCTGTCCAGCTGCAACAAAATATATATATTTTTAAATGTTGTGTCATTATAAGTAGTAATCAGCATGGTATTATGAAGGCCAGATCTTGTCGGACAAGCGTTATTACTTTTTATGATGGGGTAAGTAGGAAGTTGCAGAGTGTAGCTGCAGATCTACCTGGATTTTGCCAAAATATTTTGATACAGTGCCACATAAACTGCTGCTTTTTAAATTAAGGTTTGTTGATTTTTGTAATGCTGTTTACACATGGATAGAAAAATGGTTAATTAATTGTGTACAGATTGTGGTTGTCAATTGAGCAGCATTTGTAAACACCGTAGAGCCTCATGTTGCAGTAAAAACTGATTTAGCTCTTTTTGGCAGTATGTAGCAGCTTTGCAAAATGGAGTGATGTTGGCCCATACTAACAGATGATAAGTTTCAAATTGTTCAGATTCTTTACAAACCTCAGTTTTTCTTTCTTTTCCAATTATATTTATTAGCATTTGAAAATGCACAATGACAAATAATAGCGCATAATAAATGCACAAATTTTCTTTAAAGTATCTAAATAAGGGGACCAATTGTTCAAAAATGTATTTCTAATTGCAAAATTTCCATATCTAAAACTGACAGCATCCTGTAGACAGAGAGATTTTAGATATGATAAAATGTCTTTTAAATCAGGAGATTTCTCTTGAATCCAGTACAAGAATATTGATTTACGAGCTGCTGCTAAAACCAGATTGGTAAAAGGTTCATTTTTCCCAATGCTCTTTCCCTTACACATAGAACAAGTTGCAGAGTTAATGTGTAAATCTAGTAAGGCAAGTTCAGGAGATAGATTAAAAACAATATGCAGTTTTTATCTTAAGGAAACTGACAAGATTTTCCCATAAAGCAAAAATAGTTGGATATTTCCACAGATAATGAAGAATTTAGATATTTTTTTCCTTGCACTTAGGGCACCTAGAGTAAGTTGAACCATCTGAGTTATTTGAATAAAGTAACATAACTCAAATGGACCAACCTAAAGTGTTGAACTCTCCAGTTCTCACACTGGATAAGCTTGTTGTAATTTCTTAAGGATGATAGTATGTGACAGGGGGTGATATAAATTCCCCAAAGAGATGACCAACTCCACGCCATCTTTAGCAAAGGATGATGGCTATTGAGAGAAGGTCGTAAACACAAGTTGGAAATAGTAGAAATTCTATTTAAGGATGGATCATCTCTGATATTTTGAATCACTTTACAAATAGGGAGTTGATCGATTGCAATAGAGTTTTTTTTTTGCTTGAGAAGATCAATACCTGTTACAAATTTTAAATGTACAAGTCTATCACATTCATTAAGATTAAACTTAGATTTAACAATCTCCCAGGATAAAGGTAACCCTAAACTAGCATCTACAACCTGTTGTAATTGGGTGATACCTTTCCTTCTCCAATAAGGAGTTATGGATCTTCTCTCAATTTTGGAAAATAAACCTAAATCAATTGGAGACAAAAAGGGTGAAATTTGATAGTTGCTCCCATGAAGTTTATGACGTGTTTTCCAAGTAACAAAAGTATCCCTGAATAGAACATTTTTCTTAATATCCATATGTAAATAGTTCACCTGTTTCCAAGAAGGATTCCATATTAAGATTGGTATCAGCTTCTTTACCGGATATCGACTCTACAATATATTTACTAAGAGAGGCTAAATTAAAGTTCCTAAAATCAGGGACGTTAAGGCCTCCCAGGATTTAAGACTGGAAGTCTTAACTTAAACAGAGATATTTTAGGTTTCTTTCCTTGCCATATGGATTTGGAAAGGATTTGATCTAGTCTTTTAACATCCAAGTGTTTCAATAAGAGAGGGAGATTTTGCAAAGCGTATGATAATTTTGGAAAAATTAACATTTTGAAGAAAGCAACTCTCCCAATAAGGTTATTTATTTATTGCAGAGATTGAGTAAGTTTAATCAGGGAAGGTACATTTAGAGAATACAACCTAGCTAAGTCTGAAGGAATATGTATTCCTAAGTATTTAATGGAATTTGTAGGGAACTTAATTTTCAGATCTAACTGAATTTGTTTAGGGATTGAACTATAGTTCAAAATCTCTGTTTTACTCAAATAATAACATAGCCAGAGAAGGAGCTATACATTTTGAAAAAGAGAATGTTTCTCTAATAGAACTATGAGGATCTTGGACGACGAAAAGTAGATCATCTGCAAATGCCATTGTCTTTAGATGTTTGCCATTAATTTGGAAACCCTGAAATAAATCTGAACGGTTAAAGAATCTAATTAAAGGATCTAGAGATATATTAAAAAGTAGAGGGGCAAGGGAGCAACCTTGTCTTGTTCCCCTAAAAAGTGTAAAGACATCTGATTGTTCTCCAGGCACTATAATTCTAGCTTGGGGAGAGGAATAAATTTGTTGCAGAAGGGATATAAAAGTGCCTTCAAACAATTAGATTTACAACAGTCAAAAAGATAACTCCAGTTAACATTATCAAATGCTTTCTCGGCATCTAAACTGAGTAGAGAACATGGTATCTTATACTTATTAGCAGAATAGATAACCCTGAAAATGGCCCGAATATTGTTTATACCAGACCTATTTTTAATGAACCCATTTTGAGAGGGAGAAATAATGTCAGGAAGGATATCTGCTAATCTGTCGGCTAGAATCTTCATCAGAATTTTAAAGTCCTGGTTATAAAAGGATATTGGGCGTTAGGAAGAGGGTTGATAAAGGGTCTTTACCCTCCTTTGGAATTAATTTAATGTTAGATACTATACTTGAATGTAGACTTTTATTATGTAGGTAAAGATGTTAGCAAGAAAGGAGTGGAGTCGAGAGGCCATCAGGACCACTAGCTTTGAATTTATTAAGGTTTTTAATCACCTTAACTACTTCATCTGTAGTAATGGTTCAGAAGTAAACCTCAGTTTTTAAAGGAACAGTAACACCAAAAAATGTAGGTATTTTAAAGTAATGAAAATATCATGTACTGTTGCCCTGTGTATGAAAACTGTGCAATTTCTCCTTGGTGAATAACAGACAGGAGAAGTGGGAAAATAGGAGAACAAGAGCTAATAGATTACCCAATAGAATCATATAATCAAGGCTATAAACAGCACAGGAACTGAGATTGTTGATAATTTTATTGCTATGACCTCGTTATATGGAAGGCAAAACATCGAGATAAGGCTATTTCAAATAAAATGAGGTTTATTGAGTTTAACAAAGAATTTTTAATGGTTTTGCCTTGGGAAAATGATCATGTTACACCGAAGTGTCCCACGAGCATTTTGCCAAAGACACTCCACTTTTCACAAGCTTTTATAGATTAAAATGAGAGTACACATACATACGTTATATAACTTGAACCCTCCCAAAATGTTGGAAGAGGACTGATGTTCTTAGCTACAGATATTGCACTGAAAATAGTTTCCCGCTTACAACTATCCCTCAGCCTTGCAGTTCTTTATCTAGACACAGGGAGGGACTCAGCAAATGAAGAAAGCACTTCTGTAAAAAGGGGCCTCATCTAGTATCTGCTGACACTCTAAATTCTGTCAGTAACTTACAAAGTGACCTCTCATCACTGGGTGTTATTAATAAGAGAATTAATAAATGGGGGAACATCACCCATCCCTTCACCTTTCCTGCCTTGGGCATTTGGTTATTGCTGAGTCAGAATGATAGGGGCATTTGTTATTAGACTTTATTATTCTTACACTCTGACACATAACCATTTGTCCGTCATTGGAATAGGCTGTTCTCATATAAATGTGGTCATATAAAAATATATTATCATATCCTCTCTTGAAACGCAGAAATGCGTTTCATATTACCCTGTCGTTAGCATTTTAAGGGTACTGAGAGGAACCCTGAGAACAAGGGAGGGTTTGTCATAATGAAAACAGTGGTCTTGTGAGTTACAGTTAAACATCATTGCATATGCATAAAAACATAACTAAGCAAAAATGAATTAAATAATACTGAACATATTGCATCTTTAAAGTAAAAATTATTCTTTTAAGATAAAATTATTCTTTTTTTTTCTTTCTTCAAACCTCCCCATAATTATAACATAAAGCAGAATTCTAACAGAGAAATATAGACCAAGTATTAATGCTAAGATGACATGGATAGACTTAACGAAACTTGAAATGGAGTTGTTTAACCCGCAATAAACTTTACCTAATCATTGGTAATAACTGAACTCTTCTATAAAAAATTACACTAATTGTTGTAGCTCTAAAACTTTTGCTATATGACATTCAACAAACATTTTTCAGAAACAATATGAGTACAACCTTCTTTCTCCCATCAAAACACATACTAATCTAAAGTCATTCTATGTTGGTCAGCTACTCTATTTATTTGAACAACCTCTATGTTTATGACGGTGATAGATTTATAGATATTAACATTATGGGTGGGGCTAGTCTTGGAATCTAGACTCTATTCAATACTAATATTAGCACATGACAAATGTTACATTATCAATTCCCATTTTTTTTCTTGTCAATTTCACACAATTTAACTATATCACATTCAATACTGTATGAATCTAAAACTTAAAATTAACCCATTTCAATATCAGTCCATCAGTTCATTATAGAGGAAAATCCAATCAGAGAGACATCATGGCTTTGGATAAGCATATGAAGTAATATTCAGCAGTCACTTGTATTCAGTTAATTCAGCAGTCTCTGTACAGTTCTTAAGAGTTCATAATTAGTCCATAGATCCGATATTAGGATATGCAAAAGATGTAAAGGCATCACAGATATGAATGGCAAACTTTTGAAATGGCTCTTTGTATGCATATAGAGTTTCCTTCAATGAGTAGTGTGATCAATTATAGCTGTTCTATTTGGAATAGAATGGATTGGAATATAGTGAATAATCTCAACAGCTACTGATGGAGTTTTGCTCAGATCACCAACCTGGAAACAAAGAGACAATGTGACAATATCTGGTGTTCTGGTAATACTGACTTGAGTAATCTAGTGTACTAGCTAAAGAACTCTAATGAAACCACTGTATGAACTGTCAATTATGAGAAGTGGTTGTATATTTATGATTTGAGTGAAGGACGTTTGTTTTCTTGTGGTTAATTCAAATTTAGAAAGTCCACAACAGCTGATAGGATTGTTGCAGAGAATTGACAGGACAGCTGGGAGTAAATTCAACCAAATGCTGCCAGTAATTGTGTTGTTGGAAGTGGGATGGTACAAAGACACAACTCCACTTAGTATCAGTGTAATTTGCAAAATTTGTAACAGAATTGAAAATGTAATTGTGTAAACTGTCAACTACAACCTGTACTGTTCCCTCTTATAACAATTAATCATAAGTAGGAAAAAACATTTAATAACATTTTTATATATTTAGGCCTAATGAGAATGACATAGACCCATTTTAGTAGCATCATTTATTTCTACAAATTTAGTAGTGAAATTACTATTTATCAGATGAAATTAACTATAAATCCATTAAGTCACTTCTGCATTTTCTTACACTTGCAGACTTGTGATGCAAGATACACAAGTGCAATAATACTGGAGATTTTTTCTATAGCAGCGGCACAAGCACATAAGCTGCATTTTTATAAACTGAAGCTTATTTAATTAGAAAAAATACAAACAACAATAATAGTCCCCTCTTGTACTGCAAATGCAGTACAATAATAATATATGAAATATTACCTTCATGTTGGTGAAAAGATCCAGATTGACGAGATACAGAAAAAAAAATATATATGCATATGAAATGGCAAAGTTAAAAAAAATACTAGCTGTAGGTAAAAGATACTGAGTCAGTGAAAAAAGTTTAGCATCTGAAATATTGTGCAACCAAGAATTGTGGGAAATGTAGTTTACAGCAGATAAAATCCTTTATCAGTCACAGCAGACTTTCAAGTTGTGAGAGGAGAGAAATTCTGGCCAGGAAAACGCAGTCTTGTCCCCTCCACTGTGACACTTAACAAAGGCTTTAAAACTTAAAATGTTTTGGGCACTCAACTAGCATAGCTAGGAGGATTGTTAGATATGCAAAGTGGTTTTGTTTCAGATCACAAGTAAAACATAATACACTTAAAAAGAATTATCAATCTGACCCATAAAGATAAAAAATAGAAGTAAAGTTAGTTTGAGACAAAAACTATAACAGAGAACATTTAAAGAGATAACACTAATATTCCTGTTATAAAGACAAGTGGAGTGTATTAACCTTATTCACGAGTAACCCATTCACAAACGAAAATACACAAGAGAACTAAATAATAAAGAAGACAATGTTAGGATAAGATAAGAATAGTGACATGATAGTCAAAGACAAAATTACAATATTAGTATAATAGTGACAGAAGCATAGAACAAATATTATATTACAAGTGGTACCTATTAAAACATATAAACATTAAAGAGAACCAAAAACAATATAGCAAATGTATTCATTACACACACATCAAATTCATATTTCCGTCAAGTCAAGTCCTTTTCTTTCTAACATACACACAAGTATTACATTCAAAATATGCTCTAACAGACCTGTAGAAACACACCTATATAACAATGTAAGAATGCAAAAAAGCTGAGCAGCAAGCTATTAACATTAGTTTTGTTTATAAAAACAAACAGTGGAGACAAACAGACATATAAACTCCTCGAGTCACCTGCAGGTAAAAAATGATGTTATACTTTCCTCTGTAATTTAGAAGGGTTGGGATTTTAAAATTGGGAATAATTAATATCAGATAATAAACACTGAAAATGAAACTGTGAAGAAAACTTATTTGAAGTTGCAGATGGTGGACACCTAGGTGTTTCTAGGGCTCTCGTTTGTTATCTGCCAATTCAAATGGACAGGAAAGTGATGCACACTTCACACACTACAAGAATTCCCCCTGGAAGATCCAAGATTTCCATTCCCTAGCCTGTGGAGTCGCCTCCTAAACAGGAAACGTAGGGAAAATCCTAAAACACAAACAGACTCTGTGAAAGAGCCGTGAATTCACTCATGGACACTTTCATACAGATTATAGTTATTCTAAATCTTATTCACGCACTAGGTTGATGCCGGTTATTGTATCCGGTCTCAACCTCATTCATCCAGCTCAAGACACAGGGATTCTTTTTCATTCATCAACCAACATGCATGTGTAGTTTCTATGACAGATTAGTCTAATGCTTCATAATAAGGAACGACATACATGACAAAAATAGTAAGGAAAAAGCATATTCCTATCATGAGTGGCATTTGAACTAATTGACAAAACACTTAACAAAACAATGAGCAAAATAGAACAGATTGAAAAAAATTGATACCCACACATGGAGTCTGCCGCAGCGGCACTACCATCAGTATATCCTCTTGATAACTGGCACTTGAAGAAATACGACTGGAAAATTTCAGACGTCCAGCATCCAGAAAATAATCACGTCGGGGTCACCAAATATGTTGATAATTTTATTGCTATGACCTCGTTATATGGAAGGCAAAACATCGAGATAAGGCTATTTCAAATAAAATGAGATTTATTGAGTTTAACAAAGAATTTTTAATGGTTTTGCCTTGGGAAAATGATCATGTTACACCGAAGTGTCCCACGAGCATTTTGCCAAAGACACTCCACTTTTCACAAGCTTTTATAGATTAAAATGGGAGTACACATACATACGTTATATAACTTGAACCCTCCCAAAATGTTGGAAGAGGACTGATGTTCTTAGCTACAGATATTGCACTGAAAATAGTTTCCCGCTTACAACTATCCCTCTGCCTTGCAGTTCTTTATCTGTTAAAAGCAGACACAGGGAGGGACTCAGCAAATGAAGAAAGCACTTCTGTAAAAAGGGGCCTCATCTAGTATCTGCTGACACTCTAAATTCTGTCAGTAACTTACAAAGTGACCTCTCATCACTGGGTGTCATTAATAAGAGAATTAATAAATGGGGGAACATCACCCATCCCTTCACCTTTCCTGCCTTGGGCATTTGGTTATTGCTGAGTCAGAATGATAGGGGCATTTGTTATTAGACTTTATTATTCTTACACTCTGACACATAACCATTTGTCCATCATTGGAATAGGCTGTTCTCATATAAATGTGGTCATATAAAAATATATTATCAAGATATCTAACCTATGTTCCTCTGTGTTCCTTTCATACCTCCCAACATTTGAAAAATGTAAAGAGGGACAAAAACAAATGTTTTGACCATACACATTATATGGTCAAACCCCCTAATTATCATGTCCATTTTACTATATTTGGCAGCTTATGAAGTTTGAATACATATTTTAGGGCCATGTTTAAGGTGTTATAACAGTTTTGCAAATTAAAATGTAATTGCCCATTAAGCAGCAAGTCTCAGTGTTCTGGGCTCTCTGTCAAAAAGTCTCTTATTTTAATTAATTACGTTTCAGAAACATTGTTTCTTTTTTTGGCATTAGTGCAGGAGATCAAAGAGAAATTTGAGACATTTCAGTAAGAAACCCGGGACTGTGGGCTGAGCTGTCAAAATCAGGACTGTCCCGCAGAAATGGGAGGTATACTGTTTATCTGTATATACAATACTCTGTAATCTGTTCAGCAGCTGTTTTCAGACTGAGTAATTTTGCAGGCTGAGAGAAGCAGATCTGCTCTTATTGGGCCTTTCATATCAAGTTCTCTGGTGGGCCCTTGGCGTCCCAGTGCAATACTGAGTCTGGTACAATCAGAGCTGGGCCAAGGCAGCCTATGCATCATCTCTTACAGCCAAGTTAGGGACTACTTGTGTAAGAACTCATCTTTCTGTTTGCGGATGCTGTGGAGTATAACATGAGTTGACCAGATGCCTATAATAGCTTGCTTTCCTGGCAGAGTAAGTACTTTTTAATTTCTATTACAGATGTGGGATAGTGGTAAATGCACATAAGTGAGTTTAGGCACTCTCTCCAAGAATTTGACAAGTGATATTTTAACTACTTTTAGGGGGAACCATCAATCCATAACAGCACTACTCCTTTAAAAGGCAAAGTGCTTTATGTTAAGAGGAATGTCTGTGGTGCGGAAGGCTTGAGACATTGAGGCCTGGAAATCTATGACAAGTGAACTTCTTATAGAATAATAAATACATACTGTATAAGCCCTGGTTATTGTAGCTGATGTGTATTGTCTTGTTTAGGGCATCTGTGTCCTTATTACTGTAACAGCCATATGGAGAATTGGAATTAGGAAAAAAAACTAATAATCGCTTGGTAATCCTTTAACTTCACTAACTAATCAGGGGTTAATATCCTGCAGCAAATGAAAAACTCTGATCTCATCATCCGGAGATAATGCCTCCAGTTACAGGTACATTCTTGAGATGTTTCTAATTCTGCTCAAGGCAAAACTACTGAAATATCCAACCTTTCGACCGGACACCCCTTCTAATGAAACATAGTTCAGAAACAAGTTCAGAAAGTACAGAAAAATATCAGTGTATTAGTCAGTTATTCATAGTTTCAAAAATATCAAGGACAGCACATAATTACTGCAAATCTAACCCTAACTAACTACAAAATTGGATGGTTAGATGTATCTGTTGGAATTCCTCAAGGCTCTGTCCTGGGACCATTACTATTCTCCCTCTATACTTCCTCCCTTGGCAAATTAATAAATTCGTATGGTTTCCACTACCACCTCTATGCTGACGATACTAAAATCTATCTCTCATCTCCTGATCTCAACCCAGAACTCCTAACTCGCGTCTCCTCCTGCCTGTCCGCTATCTCTACCTGGATGTCGCAACGCTACCTTAAATTAAACCTCTCTAAAACTGAAATGGTTCTCTTTCCTCCAAGAAACACCAGTAGCATCCCCGAAGTATCCATCATAGTTAACAATTCCACTATCACCCCCTCTCCCCAGGCCCGGTGCCTTGGGGTTATCCTAGATTCTGCCCTGTCATTCACTCCTCATATCCAGTCACTTATTAAATCATGTCACTTCCACCTAAGGAACATATCCAAAATACGATCATTTATCACCCAAGACGCTGCCAAAATTCTTATTCACTCTCTCATCATATCGCGTCTAGACTACTGTAACTCTCTTTTAATTGGCCTCCCCCTCCAGAGACTGTCACCTCTCCAGTCCATAATGAACACTGCTGCGAGGCTCATACACCTCAGCAACCGCTCATCCTCTGCCTCGCCATTCTGTCAATCCCTGCACTGGCTTCCGTTGCCTTTCAGAATCAAATTCAAATTAATGACACTGACTTTCAAAGCACTTCACAACTCTGCTCCACCCTACATCTCTGAACTCATCTCTATATACTCACCCACTCGCTTACTTCGCTCCTCTACTGACCTGCTACTCAACTCTTCTCTCATTACCTCCTCACATGCTCGCATTCAAGACTTTGGAAGGGCTGCACCCCTCCTCTGGAACGCTCTCCCACGATCTGTCCGACTTTCTCCCAACCTTTCTGCTTTCAAAAAATCTCTGAAAACGCACTTCTTTCGAGAAGCCTACCCTCACTCTGCTTAACTACCAAACGCAACACCACATACAACACCACATTTCTCACCCATTTACTTCGATCTTGCCCACTCCCACACCTTGTGTATTACTCCCTTCCCTTTAGACTGTATGCCTATGCATAGGGCCTTCCTCACCTCTTTGTACCTGTATTGATTGTGATGTTTGTTACTCCATATATTCTATGTATGTAATTCATGTGATGTAGTTGTATAATCACAGTTACTTTACAGTGCTACGCAATATGTTGGCGCTATATAAATACATGTTAATAATAATAAAATAATAATAATATCTAGGACAACTAATGGCTATTTACCCTAATTATCACCTTCAGGCTAGCTTACTACAATCAGAATGTTTAGATCAAGGAACTGTCAAGAATAGGTGGACAATTCAGCATGAAGCTTGAGACACTCTGCAAATACTTCAAGGTATATTTTATTTTCCTACTAGAAATAGTAGCACTAGTAGCATTGTCCAGACACACTGTGATAATTAACGTGGAAAAAATCAGCAGCACACATTGTAAAAGTGCTCAAATGCAGAATTTATTTAGCCCATAGCATACAAAAGGCAACGTTTCGAGCCAACAAGGCCCTTTATCAAGCCCCGTGTTACACCATCAACAATCCTTTTAAAGTGAGGAGATGGGGCGTGTACATGTGCTCCACCCCCATCCCACAAGTAATCAATCAAATAATTTACATATTGAATTCTGACCCTTCAACCCCAATAATTTAAAGTCCAATTGTGATAAAACAGTGTTAATAAAATGTTAAAATCAAAAATGCTCCAAATATAGAATAAATTGTCCAGCATGGATCCCAAAAAATGGGCTTCTTCAATTGAGTCTGTTGATTTTACAAAAAGTCCATTTGTGATCACAAAACCTCATACTTTGAAGCTCAAATCAATTTAAAACGTACAACAATTATTGAACAATGATAAGGTGATTTTGCATACCTGAGACGCCCATATGACAAACATACTCAGCACTTCTCTGAGACACTCCAAGATATGCTAGATGTTATGCTGGCACTCAGGGTGTTCTATGCAGGTCACCAAGTAATACTTCTAATACCCTTAGAGAAGGAAAAGAAAAAATCATTAAAATCAAACCTCTGTAACATGGTATATGTAACATCCGTGTATGCTCATAAAAGACTACTATCTACCTAATAAATTAATGAGCCTGGAGTATACTCTCTATTCAGGCCTCTGGGCCACATTGTATCTAGTTTATGGATCCACATCATTTCCAATTTCTTTAGCATTAGTAGCCTATTGCCACCTCTTCTAGGCATCTCCACAGTGTCAATAACCTGAAATTTAAGATGACTAATGGAATGTCGTGAGGCGTGAAAGTGAGCAGGAACTGGTAAAGCAGTGAGTTCTCTCCGTATTGTGGATTTATGCTTAGAGATACGATCCCGTATCTTCTGCGTGGTTTCTTCCACATAAAGTAACCCACAGGGACACTTAAGCAAATATATTACATATGATGACTCGCAGGTGAAGTATTTGCTGATAGTATATTTATTTCCCCGATGTGGGTGATAGAAACAATCACCCTTTATCACTGAGTTACACTGAGTACAATGCAAGCATGGAAAAGTCCCGAATTTTGGATTCTGTAGGAAAAGTTGTTTAGTTCTAGTTTTGCCACCAATATCAGCCTTTACCAATTGATCTTTTAGACTTTTCCCACGTTTATATGCTAACAGGGGCACCTGTTGGAAAGACGGTATATCCAAGTGACAAGATTGCAATATATGCCAATGTCGGCATATGATATTGCCTACATGTCTGCTAGCTGTTGTATATTTGCTCACAAATGCAGGTCTGTCCCCCTTTTTGGTTTCCCTCTTAGTAGGGGATAATAGATCGCTTCTGCTTTTCCCCTGTTATTTAATACAATTTGTGTTCAACACTTCTCGGGGATAACCCCTATCTCTAAACCGTGATGTCATCTCTAAGGCTTGTCTGTCAAAGTCGTTCTCATCACTGACTATACGTTTTAGCCTTGTGTATTGAGTCAACGGTAGGGCGTCCCTCAGTGTTTTAGGGTGGAAACTGGTATAATGTAGCAGACTATTTTTATCAGTCGTCTTCCTAAACAAGTCAGTCTTGAGTTTGGTCCCCACCCTCGTCAGCTGAACATCAAGGAAACTTATGGTGTTACAATCATATGTATTTGTGAACTTTAACGTCTCCTCCATACCATTGAGGAAAATATGAAATTCACTTAAAGTGTCAAGTGTGCCATTCCATAAAACCAGCAGGTCATCAATGTAGCGTACAAACAGTATACAGTGTTCCTGAAATATTGGGTTTTCATATACCAGTGTCTCCTCCAAGAATGCCATATAGAGATTGGCATATGTAGGGGCCACATTACTGCCCATGGCGGTACCCCTTTGTTGGATATAATAATGATCCCCAAACAAAAAATAATTTTGATGCAACACTATCTCTAATAAATCAGTAATGAACTTTTTTTGTGGTATAGTGTATTGGGTAAGGTCCAGATGGTAACGTATGGCTTGGAGACCAGACTCATGTGTAATGGATGTATATAAACTACTCACATCGAAACTTGTCAATATTATATCATCTTCAGGGAGATGGATTGTTTCAAGTATATTAAGCAAATGTGTGTTATCCTTTACATAGGATTTAGTATTAACCACCAATGGCTGTAGGAGTTTATCAAGAAATATAGCAAGGGGACTAAGAACCGAATCAGTTCCTGCCACTATGGGTTGTCCCGGTGGTTTCTCAAGATCTTTATGAACCTTTGGCAATGTATATAGTACCGGTGTAATGGGATTCTCCTTGATGAGAAAATTTTTTAAATCCCCTTCAATTATACCTTCACTCTCGGCACTAAACATTGCTGAATAGATGAGAGTGGGTTTGTGTCGACCCTCCTATAGACCTCAGTATGTGCCAATTGTGAGTATATCTCATCCATGTAAAAATCCTTATCCATAATGACAAGCGCACCACCCTTATCCGCTGGTTTGATCACTATATTGTCATTATGTAACAGTTCAGACAAACATGACCTCTCCTTATGATTTAAATTTGACTCATGCCCAAACCATGGATTACGTATGGCCCTTTGTTTTAGTTTTTCAATATCACCCATCACTAGTTTTACATATGCCTCAACTACATTATCAGGAGTTGTTGGTACAAAGGTGCTCTTGTTACGTAAGCCCACATCCCTAAGGCTGATACATGAGTTATCAGAGGCAACCGTATTGATAATAGTTTGTTCTGGTATTTTAGCAAAATGGCTTTTCAACCTTAAATTGCGGAAAAATCTTTGTAATTCAATATCAAGATTAAAAGTGTCACATGCATAAATGGGGCAAAATGATAAACCCTTTTGTAATATTAACATTTGTTGTTCAGTAAGTACAGATTTGGAAATATTGTATACTAACGTCTCTTGTACTTTTGTACTTTTCTCTTGTACTTTCGCGGTTCTGTATGGAAGCTGGTTGCATTCCTGTGGGTTGGGGTTGTAGCGCACCTCCCTGTCCCATGGTAGTCTGTCCCCTGTAGCCTCTCCGGGTACCCCGCCTGGTCTTGCGGGTTATGGGGTACGCAAATCTAAAAAAGAAGATGAGGAGGAGGTAGAGGCAGTATTGTCCGAGAAACTCTCCTCTGTAAATCTGACTCGTGGTTTCCGGTAATTCCCAGAGCGTGGCCATCTCTCCTCTCTCTCTGCTGCGTAGTTTCGTGAGACTTGACGCAAGATTTACCCTCTGTTGCGTCTGTAGGCGTCACTGGCTGGATACCTGGCGTGGTGACGTTGGCTCTGAATCACCGCCTCCCGGTCAGCACTTCTCCACTGATAGATTGCTCCGGTGCGATAATCCTCCGCATCACGCTGAAATTTAACCCTTTTCCTGTCTTCAATTGTCCTTCGATGTTTGTTGATCACCTCATTCATCCGGTTAAGTCTCTCAGATCGTCTGTACCCAATGAATCCTTTAGACTCTGTTCGATGTCCCTGATATTGGATTGTACCTCAGGGATCTTGCTTTGTAAAAATTCAATATTCAGTAAAACAATGTCAAACGAACATTTGTTAATGATCTGTTCATAGTGTTTCACAAAGTCAGCATTTTCAGCAAAAATAGTGGGTCTCAGGTTCACCCTCAATCCTCGTGGAATCCTTTTAGTCCTGTAATATTCTGTTAAAGTTACAGAGTGCAGTTCCAGGCCCACCAGTCTTTTATTTTCTCTCTCCAGTTCACGTGATAAGTTTTCTCCGGTTGGTACTGTTAAAAAAGCATTGCTGCCATGTTCACTACCAATAATTCGTATTGCATCAGCCTCTGAGTAAGCAAAGGTACAATTTAAAGTCCAATTGTGATAAAACAGTGTTAATAAAAAGTTAAAATCAAAAATGCTCCAAATATAGAATAAATTGTCCAGCATGGATCCCAAAAAGGATTGTTAACACGGGGCTTGATAAAGGGCCTTGTTGGCTCGAAACGTTGCCTTTTGTATGCTATGGACTAAATAAATTCTGCATTTGAGCACTTTTGCAAATTTAACAGTGTGCTGCTGATTTTTTCCATGTATTGATGCGACCCGAGGACAGGATTGGGTCTTCTAGTTCAGCATATCAACAGTGTTTGTTTGGGAGGTGATCGCTGTGACAATTAACGGACACCCATTGACTTTAATGTGAGTCAAATGTTACCGGTATCAGTACTGTCGCCGGCATCAATTTTGAAGCCCACGAATTGACGCCGGTGTCAAAATTTTTCGCTGGTTTTGTTTCGAATTTCATAGCGAACCGTAATGGGACAAATTCGCCCATCACTACTATGCAACTGTGCATTGCTAAACGTAAATGGTGGATGAGGACAGCGCCTTAGCTGTTCTTAAACATCCATAAATTACAGTGTAGATGATCCAGACATTACCTTATAGAAGATCTATACATTACACTGCAGAACATCCACACTTTATCCTGCTGAAGATCCAGACAATAACCTGTAGAAGATCTGCACATTACCCTGTAAAAGATTTACACATTACCCAGAGCCGGATTAAGACTAAACAGGGCCCTAGGCAAAGTAGTGCTTCTGCCCCCTCCCCTTTGAACCGCCTAAAGTTACTGTTGTAACCCTAATTGCCATGTTCATTTTACAAAATTTGGCACGTTATGAAAGTTTGAACATATTTCTGTGGTTTTATTCAGTTATTACAGTTTTGCACAGTCCCACTTCCAATAATTTTTTTGTAGTTTTATTTCGTAGTTTTTTAGGTTTTTTTGTAGTTTTTTTTCTCAGTTCTGTCTGCCCCCTTCCTCGCTCCTTGTAACAGTTCAACAGTCCCACGCCCACTGCCCCACACAGACCCTTTTCAATTTTACCCCCAGATCACTTTCAAATGGCTAAAGCACAGCCTGCCAGCCTGGCCTGACTGCCCCCTCCTCACCCTCAAAAGCCAGTCAAAGTCCCACTCTTCAAAAATATAAGTAACTTTAAAATTCAGCCTACCTTCTGTGTTTGCTGACCATGTGAAAGCTTTAAATGTTATCACTACAGAGAGTAACTGGCACCTGCATTGTTTAAACCTCAAATTCAGACTAATTCCCTGTATTGTTCACACCTGTGTTCCCCCTGTATTGTTCACACTTGTGACACCTCTATCGTTCACACCCAGGCCCGGATTTGTGGCAGATCACAAACACCTGGGCCTAGGGAAGCATGCAGCCTGGCATCATCCCTATGGAGCACTGGGGACTCAAAGCTCCCCAGTGCTCCGGTGCTTGAAAGTACCCTCGTTCGCGCATGCGGGGGCCAGCGCTAGGACCATGCAGCGGCAGCGGGGCTGGCACTAGGACCAAGTGGTGGCAGCAGGGGGCGGCACGCAATAAGAAGCTGGCACCTGTTCACACCCCTAAAGCCCTGTACTGTTCACACCTGTGGCCCAGACTGAAACTGCCCACTTTGTTCACTTGTTCACCCTTTATACATTTATACAAAATGCTAATGGGGCACCATTATATAGGTTTCCTTGTCTCTTGCTCTGTTCTGCCTTCCATATGCCCCCTGTGTGTGCCATACTCTGCCTGCTCTATGCTCCCTGTGTGTGCTCTGCTCTGCCTGTGTGTGCCCTGCTCTGCCTGTGTGTGCCCGCTCTGCAGGTGTTTGCCCTGCTCTGCCTGTGTGTGCCTTGCTCTGCCTGTACCCTGCTCTGCCTGTGCCCTGCTCTGCTGTGTGTGCCCTGCTCTGCCTGCGTGTGCCATACTCTACCTGCGTGTGCCATACTCTACCTGCATGTGCCCTGTTCTGCCTGCGTGTGCCATACTCTGCCTGCGTGTGCCTTATTTTGCCTGCGTGTGCCATACTCTGCCTGCATGTGCCCTGCTCTGCCTGCTTGTGCCCTGCTCTGCCTGCGTGTGACCTGCTCTGCCTGTGTGTGCCCTGCTCTGCCTTTGTGTGGCATACTCTGGCTGTGTGTGCCCTGCTCTGCCTGTGGAACATAAGCCTGGTATTTGTTCTGGGGTTTGTTAGCATTTGAAAATAAACTATTGTTAGGGGCCCCTAAGGTGTTTAATCATGTGCTGGGGTTGCTGTATTATCCAAGGGGAAAAGAAGGCATATGGATTTAAGGGTATGTCTTAATATGACAACTTTTTTCACATATAAGTGATATCCCTGCATTGAGCAACAACCAATTGGTTTCCTGATGTGCTACCACAATAAATGTGGACATGATCTTGTGGTAACATGGGTGTGGTTTAAAGTGGGTGTGGTTGAAAAACAGGGAGTGGTCAACACTGGCTTCCATTTTTGGCCCTCCACTATGTTCGTCGGAAAAAATTCGGCCCTCGGTACTACAGAAGTTGGACAGCACTACTGCAGAATATCCACACCCTATTACTCTATAGATGATCCACACATTACCCTGCAGATCCACGCATTATGCTGCATAATATCCACAAATTACCCTGCAGAAGGTCCACACATTACCCTGCAGAGTATCCGCACATTACCTTGCAGAACATCAACACAATAGATCCAGACATTACCCTGCAGAAGATCCACATATTACTTGTAGAAGATCCACACATTACTGTGTCGAAAATCTACATATTACCCTGTAGAAGATCCACACATTATAACATCCACACATTATGCTACAGAAGATCCACACATTATGCCGCAGAAGATCCCCGCATTACAGTGTAGAAGATCCACATATTACCCTGTGGAAGATCTGCACATTACCCAGTAGAAGATCCACACATTACCCTGCAGATGATCCACACATTAGGCTGCAGAAGATCCGCACATTACCCTGCAGAAGATCCACACATTACAGTGTAGAAGATCCACATATTACCCTGTAGAAGATCCACACATTATAACATCCACAAATTATGCTGCAGAAGATCCTGCCATTACCCTATAGAACAGGGGTCCCCAACCTTTTTTACCCATGAGCCACATTCAATTGTAACAAGAGTTGGGGAGTAACACAAGCATTAAACAGTTCCTAGGTGTGCCAAATAAAGTCTGTGATTCACTATTTGGTAGCCCCTATGTGGACTGGCAGCCTACAGGATGCTCTGTTTGGCAGTACATCTGTCTTTATGCAACCATCACTTTCCTCCAAGCCTAGAATTAAAAAATAAGCACCTGTTTTGAGGCCACTGGGAGCAACATCCAAGGGGTTGGTGAGCAACATGTTGCTTATGAACACTGGTTTGAATCACTGCTATAGAAGATCCACACATTATCTTGCAGAACATCAACACATTAGATCCAGACATCACCCTGCCGAAGATCCACACATTATCCTGCAGAATGGCCACACATTATCCTGCAGAAGATCCACACATTACCCTGTAGAAGATGCGCACATTACCCTCCAGAAGATCCACATATTATCTTGCAGAAGATCTATGCGCATATACTCAGTAGTTAACTAGTATCTACACATCCGTTAACTAGGATAGTGTCGTCAAAAATGATTCCAGTATGTAAATATATCTTTGAGTATGACATTCATAATTCTTTATCACCTTTGTCTGCTTTTAATGTATTTGCCTTGCTTTCTAAAATAAATAATGGTTATGGAATGTACCCTTTGCCTTCAAGAAGTTGTTGATCATGTAGTGCTGTACACAGGGTTCTTTTAATTTATGTTTTTAAAATGTAGAGCCCCAAATTAGAAATTCAGTGGATAGAGCTGCAACTATTGTTGATTTTACAAATATAGGTCCTCCTGATCTAAGACCATTTCTTGCTATAGAAAAAATTACAAGCATTATTTTTACATAAATTATTTGCCCTTAGTCTTATGGTAGGATAATTATCTACCTCACAAGGACCAAACATGGAGTAGTTTCAGTGTCCCTGTTTGCAAATAGGCAAATATGTATTCACTGCACTCATGTTGAACAAGGGGGTATACTCACTTTGAAGAACCACCTATGATGCTTCAAATGAAAGTTCTTTTCCTCTAGTCTGAAGGGGTGGTTGTCATGATACAGGCCTGTAATAGTTAATAAAACAGGCCAAGGTATCATGAAAAAACATTTCTTCAACTAAATCAGACACTTAACAGGCCTCTCTTCACTAAAGTCTGGATTCAGCCAAGTAGAAAAGGGTCAAAGCTGTGATGCCCTTCTCCAAGCCCTGGCTAATAAGAGCCATTCCATGTGGAGGGGGGAAAGTCCAAGGAGGGAGAAGTTCACAGCAAGGTGAAGTGAAGGTCACCCATAACATATATGCAAATGTATAATCATCCTCGCAGAACCCCTACCTGTTGTACCAACAGTATAAAAAATGGTGATGGGTTAAAGGTGAATGAATATAATATCATCTCTCTCCTATGTTCCTATAAGGAGTTATGGTCATTATATTCTTGGCCCAGTTCCTACTCACAGGAGGTCATTTAAAAACTCAATCTGTGTCCTGCTAGGCCATACCCCCTTGCATTCCTGAGGATGGGAGCAGTGTCCAGTTGTCTGGCGTTTCTGAAATCACTGATGAATTGTTAGCTGACTAAGATTGGATTTACTTAGGAGGACTAATTGCTGTTGGAAGTTCATCCCATTTGTTTATCCTTGCCCCCGGAACCAGGAATTCTATATCTTTGAAAGCTAAGTATAGGTTTTCCCCATTTTCCCTTTTATTTTATAAACTGTTTGTATTATTAAACAAATGTCACTTTTTGTAACATCTTTTTGTTAATTGCACTGTTATACCTTTTATAATATCAAATATATAACTGGTTTTCTTAAATGCACAGGGTCAATAAATGGGTCTTGATCAGGGTGAGACTGGGGCACCGCGCTGAGTGTGTACGAATGCGTGCTGCGCCGCGTGTGTGTGCATGTGTGTGTGCGCATGCGTGCAATGTTTTTGCCGCGACCGCCCAACAAAGGGAGGTTGTGGCATTAAGGAGGCTCAGAATCGCGGACCTAGGTGCGGATCTGGGCCAGCAGGGCACACAAGAGCCAGGGGCCCACCAGGTTTTTCCGGTGGTCTTCATATATGAATGGTTATTTTATAATCACAGTTTTTTCATTTTTTTTCCTTTGTATACTTTACCACAATACCCCAATCCTTAACATGGAATCCTTGTGTAACCTTTTCGAGTATGATATTTATACAGGGTATATATACACATACTGGAAGAAGCACCCTACATTAATGCATTATCTGCCTGGGTGCTGATAACAGAAAAATATGAAGCAAAAATTGTAGCTCTCCACAGCTCTTGAAAAAACAAATCAAACAAATTTATTTAAATCCCAATGTTTTGGTCAATACCTGTGATTCTCAAGGTAAAGGTCACAGGTATCAAACGAAAAGTTGGGATTTAAATAGAGAAGCAAGGGCTTGTGATGTATTTACAAATGAGCACATTTAAAGCACACGACAGTCTGCCAGAGTGAAATTCCTCCACTCTCAGTTATGTTCCATGGGATTAAAGGCATGTAAAGGCAAAAAAATAAAATCCCATTTTTTCTTTCTTTGATGAAAAAGAAACCTATCTCCAATATACTTTAATTAAAAAATGTGTACCGTTTTTATAAGAAACCTGACTGTATGCAGTGAAATTCCCCCTTCATTTACTGCTGTGGATAGGAATTGTCAGATGGTCCCTAACTGCTGAGCAGGGATACAATCATACTTATGAACAGCAGGGGGAGCCCCGCCTTCCTTCCCAGCCATGCAGAACTCAAGCAGATTTGCTTATGATAATCCCTAAGCATCCCAGACCACACTGAGCATGTGCACAGTCTTAGTCTTGCAAAGATGTTTAACAAAGTTACACGATGGTGACCCCCTGTAGACAACTTTGAAAGCATAAATTATTTGTTTGATTAGGCTTGTGGTGCAGTAAGTTCATGTTTATATTTAGTATACAAAATACAGAATTTCTAGCCTTATTCTATTTTAGACTTTACATGCCCTTTAAGAGTGTATTAATGAAAGGGTGAACGCTCACTTTCACTACCGTGACCTCTGATTTGCCACTTTGGTATATATACCCTATATCTACACTGATGGGATATTTAAGTAACATCGAATTAGTATGGCTGAGCACAGTTTGACCAAAAAGAGGGGGAGCTATGCATCCTGCAGTTTTGTTCAATAAGTACTAAAGGCCCTGCTGCTGTGCCCAAAAGTTTTTGCACATGACAAACCCACTCCACTCACCTGGGAATATTAAATGCTATTCATATTGCATAAACACAGAATAATGGCCTACTATAATTATTACAAAATTTGTGAATTTTTAAACAATTTTTTTTTAGCAAAGAATACTCCTGAAAATGCAATGCTGTGGTCCTTCTAAACATAGGCGGAGGGTGATTTTTCTTGTTGGGAAGGCTAAAGTTGCCCATACATGGGAGGCCTTCAAATAGTTGTTCACTTTTAAATTAACATTTAGTATCATGCAGACATTAATATTCTAAGATCATTTGCAATTAGTCTTCATTTTTTATTTTGTGTGTTTTTTTTAAATTATTTAGAGTTTTGCTCAACAGCTCCTGAATTTGGTATTTCAGCGGCAATCGGGTTGCTAAAGTCTTATTTGCAGCAACCAGGCAATGGCTTAAACAAGAGATGGAAATATGAGTAAAAGAGGGCCTAAATAGAAATAAAAAGTAACAATCGCACCAGGGCCCACCGGTCTGCAGCTTCAGTGCCCCCCAAACCATCCCCTGTGCCCCCCCCCCAGCTACAATACACCCTCTCTACCCCCATCCCAGCCGCAAACCAGGGTAAGCCCCTGCTCTTTTGGGCCCCATCGGCCCAGACCCGCTCCCTGCACTGCCGTTTACCGCCATGCGAGTGTACCGTTTTCTACACACCGTGTGGTCATGGAGGTAAGTGGTTGTGTAGGGAGCGGGTCTGGGCTGATGGGGCCCAAAAGAGCTGGGGCTTACAGAGTTTTTCCAGGTGTCCTGCCAGCCCATTCCGACCCTGAATCTGAACCTCACAGAACAATAATTTTTAGATGCCGGGGTCAGTGACATCAAAATATTAAGGGTGTAAAAACAAAAAGACAGGGTAAAAGTAAAACACATAATATAGCAGAATAATTAAATGCTAATTTTACATACAGTCGCCTCACACACCAGTTTCATGTACAAGTCCCAATGCACATAAATGGTCACTAATCTACAACTTAGGTATTTTTTCCAACAAAAATGTTCACATATATTCCTCTTTCCTTTTTGTTGTCTTTTGACCCTACTCCCTTCACTTCCCTTTCCTTATAAGCCTCTTTAGAATTCTGTTATTCCTCCATTTCTGTCACTCCACTCTCATCACATTCACTTCTTTCATATATTTTTCTTCATGTTGTTTCCTTATAGCTTGCCTTTTCCTCTCACTCCACTTGTTTCTGTTATGCACTGTTTTTTCCCTTCAGCCCAATCTTAACCATTTTAGCTATATATGTTTCCCAGCCATAGTGTCATAAGTGCTTCCCCTGAACAAACACAAAATGAAAAGAACAAAGAAAATAAATAAAAACTACATGTGCATACAGCCCCTCAAGCAAAAATCAGTGAAAGGGTTAATTTAGGATTGGGACATGGGTGACTGAGATTACTAGAAGTATTTCAGCTAATGAAGCAGTTTGATTTAAGTTGCCAAGCAACAAATATCCTCTTCTTTGGGCAACTAATCTCCCCAAACTGCCTCCCCTGCCTTCCCGCCGGCTAGAATGTACATCACCGGCGGGATGGTATTCGGAGCGCTTCATCTTACGAAGTCGCCCAAAGTTTCCTTGTGAGGCAACTTCGGAAACGAAGGCAGGGGAAGGCAGTTTGGGGAGATTAGTTGCGCAAAGAAGAGGATATTTGTTGCTGGGCAACTAATCTCCCCAAATCTGAGCGTGTGTCTCTGTCCTAAAATAGTCCAGAGCAGACATAGGATCAGGACAGCAGTCATATATTTAGTCAAAATTGCAAATGTTGATAAAGATAAAAACAGCTAATGAAACACAGGAAGCCTGTCATTGAGACGTAGCACTGTATTACACAATGGGATAAAGCTGTGCAAGGAACCGCAAAAATTAACATATAGGCCTCTGTATATCCCTTCCTTCACTTTGATATAGTAATCAGTGCCTTTATCTTTGGGTATTACATTAGGAGAAACATTTTATCAGAGATGTGGGAACATACTGTAGGTTCTCAACAGAGCCGGGCCAAGCCGGGCAGGCGCCCTAGGCAGCCTGCCTGGCTGCTGCGCCTGCTAGTTGCGCGCTTCTGCGCATGCGCGAAAAGACGCTTCAGTGCAAAGACGCTTCTGCGCATGCGCGAATCAACGAATTCTTTCGCGTACTCGCACAGGTGGGCGGTCGGCAGAGAAGGGACCGGACTAGGGGTAGGAGTAAGTACGTGCCTGTCGCCCCTCCACCTTTGCGCCCTAGGCACGTGCCTACTCTGCCTACCCCTAGTTCAGGCCCTGGTTCTCAAACTAGAACTCCTGGCAGATGTGCTGTTTTAACAGAAGTCATCATGGTTTAAAATTATTTCTATTCCCTCCATTAAACACCATAGAAGCCAGTTCAGGGTTAAGAAAGATCAGTAACAACACAAGTGGATTTATAATGACACTCATTTTAGGGCTGCTCATCTACTTTCTTTGCATCAAACCAAAGCATGGGTGTCACAGTCAGGGAAAATGCAGATTAGTTTATAGTTACCCCTGGACTGTAAGTTCCTTAACCTCAAACTACCAAACCAAAACATTTCCTTACTTGCGAAACATCATCAGGTTGAGTAGTCTTTATCACTGCATCTGCCTTCTCTTCTGCCGTTCCTTCAGTTCCTAAAGTGTCCACAGGCCCGCCCTCTTCTGTGTGCTGATTGGTCTATAGCTTGGTCTGTTATGAGAGGTGTGCTCTGATTGGAAAAGCTTCAAGGGGAAAGCCCCAATCGGAGTGTAGCTGATTTTCTACAGCATCAGAGTTTGCAGACACGCAGGGCAGGAGTTTTCCCCATGTTTAAACAGCGGCATTCAGTAGGGGAGATTTTTATTTCTCTTTTCTTTGAGGTGTCAGGCAGGTTTGGGGAGGCTTAGCCTCCCCAAGCCTTAATGAAAATCCGCCCATGCTTCTAAACCAGGGGTCCCCAACCTTTTTTTACCCATGAGCCACATTCAAGTGTAAAAAGAGTTGGGGAGCAACACAAACATGAAAAAGTCCCTTGCGGTGCCAAATAAGGGCTGTGATTGGCCATTTGGTAACCCCTATGTGCATACATCTCATCTGTCCCATTTTCAGCAGGACAGTCCCGTTTTTGACAGCTCAACCCGCAATCCCACATATGTACTGAAAGGTCCCGACTTTCTCTGCACTGAACAGCCAGAAAAAGATACAAAATTTCTAACGTAATTGGCTTTTGGCAGACAGCCCAGAACAGCCACAGGTGCAGCTAAGATACTTTTGTAACAATTTTGAGATAAGCAAATAAGTAATTGTAAGAAATAGAAGAAAAGAAATAGGAAATAGCCATGAAATAGGCCAAATCTTTAGCAGCTCAAGGGCCCCCTGACACCTGGGCCCACTGGGAGTTTTCCTGGCTCCCAGTGGGCCAGTCTGACACTGCACAGAACTATGTTCACACTTTCATGACCTGCCAAAGTTTGTAAAATGAACATGGTAATTAGGGGGTGTGGTCACTCAAATGGGTGCAGCAACTTTTTTTGTCCATCTTTTCATTTACAAAATTTTGGAAGGTATGCATTATGTGGACAGGCAACAAACAGAAGACTCTACTTGGCAGTATGCAGTAGAACCCCCATTTTAGTTTTTTCAGAACTGGGTGCAGCAACTTTTTTTGTCCATCTTTTCATTTATAAAATTTTGGAAGGTATGCATTATGTGGACAGGCAACATACAGAAGACTCTACTTGGCAGTATGCAGTAGAACCCCCATTTTAGTTTTTTTTAGTTTCAGGGGACCAGGAAAATGTAACATCAGGGAAATGTATTATGCATTATATGTAGGTGGGATCAAAAAACAACAATGTAAAATGAGGGAAACCTCAGGGGATGTAAAATTGAGGTTCCACTGTAGGGATGTAGCGAACTGCCGATTTGGTGTTCGCGAACGCCGTTCGCGAACACCGGCAAAAAATGCGAACGTTCGCGAACAGTTCGCGAACTTCGAACACCGCTAAAATCGTTCGATTCGAACGATCGAAGGATTTTAATCGTTCGATCGAAGGATTTTCATTCGAATCGAACGATCAAAGCCATTCGATCGAATGCTTTTCATTGGATCGAATGCTTACAATCGTTCGAACGAATGGAAATCGTTCGATTTTTAGCGGTCGAAGGAATTCGAATGGTCGAATGGTCGAACGATCGAACGCGAACTCAAACTGCGAACGTTCCCAAACGTTCGCGAACATTCGGCGGACGCGAACGGTCGAAGTTCGCGCGAACTAGTTCGCGGGCGAACAGTTCGCTACATCCCTATTCCACTGTACTTAGTTTTTATGCAATCAAAACTTTCCTCCAATCGTGGAATTTAAAAATAAGCACCTGCTTTAAGGACACTGAGAGCAACATCCAAGGGGTTGATGAGCAGCGCAGATCCTGTGGTAATTGCCGCCTGAGGCGGCTCCAGTAATGCCACCCCCCAGCCCGATTACATTTCCAGGTGGGGAGGCAGCAACACTAGTGGAGAGAGCGCAATTGCGCTCTCTCGCCCTAGTAAAGCCAAATTTCCGGTTTAAAAACCGGAAATTTGGCTCTTAAAGGCACCAGGAGTGGCTTTTTGCCGCCCCTGGAAACCTAGCTGGCGCTGCTACCTGAGGCGAGCACCTCAGCTCGCCTCATTGACGGATTGCCCCTGTTGATGAGCAACATGTTGCTCACAAGCTACTGGTTGGGGATCACTGCTCTAAACCAGGCCCAGACTGGCAATCTGTAGGTTCTGGCAAATGCCAGAGGTGCTGCTATAAGGTGCCATAAAAAGTCAGTATTTAGTGGGCTGGTGGGGGATGTTTGGGCCTCTGTGTGGGCTGATTGGGCCTCTGTATATCCTAAAACTGCACAGAAAAGATTGCAGAGGGTTATGTATAATATCAGCCAATAATAACTATGGGACAGGGGAGAATAAAATCAGTAAGGAAAGTGAAAGGAAGTGCAGAGACATGGTGGGAAATGGAGAGCAAAGATGGGGAGGGCGCAGCCAGTAAAAATAATACTCAATTACAGTTTTGCTTACTTTACAAAAAGCTTAAAAGATAAGAAGGTTGATCATTTTGTCCAGAAACAGTTTGGACCCAAGCTGGCAAATATCAAAGCCTGTGGATATTTCACGTTTGCAAATATTATCATGCAAATAATGAGGCATAAAAAGAGAAAAAGCTTAAGAATTAAACAAATTGTTGTCTTACCACAGAGTCATGGTGATACTTATTAAATGGAGAAAAATGGGTAACAAAGAAAAGAAAGGAAAGAGAAAGGAAATGCATAGAGCTTTCAGAGAGAGGAAATGAAGAAAAAAGGGGTGTGGGCCCGGTCAGTAAAAATAATACTCAATTACAATGTAACTAAAATCAAAAATAGCTTAAAAGATGGTTGATCATTTTGTCCAGAAAAGGTGAGCTGGGAAATTGCAAATATCAGAACCTGATGGTATTTCACTGTTACAGTTATTATTCAAAATATGAGGCATAAAACAGAGAAAAAGTATAAAAATCAATAAGTGTCACAACAATATAAATGCACTTAGCAGTTACCGGGCTACTCCTTACAATTGTACATCACCCCCGTAAGTAAATGGACTTGTATTTACTTGGCACACGGCGCTTGGACATTTGCAGGGGTTTCCCTAAAATAAACACATTATCCGACCCGCCCTCACTCTTTCCTTGTACTGGCTGCTGACACTGCCCCTTATACACAGCGCACCCTGCCCACAGCCAACACAGCCCACACCAAGTGTGTGTAGAGATACGGATGAGGAGTCTCTCCCAGTCCCTGTCCCAGACAGCCACATCCCTGCTCAGTCAAGTGCTGCATCGACAAGCACAGTGTTGCCTACTTGTACGGGCAAAGAAAGAATTTGCGTTATTACCCAGGCGCAAACACTCTCTATCAGTAAAAGACCCCCTCCTCCTCTTTTACGCACACATAACCTTGTGTGAAGTTGTAAACAGTGTAAAACTTCCTCTGTACTTTGTCACCGCGATATCCTGTGAGATACCGCAAAATCCAAAGTCCCCCAGAGAGACGTCGCTATAGAGATGAAAATCAACATTTTACATTGAGCGCGGGCATGGGAATCCTGATTGGGAGAATGGGATGTGTTCCCCGTGCGAAGAATGTACGCTTTAGAACCCTACAGAAAATCCTCTTCACTCTCTGCCTGCTCACGTTATTGTTCATGGTCGTTCTTTACAAGGACCGGATCTTACAGCGGGTCGCTCAGAGCCTGCCCGCAATCAGCCCCAGGTAAGGGTTTTAATATGGTATAAGGGGGCAGTGCCACTCTGTCTGGCACACAGCCTGTCACTACCACTAACTTGTGTAGCAGAGAGAACAAGAACAGATAATGTTCTGGAAATCTATAGGATGGTTGTCTTCAATAAAGTACCAGTATCCCTGCCCTAATTGCCTGTAGTGAAATGGTTTGGCACATTCATGATAAACTGCCCCTTCTTTTAGATTACCCACCTCTAAGAACCATCTTTATAACAATTGTCATTATCATCATAATCATTATAGGTTGGGAAAGCCATATTACTATTCTGCCTCACAGGAAAATCTTTTAGGGTCCACATAAGCTTTGAAAATACAGCAAAACCTCAATCAAAAATACCCCTGATTTTACGTTTTTCCACTTTTTATATTGTTTTTTTTAAGTGGTGCCAACAATTTATAATGCATTCAGTGGTTGCTTTTCCATGATTTTACATAATGTTTTCCTGGCTTTTATATACAAATTTTGTCCTAATGTCCAAAATGTTTGTCATCTTTGGATGTTATTATTTGTGAAAAAGGTTTAAAATACTAATCAGATGCATATTTTACTATGGTTCTGTCTGAAAATAGTTGATTCCAGTTAGTCTGACAGGCAATACATGCACATATATTATCGTTATCCGAGAGAAATTTTCTAACCTGTCACTATTGTACAAAAATTGTAGGTACAAAAATCATAGGAAACAATTATATCTGCAATTATATATGACTATCATGCATAAATCATTTATTGCTGGCCATAGATGCACAAATATAATTGTCAGATATAATCCGACAGATAATTTCTGTCGGATAATGATAATATGTGTGCATATATTGCCTCTGTGACAATATTCATGGGTGACTGTCACTACTATTTCTGGGACATAAATTTCTTATGATTGTTGTCTGTCAATTAATGGCCAGAACATTGTCTGATTTGTTATTTTTCCTACTTTAATAATACAATTTAAATCTGAATGGTTAGTTTTAGATTGTTGCATTAAAATGAAAGATTGACATCCGATTATTCAAGAAATATATAGAAGGAATAAAATCTGAATATCTGAACATTTCCTCTGGATAGAGATTTCGACTGGGCAAAAGGTTACAAAGAAAATTATCATTGGTGTATGCTACAGACCACCTTGTATAAGTGACCAGAATGAAGCCCAGGTTTGTAAATATGTTAAATGACAACTTTTTATCTCAGCTCAGACCAGAACCTACTAGGAATAATTCTCTTTTGGATCTTGTAATAACTAATAATACTGAACTCATCTCTAGCATGGACGAGCATTTAAAATCTCTTTTGAGGTTCTGTTGCAGAGGCAACTCTATAAAGGAGTAACTAAAACACTGAATTTTAGATGTGCAAACTTTGACAGTATAAGGGCATCTCTGCAACATATTAAGTGGGAAATGCTTTTCACAGGGTTAAATACTGACCAAAAATGGCATGTCTTTAAAATGCTGCTTAATAAATATACATGTCGGTATATTCCCATTGCAAGCAAGGAACACTGTTGCAAAACAAAACTTTTGTGGTTCAATAGAAGTGTTGAGGTGGGTAAAGGTGGCCATACACGGGCAGATTAAAGACACCAATATTGGTTCTTTAGACCAATTTGGCAGCTTATCTGCTTGTGTATGGGGGCTTCTGATGGGACTTCCCTGGCCACGCTATAGATCGGGAAGGTTTAATTTTTCAGGCGATTGAACCGTCGGAGCAGATTGCTCCTCATTGCAATCCAATCGTACCGCCCAAGGGCCGAACATTCGTGATATAGCCGTGCCGTCGGTGGGCATATCGCGGAAAGAAATGCTCGTTTGGCAGTGTCACCAAACAAGCGGATCTTATTGTGTATGGCCAGCTTAAAGGACCAGTAACATAATTAGTTTTTTTAATTTGTTAGTATACAACGAAAAAAAACCACCAAGACAAATTAAACTTTAAAATCGCAAAGCCTTCATTTAGAAATAACTGATCGAAACTCCACTTCCCCTCCTCTTCAGAAAAGGTGACGGGGCGACATTCCATCCTGCGGCTCTTGATTTCTCCTCCCTGGCTATTCTACTGACAGCATGTGAATGAGTGTGGGCTAGGAAGAGGAACAAGGGACACTAAGCAGCAGCAGTAGTGCAGGAGGAGGAGGTAGCGGCACCTGTTCGGCCTCAGCTCCCCCCACTGGCTGCAGCTGGAGCCGCCACTAGCCATCTCTTCCAAAGCACATGCCTTGGCCAGTGGGAGCGCTATCCCATCTATCCCAGGGGCTTCCCAGCCGCATCATCCCACAGAGAGTCACGGGCGCTGGCTGTGCACAGTGTTGCCTTCTGTTTGATAGCAGAAGAGTAGCGGAATTCGTGTGACAGGGAGCGACATGGCATTGGTTCTCAGAGACTTCGAGCAGCAGTTGCGGGGTCAGTTCGGCCAAGGGCACGCTCCACGACAGCCAGATAAGCGGCGTACACCGACAGCGAAGGCCTCTCCGAACTGAAGTCAAGTCAGAACATTATGTCTCACAAAGAGGATTACATTTGCTTTGACATTAAAGTGCATACAGCTGTTGGTTTTTAAACGACAGTAGCCATTATAGCGCTGGTTTCACTTACATTGCGATCCCGTAGAGAAAAATTATCCTCTTTAAGTCCGAGACACACGCTACAGTCTTGGCTCGACCATTAGTCAGTGTTCTGCCTTACGGTGTGCACAAAAGTCTCAGAGCAATGCCATACCGCTACCTGTCACACAAATTCCGCTACTCTTCTGCTATCAAACCGAAGGCAACACTGTGCTCGCGCAGCACCCGTGACTCTGCATGGAATGATGCGGCTGGGAAGCCCCCGGGAAAGCACTCCCACTGGCCAAGGCATGAGCTTCTTCCCCAGGAGAGATGGCTAGCGGCGGCTCTGGCTGCAGGAGCCAAGGCCGAACCGACAGCTAAAATGTTGATAAAGTACAAAGAGGCCAATAAATCATGCAAAAAAGCAAAAATCTACAGAAAAGGGTATTTCAGCAAGCAGTAAAAATAATCCAAAATAATTTTTTAATTGGTTGATGAGAACAGAAAAGCTGAGATTCAGAACTCGTCTATACAAATGAGGAACCAGTTAAGTAAGGTTTCCTTTATAATAGTCCCAATTCTAGTAATACAACTAATGATGCATGCTTCACACATGAGGAAAGAGACTAGAACATATTAAGATAAACAAAGGCCCGGGACTGGATGGTATTCATCCCAGGGTACTTAGCGAGCTTAGCTCTCTGATTGCCAAACCTCTTTACTTAAAGGGGTTGTTCACCTTCATACAACTAGTTGGTTTCAGATAGATCACCAGAAATAACGACTTTTTCCAATGACTTTCTATTTTCTATTTGTGACGGTTTTTCTAATATTGAAGTGTAAAGTGTAATTTCTCTCCTTCGGAAGCAGCTCTGGGAGGGGGGGTCGCCGGTCCTGTAAACTGATACATTTCTTATCTTTGTCCCTGCTGAGCAGAATCTCTAGGTTTCAGTACAGGCAGCTGTTAGAATTGATACAATTGTTGCTAATACTCCAGAAATGCTGCTGAGAAATGTATCAACTCAATGTTGCAAAATTGTAACAGTTTAGAGTCTGCACCTGAATTACTGAGCTAACAGAGACACGAACATTCACCTTTAAACTTAGATTTTGGAAAAAACGTAAAAAATAAATAATGGAAAGTAATTGAAAAAAGTCTTGATTTCTGGGGAACAATCTAAAAACAACGGAATTGGAAAAAGTGTTTGGAAGGTGAACAACCCCTTTAACAAGAAGGATATACCATTGATTTTGTTGAATATAGTAATGGAAAAAAACAGTATAATGTCGGACTCACTTACACTGCATTTGTTAAATGTAGCTAGGTCTTTAATTCCAAGACATTGAAAGACAGTATCCCCCCTGGCATATAAGGATTTAGTAGAAGAAAATAGAAAAATGGAAGAGAGGACACATGTATTACACAATACAAGTAAAATGTACTGGAAAACATGGGAACCTTGGTTATCCTTTCTCAAAAATTAGACCTTTTAAATATTACTAAAGTGAGTTAAGAGCATTAGGATAATAGGTATATAACAGTAGAAGCACCAAACAGATATACGAAAATGGATATAAAGAGTATTATGGCTTAACTGTATATGTTTAAAATATGCTGTCTTAAACTGTCAATGGTCCTTTGTATATTAAGAAGTATATCTTTTAGAAATCCTTCCCTTTTTTTCTGTACACTCTTTTTTCCCCACAAAAATGTTTTTGATATAATAATAAAAAAAACTTTCACATTTCTGCCCCAAAATACACTCCACACATGCCCATGACTTGACTGTCATTGGGCTATCCAATGACAGTAGATTGCAGGAGAGGAAAGCGGATAATCTGTTCCGTGTCCACCTTACTAATAGAATTCATTGTAGACAATTCTGGGCTTCCGTGGTGCAAGCTCATTATCTATCTTTTGACCACCCCATACCAATTCCCTCGCCCTAAGCTACCTTGTGACCATTCTCCATTGCCCTTTTCTCTTGTCCAGTATATAGTAACTGCTGATCGGTTACTGTGTTAGTGCAGCAGAACAAACATTGTCAATTTTACTACATCATTCCGTTTGGGGTTTTCAGTTTGCTTCCTGTGTAGTAAATGTAAATACACCAAGTTAATCAAGGCCTGTTTGTTAGCTTTTACAATAATGTGGCTGTTCGGTTTATATTGATAAATACAGTACATAGCAGGAACTATGCTAGACTGATGATAGGGTTAACTGCATGTATAGGTCCCTATGGCCAACATTTCTTTCCTTAGCAAACAGCTTTGCTTGTGATGTGTAGCTTTAACTAAATAACAACAAGGACAAGGCAACTACATATAATTTATTCATGACATTATCTTTATTGTTGATTGTAATTACAAGTGTCCTGTCAGTGCCTGGCTATTGGTATAATGCCTATAAGGATGGAAGAATCTAATACTTTTTCTGCATTTGATGAATGTGGATATTCCAATAAATCGTGCTGCTAAAGCAACCATGTGGCCAATCTCATGCTTTGTAACTTTCCATGAAGGTTTAAACTGAGAAATAGAAATTTCTATGGACCAGAGTCAACACCAGTTGATCAAGGCCAAAATCAACACAAGTTTTACTAGTGCAGAGCAAAAGTACATAGTACATATTATAATTATTTTGATGAACTTTCAGTTTTTGGTCTTACTGTTCCTTTAAATGTAATTGCTAGTGAAAGCAAAGGCTGATTGTCCCAATCTGTTCTCCGGGTATAATACTTGTTAAAAAGGAGTCTATTCACCTCTTTAAATCAACTTTAATTAGCTGGCTTGCAACATCATTTTGAACAGTCAAAGCCAGGAATGCAAACAGAAGTATATTGGTTTTTATATAATAATAATTTGTATGGGGGCATGGCCTGCATGGAGACGGAGTAGGACACAGCAAGCAAGAGCTCTGAAAGGGGGAACATTATATTCTCTAATATCCTGCAAAAAAACATAGTATTTACCCTCCACCGGCAGCAAGAACTGCAGCAGACTGTTCTCTTATGCGCAGATGAACACGCCAAAGCAGCACATTACCGAGTAAAAAGGCAGCACCTCTCATGGCTTCCCAAGATGGCAGCGACTCCTCTCCAGAGCGCACAGACACAGAGGCGCAGCAGGGGGTGAGTGACACAACGGCAAAAAAGCTTGCACAATTTGCCAAAACCCCATTACCCCAGCGCCCTAACAAAAATGTAACCACAGACCAGGAGCAGATACCTGGGAGCCACAACAGGGAAGAGGACATGGCGCACGCTAACACGCCTGTACCTAGGCCCACATCCCCTCCCCTGCTCTCAGAACCTACACTGTTGGAAGTCCTAAATGCCATAACCACAAATCACACAACTGTTGTGGGGAAAACTGATGAGTTAAAAATGGACTTTGCGATTCTAAGGCATGATGTGCAGAAGTTGAGAGAGCAGTGGTGGAACTACCGGGGGAGCAGGGGGGGCCCTCAGGGCCCCCCGACAGCCCATGCGCCACTGAGGGGGGCGTACGGAGGGGGCAAGGCACGGCTTCGCGTCACCAACAGGGCCCGTCCCCCTCTAGTTACGCTACTGTGAGTGAGAGAATGGGGGAGGTAGAAAGAAGGGTCAGTGAGTTGGAGGAACTAACAGCACTGCTACCAGCATGCATTGCCACAACAGAGAGGCAGCTGGCACAAATTGAGAAAAAGGCGGATGATCTCGAAAATTGCCTCCGGCGTAACAATATAAGGCTATTGGGTATCCCAGAAAGGGCTACAGGAGACTCATCTTTTAAGGGATAGTGTGATGGCATTAAAAAAACCCTGGATAAATGCAATGTACCACTCTCACTACTCTAACTATTCCACAAGAGTATCAATTCTAGTAAACAAAAACTGCTCGTTTGCAATAGACTCAATGGTTACGGATAGATATGGGAGGTATATATTTATATATGGGACCCTTCAGGGGAAAAAAATTACATTGGCTAATATTTATGCCTCACCCCACCCACTGATGAGTTCTTCACGGAGCTAACAGGGAAAATATTGGCATTGCCAACTGCACCCCTTCTACTGCTGGGTGACTTTAATGCTATATGTAACCCAGATATGGATAAACTTCATCCCCCTAGAGTAAGCTCCACAATCTTTAAAAAATAGCTCGAAACACTTTTGATCTGATAGATCTTTGGAGAACTCGGCACCCCACAAGTAAACAGTACACATGCTATTCCCCAGGACACAACAACATGTCCTGCATTGATTTGGCTTTGGGTTCTCTAGAACTGAACAAATAGGTCCACAAAGTGGATATACTTACTAGAGGGATTTCGGGTCATTCTCCAATTTTACTATCTATATCAGGGATCCCCAACCTTTGTCACCCATGAGCAACATTCAGATTTAAAAAGAGTTGGGGAGCAACACAAGCAGGGAAACCGTTCCTGGGCGGTGCCAAATAAGGGCTGTGATTGACTATTGGTAGCCCCTATGTGGACTCTTCATCTACAGGAGGCTCTATTTGACAGTACACCTGTTTTTTATGCAACCAAAACTTGCCTCCAAGTCTGGAATTAAAAAATAATCACCTGCTTTGAGGCCACTGAGAGCAACATCCAAGGGGTTGGAGAGCAACATGTTGCTCACGAGCTACTGGTTGGGGATCACTGATCTATATCAACTTCACAATTACTGACAGATAGAATTTGGAGACTGAGTCCATACTGGGCCAAACATGAGCAGCTTAATGAAACAATACATAACAGTATTCAGACCTTTTTAGCAGTAAACAAAGAAGACACCCCCTTAACCACAACCTGGGATGCCTTTAAGGCATATACAAGGGGTGAATTCATCAGTAACATGAAAGCAATCACAAATGCAGGCTGACATAACTCAAAAAACACATAATGCCCAAGACAAAGAGGTCGCCTATATTGCATGTCCGAATGACTTGACACACCAACAGTCGATAGATAGTCAAAGAGCACTTTTGGAATTTGGAATTAACAAAAAAGCAAGCTCTCTACCAAAGAGCTAACATTTTTGAATCTGGGGATAAAAATTTGAAATTACTGGCAATCCTTTCAAAAGACACTACAACTAATACGGCAATTCCAGCAGTGAAACTGCATCAGGGTGAAATAAATCCTCCCCGGAAGAGATAAATAATAGGTTTCTAGAGTATTATACTGACTTATATACCTCCAAACTGGGGACCCCTCCAAATGAGATTAAAGGCTATTTAAAAGAAACAGACCTGCCAACATTAGATGATCAGGTAGCCACAGATTTAGAAGCAGACATCACACAATCAGAGGTTGAAGCAGCCATTGCAGCCTTCCCAGAAGGAAAAACACCAGCGACTGATGGCTTACCAATAGAATGGTATAAGCAACATGTCAAACTTGCTCCGATCCTGGTAAAAATGTATAATGAGGTGAAAAGTGGGAAACCCCTCCCTGACTCTATGAGGGAAACACTGACAATCTTAATCCTGAAATATGTTCCCCACATTTATCGGACATAATCTCGGCAGATCAAAAGGACTTTATGCCAGGTCGCTCTACAGATATCAATATAAGGAGACTGTTTACTAATATTGAAATAGAACATGACAATGCCGGAACTAGAGTAATAGCCTCATTAGATAATGAAAAGCCTTTTGATTCTGTGGAATGGGAATACTTATGGGCCACAATGGAAAGGGTGGGTATACGTCCAACATACATTAAATGGGTATGAACACTATACCACAACCCAATAGTGTCAGGATAAGCCCAGGATCGATCCCTGGTTTCCTGGGTTCTGGACACGGCACCTTGCCAGATGAGCCACCAGGGGCTCTTGGGGCTCATCATGAACTCTTGTTGTTACTTATGTTATCTGCCTGTTCACAGTTTGTTCTTCTGTTCCTCCCTATTCTCCACCCACCTCGTTTACCCTCATGTGTTCCCCATTCCCAATTACCTGCCCTTTATTAACCCCGCCCTGAGCTTTGCTCAGGGCTGAGTCATAAATGTTTCTGTGCTGTTGTATCCTGGATCCTGTGCCCTAAATGCTTTGGACTTTGATTACCTTGTTCCTGAAATCCTTGTTTCCAGTGTGAGTACCCCATTACCTCGTATCCCGTGGAACCCCAGTTTTGACTTTGGCCTGACCCTATCTTCACCTTGCCCTTCTTGCCTTTGTTTACCCTTTTGTTGCTATTAAATCATCGTTTCAACCCTGCCCATGCCTCCTACCATCTTTGGCTACACCCCAGGGCTTCCCCCATATCCGCTCCCCAGGGAGTGGCTCTCCTCGATCACCCTGGTTCCCAGCGGTGATCATTACAAATAGCTAGAATAAGAACGAACATGAATGTATCAAAAGCAGTTCCAATAAAAAGGGGAACGAGACAGGGCTGCCCCCTCTCGCCTCGCACTAGAAGAGGGGGTCTAACCATGGGAAAGATGAGTGAAACTATCTCAATGTACGCAGATGACACACTTCTATATTTACCAAACTCTCACCGGGCTCTCAGAGACACTCTTAAAATTATTGATAGTCATACCGACTATTCAGGCCTTAGTATAAACTGGTCAAAATCAGTTTTATTTCCCATAGACAAGCTCCCAGACAATCCCCCACAGCAAACGTTAGGCTTAAGATGGGTAGATAAGTTAAAATATTTAGGTATTTGGATACATGTAAACCTAGTAAAATACAGTGAGTTGTATATACTTCCTCTTATTAAACTTATAGAGGAAAAAAAGGGATTTATGGGCCAATTTACCACTCTCACTAATAGGGAGAATAAACCTGTTTAAAATGATGATAATCCCAAAACTAACATACATTTTTAGATAATAACTAATAGGGATTCAAAAGTCCACGTTTGCAAAAATAAAGTCCCTAATGATATCCATATTTTGGAACAAAGCTTCCCCTAGACTAGCCCTCACGAAGCGGCAACTTCCCACCACCCAAGGAGGTCTAGCTGCCCCTATCTATATTACATGGCGGCACAATTGGCTGTGGCAAGACAATCAAATGCAGCGATAACCCTGGAAGCACAGGTCCTAGGTTCAAACAAACAATTTAAAAATATTCTATACAGGGGTACATCCTACTCCACTATGATCACTCCATTGATGAAGGCCACGGTTAAAGTGAAACAGCCCTACAATTTTATCCAGAGGCAGAACATCACTGCTCAGAGTATACCCCCTTGTGATGTAATCCTCAACTAATGCACCGTAAGCAAATCCCAGATCCACAAAACTGGGCACAATATAACATAAAGTACGTTGTGGATATTAAAGCGGAAGGCATCTTGCTAACATTTCAGGAACCGAAAGGGAAATTCTATCTCCCAAACAAGCTACTATTTATTACTATTCCGATGCCTGGAAAAATTTAACAAAATATGGGATTTGTGGGTGGAGACAGAACCAGATGTAAACCCTCCCTGAAGGTTTAACCCATCCCACCTATCTAGACCTTAAAGTGTAATTGTAAATGGAAAAAAAAATGTCTATATCTATGTCTGATTGAATCAACGCAAGGCGTTTAAGTATAACCTAATGGAATGACAACACCAAGGGGCAGATTCACTAAGGGTCGAATTTCGAAGTAAAAAATACTTCGAAATTCGACCCTCGAATTGAAATCCTTCGACTTCGAATATCGAAGTCGAAGGATTTAGCGCTAAACGTTCGTTCGATCGATCGAAGGATTTTTGGTTCGATCGAACGATTAAATCCTTCGAATCGAACGATTCGAAGGATTTTAATCCAACGATCGAAGGAAAATCCTTCGATCAAAAAAAGGTTAGCAAACCTATGGGGACCTTCCCCATAGGCGAACATTGACTTCGGTAGGTTTTACCTGCCGAAGTAGGGGGTCGAAGTTTTTTTTAAAGGGAAAGTACTTCGACTATCGAATGGTCGAATAGTCGAACGATTTTTCGTTCGATTCGTTCGATTTCGTTCGTATTCGAACGAATTTAACCAATTCGATGGTCGAAGTACCAAAAAAATACATCGAAATTCGAATTTTTTTCATTCGAATCCTTCACTCGAGCTTAGTGAATCGGCCCCTAAGTCTGTTTTTCTTTCTTTACTTTGTTTTTCTTTATTTTATTGTGGACATTGTATCCTTCTTTTATAGTTGTTCAATGCTTATAATATACATTTGCATACAAGGACATGTCTGTAACTTTCTATGCAATATTGTGGTTTAATAAAAAAAGAATTGTTAAAAAATTTTTTGCATAATTCCAATTATTGTCTAAATAACAATTTCCCTTTTCTCTGTAATAATATAGTGTTTCGTACTTGATGTTAATGGCGTGGTTTTGGAGACAAACATTACTATTGTGTTTATTTAATGTTTAATTATTTTTTTTAGCAGACTTGATATGGTGATCCAAATAACGTGAAGATTCTTTATCCAGAACACCCCAGGTCCTAAGCATTATGGATAATGGATCCTACACCAGTATTGGAAAGTTACTATGAATAGATTTTCATTTTGGGGGTGGAGAGCTTCATTCCAAGTCTCCTTCTGCACTAGTGCCACTTTCACAACTGGTTCTGTTAATCAAGTAAAATATAGAAAATCATCACTGGCTTGAGACTGTCTTAAAAGTTATTCAAGTGTTTGGTATTGATTTTATATTTTTATGAAATAATGTGAAGCTTGCAAATATGCACATCATATATGGCAGTAACTGTTGCTGCTGATCAAAATTTAAAAATATTGCAATGGGAATTTCTGTGGATGCAGTGAAATATAGGCACAACAGTATTTTATGCAGACAACTTTAAATGCAATTGGTATTTTGGTAGTGATGTTTTAGATGGGTATTGGTGCTGTCTATAGGGTTTCCAACTTGTCTGAACATAATATTGGCCTTTCTAAAGTTTTAGTTTGTTTCCCCTATTTGTAACATTGGCATCTACCACCATTTTTGCCAACCAGGTGGCGACCAAAGCTGCCTGTGATAAACATGTAAGGCTTTGGGACAAAGAGGGAACTGGTGTGGTACATTGAGCTGTCCAAACCCAACTGAATCAAATATAATGAAAAGTGTTGACAACTCTGCTTCTCCTGTCACCTCTAAACTCACTAACAACTTCATTTGGTCTCTCTCAGTGGACTGACTCACCTACCCACATCGAGGGTCATGCTATCTGACCATCACCTACTCTCCTTTCAGATAACACTTTCACAACCATCTCTCTCCACCCACACGTACAGAAAACATTAACGCATTTGATCCACAATAATTATCAACAGTATCAGCAAAATCCATCTCTCATATTAACAACCTCTCCTGTCCAAATAGGACAGCTTCTCTCTACAAAGATGCTCTTTCAACACCTCCCTACTCCCTTGCTTCTTCTACCACCCATCACAGCCGACCAGCTAAACCCCAACCCTGGCACACTAGTGTAACTCAGTACCTCAGAAGATGTAGTAGATCAGCTGAACGACGGTGGAGAAAGTCCTGACTTCATCCACTTCAAATTCATGCTCTCCTGCTACAATCGAGCTCTATCAATAGCTAAAGAAAAGTACTTCTCTTCTTTAATCTCCACTCTGTCCTTTCAACCGCCGGGACTGTTTGCTCACTCCTATGCTCTCCTCCACCACTCCACCCATTAATTTAACTGCCCAAGACCTTTCTTTAATGAAAACATCTATCTCATTAGACTGGGCATACTGTCTGACAACAATCTCAGACTAACGTGCAGTCCACTCTAATCCACTTTGCACTCCTTCACTCCAGCAACACTATGAAATTAACAAACTTTTAGCCGGCTCGAAACCCACAACCTGCTCCCTTGACCCCATACCCTCTCGCCTCCTTTATCCAATCTCTGATACACTCTCTCCTGCACTTAGCCACCTATTTAACCATTCACTCTCTACTGGTACTTTTCCATCCATATACAAACAAGCACTAACCACTCCTATCCTCCAAAAACATTCCCTTGATCCCAGCTCTCCCTCTAACTATCATCCAGTTTCCCTTCTTCCATTAGAATCCAAATTACTGGAAAGGCTTGTTTACAAACACCTCATCCAGCTTTTTTTTACAATTTTCTTTGGCCTTTATTATTTATTTTTGGTGCTGGTGTGTGTCTGGGCTGGCTCCCTCCCCTGGCTGATCCACTTACATCTTGTACCCACCCCCCAACCTGGCGAAGTGGAAATGGCCAGAGAAGGAAAGGAAGCCCCGCCTGCCAGCTGCTGCAGTCTGCGGAGAGGCAGCCCGGAAAAGGAGTCGAGCATTGCAATGGCACGTCACATGCGGTGCCACTCTGGCCTGTGTCTGTTGCACTTGAGACTTGACTTATTAAATCCTCCTGATCTGCGGTGATTGTTGTACCCGACTGACTGTCACACACACTTGCACACAGTGACGCCACCCAGCCGACAGGCATTCCACATCTCCATCAGGCACCTTCACTGAATCTAGGGGAGGGTGAGTCAATGTGCTCATCTACTCTTTTCCTGCTATAGGTTCTGGCCTGGGGGGTATTTAAACATGGATTTGCTCCTTGCCATCCTGCTGTGAGTTATGGGGGTATTTATACATGGAATTGCCCTTTGCCATCCTGCTATGGGTTCTGGGGGGTATTTATACATGGAATTGCCATTCAAAATACCAGCAGCACACTAAATTGGGTTGCAAAAGTGTACAAAAAAGACAAATTTATTAAGCCCACGTACAAAACGCAGCGTTTTGAGCCCACCAGGCCCTTTATCAAGCTTGATAAAGGGCCTGGTGGGCTCGAAACTTTGCCTTTTATATGTGTGCTTAATAAATTCTTCTTTTTTGTACACTATTGCAACCCAATACAGAGTAGACCCCCGGCAGCTCATAAACTGTTGTGCTATGGCCTGTATTGATGAGGATGCTATTCTAAGCACTTTTGTAATTTACATTCATTATTAATTTATTTTTTTATTCCAATATATAAAGGGAAATCTGTTCTGTTAATATGAATGAATTTTGTTCCAACAGTGACACCTGCTGGTCAGTTTCCCACAGGTCTGACCACCAAGTAGTCAAGGGAATTGTCAAGAGAAAGAAGGAGGCTGCTCTGATGTTCTTCTTCTTAGGAAAAAGAAAGTAGAAATCAAATTCATTCATATTAACATACATATATCCTTTATGAATAGCACTTTCATCAATTGTACACTGAAATATTTTAAAGGTTTACTTATCCTTTAAAAGACTTAATTTTATTGTTATTGGTATTTATTACTAATCTTCTACTTAGGTCTCTTCTACTCATACTCCTGCTTCTCATTGAAACCAGTACCTGGCTGGTAGGGTAATTTGGACCCTAGCAACCAGATAGCTGTGAAAATTTCAAACTGGAGAGCTGCAAAATAAAAAGCTAAATAATTAAAAACAGCAAATGATAAAACATTAAAACCAATTGCAAATTGTCTCTGAATGTCACTTTCAATATCATACTAACAGTTTTTTTACAGATGAACAACCCCTTTAATGAACAGGGAGCTCCACAGTTTCACTACTTAACCAGATTTATGTCTTCTCAGAATTACTTCTCTTGGCTCTGCCTTACTGCCAATCACAAACATAGACAATGTCACAGAGACTTTGTGTTCCTTGTCCATGTTTTAGTCATCTTACTTGCTTGTCTGGGATCAATGGAGTGCTCATTGGCCATTTCTACAGTGATTATACTGGAACAGCTAGGGTTAATCTGCTAATTATCCATTTTTATGTAGTATATGTAGTATACTGTCAGATCTGCATTTAATATTCTGATTATTCATTTAATACTGGCATGACTAAATTATGTTTTGCTAAATGGGTGTGGTATTTGGGGGTGTGACCAAAAGTGGGCACGGTTTCAGGGTTGTTGGGGTCCACCAGTTATCTCTTTGTCCAGGGCCCACCAAGGCCTTAAAACGGCCCTGACCATTCCTTTAAAGTTGCCTTCTCTAACGCTACTTCTACTACGTTCCTTCTCTCTGTCGGAGTTCCACAAGGCTCTGTTCTAGGCCACCTACTGTTTTCACTCTATACCATTTCGCTAGCAAAATGTATTCAGCCGTTTGGATTTTAGTATCACCTTTATGCTGATGACACCCAACTCTACTTTCTCCTCCTGACCACTCTCCTTCTGTCCTTTCCCAAGTTACAGACTGTTTCTGTGCTGTCTCCTCCTGGATGTCACAGCGCCACCTGAAAGCGAACCTTTCAAAAACAGAACTCATTATATTTTCTCCAATATCCTCCCCTTCCCTCAGATATCACTCACAGTAAACAATACTACCTTTCATTCCACCACACAGACATGCTGCCTAGGAGTCATACTAGACTCGCATCTGTCCTTTCCACCACACATTCAAACACTTGCAAAATCTTGTTGTATTAAACTGCACAACATTGCCTGAATACGGGTGAATTTAAGTTCAGAATCAACCAAAACACTTTAGTCTATCATCTCCCGCCTTAATTACTGCAACCTGCTCCTCGCAACCAGGTCCAGACTGAGAATTAAAATAGGCCCTGGCATTTCAGGTACACAGAGGCCCAATCAGCCCACACAGAGGCCCAATCAGCCCACACGGATGCCCAAACAGCCCCCAACAGCCCACTAAATATTGACTTTCTATGGCACTCTATAGCAGCCCCTCTGGCATTTGCCAGAACCCACAGATTGCCAGTCCTGGCCTGCTTGCAACATGTCGCCATGTCGCCTTTCACAATGCCAATCTGCTAGACTCATTCATCTATTTCAACGCTCAACATCAGCTGCTCCCATATGCATGTGCCTTAACTGTCTCCCAATCTCCTCTAGAATCAAATTCAAATTACTAACACTCACATTCAAGGCCCTCAACAATGAAGCACCTCCCTATATTTCATCTCTGATCTCCAAATACACTCCTTCTCGCAACCTTTGCTCTGCCTCACTTCTCCCATTGTCACCTACAAGACTTCTCTCTGGCTTCTGCTTTTCTCTGGAACTCTCTGCCTCGAGCCTCGAGCTGTCAGACTTTCTCCTCCTGTCCAAACTTTCAAATGCTCCTTAAAAACCCACCTGTTTAAAGAAGCTTATTCAATGTACCTTGATTAATAAATCATTGCTGTATCATAAATAACAAAATGTTTCTAAAATCCTAATGTCTCAGTTGTACCCTAACCATAAAGGAACAGTTCAGTGTGAAAATAAAAACTGTGTAAATAGATAGGATGTGCAAAATAAAAAATGTTTCTAATATAGTTAGGTAGCCAAACATGAATTGTAAACCTAAAAAACGAAACCTTAATTCAAATACCAAGAAATTATATTCACAACTATTGGTTGAGGTCTGACGGATGTCAGAAAAAACAAAAATTATTTTAGAAAAGAAAAAGAAACCCCACCAATTGTTATGATTCTAAAATTGGCCAGAAATACTGCAACGTGATTTATTACACTTGTTTACTGACAACAATTCATAGAGAATTGTAATAGAATTAATAAAGTGCTAGTGCTGCTATAAATTCATCCATAATTAGAACAATTCATGGATTTAAGTAAAGTGCTGTGCAATAAATTAGAATATTAGACCCCAAAGAAAAAAATCAATTAAAAATATATATAGAAAAATGACCAACTTTAGGTAGTGGGTTAGCAATTGAAGTCACAATCCATAAATTTAGATTACAGAAAATAGAAAAAATAGATGGTGGAGTTGTCCCATAAACTAACTGCCTGATTTTTTCTAAAGCCTGGGACACCACAAAGATGAAGGCAGGACAGGGTAACCGGGGCTGTGGCCTTGGTATTTAACTTGCCCTAAGTGTTATTAAGAGGCTAGGTATCCCTAAAAAGCCACAAACCGTCGGTCCCTTAGAAAGGAAGGAAGATTGTAAGAGTTTGTATAGAATAAAGAAGGATTAGACCCCAAGCTCTCTTGCCCCCACTTCCATTGAAAAACCCAGCCCAAATGTTTCCTATAGATCGATTTAGCAAAAATTCAATTTGACCACAAGAGGATCACTAAAAACGCCGACGTACGTTTCGCTGAATAGCTTTGTCAAGGCGAGAAACTCTATCTATTTTCTGTAATCTAAATTCTGTAATCTAAATTTATGGATTGTGACTTCAATTGCTAACCCACTACCTAAAGTTGGTCATTTTTCTATATATATTTTTAATTGATTTTTTTCTTTGGGGTCTAATATTCTAATTTATTGCACAGCACTTTACTTAAATCCATGAATTGTTCTAATTATGGATGAATTTATAGCAGCACTAGCACTTTATTAATTCTATTACAATTCTCTATGAATTGTTGTCAGTAAACAAGTGTAATAAATCACGTTGCAGTATTTCTGGCCAATTTTAGAATCATAACAATTGGTGGGGTTTCTTTTTCTTTTCTAAAATAGGTAGCCAAACATGTAATGTATAAAGGCTGGAGTGACTGGATGTCTAACATAATAGCCAGAACACTACTTCCTGCTTTGCAGCTCTATAACTCTGAGCTAGGGGGCCACATGGTACATATCTGTTCAGTGAGTTTGCAATTGATCCTCAGCATTTAGCTCAGATTCAAAAGCAACAGATATAACCCATGTGTCCCCCCCCCCCTCAAGTCTGGGATTTGTTACTGCCTGGTAACCAGGATAACCAGTCAGTGTGAACCAAGAGAGCTTCAAAGCAGGACGTAGTGTTCTGGCTATTATGTTAGACATCCAGTCACGCCAGCCTTTATTTATTACATTTTTGGCTAACTATATTAGAATCATTTTTTATTTTGCACAGCCTATTTACCCCGTTTTTATTTTTACACTGAACAATTCTGTTAAGTTTGTAAACTCTAATTTGTAGAGCCCTCTAATATCCTATTGTACTCTGTTTGTTATCCACCATTTATTCCCTGTTTGTTATAACTAAGGTAAAGCACTGCATATCTTGTCAACTCTATATAAATGATGATGATGTTGATGAAAAGTGTCTCACTGCTGTACATAGCAAACTTTTTCCTACACTGCTATAAAATCCAAGGAATTTTTTTTTTTAGAATATATGTTACAAATATAACCATGTAAAAATATGTTGTTTGTTTATCAAGCATGTGTGAATGAAGGTGAACATTGTAACCTTGTTTTGATTAGTGATAAAGTTTTCAAGCTGCGATTATTAATTTTCGATTTCATCATTACTATGTGTTATGTACAGGGCATAGGCAAGCACAACTGATTAAATATTATGGGGCAGATCATCTCACTTATCTGGCTGGATTGGAATGAACATAGTTCCAATCAGATTATAAAATTCTACCTCTACTAAATCTGTGAGCTCACTGTTGTGACTTAATGCCATTGTTTCCCTGAATGCATGTTTGGTATAGATTGATTGATTTTTGCATTACATTAAGGGCAGCGGCACATGACGAGATAAATCGTTTGTGCTTAATCTTTTCTGCGCCTGTGATAATCTCTTTCAAAGGCTTCCACACTAATGATAAAGTAAATCACTGGTGGTAAAAATATATATGCAGATCTTTATTTTTCCAAAGTTGCCTCACTCATGAGTTTCTTACTTTGCCTTTTTGTCCAGCATCATAAAACAGCAAGCCATTGCTTTTGTATCATTAAAGAGAGCTTTTGAGTAATGGGTGAATATTCACCTGCGAGCTAACACCCAGTCTACTAAATTGCCATTCTTCTTTGTTTTAACAGTGAGCTGACAAAGGTATCAGGAATCCTGGGAGATACCAACAGAAGATATCTGCATCCATCTGCAGCTAATAAAAGCTTGAAATTGTCAACTCAAGAATCACAGAAAATTACTAAATCAAACAACATGACTATAGTGTTACCAGTTTTGAAAAAAGAGGGAACTGAGCAATTAATCAAGAGGACATCTTCCAAAGTAACCACTGAGTCTTCTAAAACCACCCTAGAGTCAGTAGGCATGACTACAAAGCACTTAGAAACCACTACTGAGTCTCCAACTATCACCACAAAGCATTCCATAATTACAGAGCCTGAAAATGTCCCAAGAAATCCTTCCAGAATTACTGAGTCTCCTCCTGTCACCAAAGAGAATTCAGAAATCATCTCCAGTATCACAAAAGCCAGAGAAATAACAACCACGTTATCTTACCTTGGGGATGCCTATGGATGGGACAACACTTACCTTAACTCTGTAGGTATTATGGGTCTCTGGATTTTTAATTGAATAATTATACAACTATGATATAAACGGACATAATCTTGCCAAATAAACTATCACTGCTAAAGGGGTTGTTCACCTTCTAAGCACTTTTTCAGTTCAGTTGTTTTCAGATTGTTCGCCATTAACAAATACTTTTTTCCATTATTTCAATCTTGTTCACATTTTCCCAAAATTGAAGTTGAAAGTTTAAAGGGGCTGTTAACCTTCATACTCTTTTTTCAGTTCAGTTGGTTTCAGACAGTTCACCAGAAATAAAGACTTTTTGCAATTGCTATTTTCTATTTGTGATCGTTTTCTTATATTGAAATGTAAAGTTTTATTTTTCACCTTCTAAAGAAGCTTGGGGGCGGGGTCACTGACTGTTCTAAATTGATACATTTAGTTGATATATTTGTTATCTTTGTCCCTGCTGAGCAGAATCCCTGAGTTTCATTAAGGGGCATGTAAAAGCAAATTAATAAAATCCCAATTTTACTTTCTTCAATGAAAAAGAAACCTATTGCCAATATACTTTTGTGCACTGTTTTTATAAGAAACCTGACTGTATGCAGTGAAATTCTCCCTTCATTTACTGGTGTGCATAGGAATTGTCAGACGGTCCCTAATTGCTGAGCAGGGAAACAATCATACTTATGAACAGCAGGGGGAGCCCTGTCTTACTTCTCAGCCATGCAGAACTAAAGCAGCTTTGTTTTTTTAGTTTTTTTCCCTGTAGAGCAGTCAGCGACTGTGTAGAGATTTGTATTGGATTTTATTTTTGCTTTTATATCCCCTTTACTGCTTTACTGTTTCCAACTCCAGTTGCAGGGACAAAGATCGTGGAGCCAGATTTAAACAGATAAACTGGGATTCTATTTGAAGGATTATTTTGCTGCAGCCAATGGTTCTGCAGAGTTGGAGAAAGTTTGTATTAAACAATACAAAAACTATAAAATCCACATTAGATTACATGACAACACAGGACCCAGTGCAGTCTGCATATTCTGATTATTAATCAGTCTTGCTGTATTGGCTTTTGGCGAATATCATTTGACATGTGCTGTTTTGATAATTGATGGCGATCCCTAAGCAGCCCAGACCACACTGAGCATGTGCACAGTGTAGGTCTATGTCTTGCCCCATGTGGCCAACTTTGAAAGCATAAATCATTTGTTTGATTGGGCTTGTGTGCAGTAAGTTCATGTTTATGTTTAGTATACAAAATACAGCATTTGTAGCCTTATTCTATTTTAGACTTTGTTTCCCCCTTAAAAGCAGCTGTTAGTACTGATACTGAATAGTTGCTAATATTCCAAAGAAGCTGCTGAGAGATGTATCAACTTATGTAGCCACTAAGGGGCACATTTACTAAGCTCCAGTGAAGGATTCGAAGTAAAAAAACATTGAATTTCGATTTTTTTTTTGGGTACTTCGACCTTTGACTACGACTTTGACCTCGAATCGAACGATTCTAACTAAAAATCGTTCGACTATTCGACCACTCGCCACTTTAAACCTACCGAGCACCAATGTTAGCCTATGGGGACCTTCCCCATAAGGTTTCTAAGCAATTTCTGATTGAAGGAAAATCGTTCGATCGATGGATTAAAATCCTTCGAATCGTTTGATTCAAAGGATTTAATCGTTCGTTTAACCCTCGATATTCGACCCTTAGTAAATGTGCCCCTAAATGTATCAATATTAAACTTTAAACTTCAATTTTGAAAATTGAAAAAAGACTTTATTTCTGGTGAACAATCTGAAAACAACTCAGCTGAAAAAAGTGTTGGGACAATATCACTCTCTCTGTCATACTGAAAGTCAGTTTAAAGGTGAAAACATCTTTAATTTTCCCTAACAGTATTTGCCAATTAGAAGCAACCTAATCCTTGTGACAGCCATCATTTTTTCACGCTAGACATTTTTTTTTTATAGTTGGACAATTGTAACGTACTGTAGCTTTACCAAAATCTACTTCACCACTTTTGATCTTACCGCTTCAGATTGTTACACACACACATATTCAATGTGTTAATCTTGGGTCAATTACAGCATTTGCCCTTCTACCTCTTCCTAGAGCTGTCTAAATCGCACTAGAGATAAGCTTAGAAGCAATGAATTCAATGGGACCTTTGTGAACAACATCCCGGTCTTTCAGTGGAAAAAACATGCAATTCTGTCTGAGTACCAACGACTAAAGAGATATATGGGGACATACGGATGGAAGGAACTACCCTGGCAAAGTGAGTTTCCCAATCACCACTGGTCAATTAACTGTCAACCTGTCACTTTGGTTTGCAGTTCTAGGAAATAAATGAAACCAACCAGTATTTGCTTCACTACATTTCTAATCATTATCATTTATAATATTTTATCACTTGCAGTTGAGTGTTGTAGTTCTGTTTTTAGAAACAGGTAGTAAGCTTGTAGGTTGGTAATCCTGAGATGCACACTTTTTTTTAATGAAAGTAGCTGCTATCATCATACTAATACCCCCCCCCCCGTATAATTATATAACGACACATAGATATGATCTCTTGAAACTTAAGGGACACATACAGCTTAAAGGGCTGTGTAAGTTGCAATTTCATTTAGTAATCTGCTGGCATCAAATTTAATTGGACTGGGGTCATGGGGGAGGCAACCTCAAGGACCCCACACCTCTTCAGGGGCTCTAGTCCCTCCCCCCTCCTATGCATATTTTTTAGAATTCTTTGCAGTGGACGTGATCAGGGTTTGGGTTGGCTGCCCCCCCCCAGTGTCCTGAATGCAATCAATGCAGCCATTCTCCATACATCTATTAGAGGTGTTCCTGAGGAGTCCCTTGAGTTTTCAAGTAACATGGGTAACATTACTAAGCTGAACAAATTTCATAGTGGCAATGGAGGAAGTAAAAATTTTTGTGGGCAAAATTTCCAAAATCACCCCTTATGCCATTGCCCAAGAGCAGGAGCCCCAAACTTTTTTGGCTGTCATTGGCTATTTGGTAGCGCCTATTTCTGTTTGGAAATATACCTGTAAAACAAAATTTTTTTGCAAGCCAGGAATTCAAAAATAAGCACCTGCTTTGTTGCCACTGGGAGCAACAGCCAATGGGTTGGTGAGCAACACAAGCCACTGTTTGGGGATCATTGCCCAGTTTGTTGGCAGTTTACCAAAAGAGACATTCTTTTTTAAATCAGGTCATTCAGTTGTACTGTTTCTTTTCTCCCTTTAGTTCTTAATGAGACTTTGAACTTGCTGAATTCTTCAGGCAATGGGTACCTTTTTGATACCTGGAAGGGTCGTTCACCTTGTGTGCGCTGTGCTGTTGTGGGTAATGGAGGCATCTTGAATGGATCTGGCATGGGTGCTGAGATTGATGGACATGATTATGTGTTTAGGTAACTAAAAAAATTCAAGGTTTATGGATAACATAATATAGATGGATGGATAACATAACATGTATAGGATTAAAAATGTCAACTACAGAATGGAAATAGAAAACTATACTGAACATTCTTTTTACTTGATTGTACAACAATCAAAACCACAATCAAACCAGCATAACATATGAATAATTTCTCCTTTCGTTTAGGGATGCACTGAATCCAGGATTCATTTTGGGGTTTGGCCAGGATTTGACCTTTTTCAGCTAGATTTCGGATTCAGACAATCTGAATCCTAAAAATCTGTGATTTTTCATCATCTAAACATGCAGCGTGCAATTCTCTTTAACGCTTCGTTTGCCTGATTTGCATATGCAAATTAGAGGTTGTTTGGGTATTCAGCTGAATCTTTCATGAAGGAGCCAGGATTCTGCCAAATCTCAAAATAGTGGATTTTGGTGCATAGTAAGTTAGGTTGAAAAAAAAACACTCATCCATCAAGTTCTACCTTTTAAGTCTATACTGTATATAACCTGCCTAACTGCTAGTTGATTCAGAGGAACTAGTCCCTGGATCAACTTGTACTATGAGCTATCTTCTATAACCCTGTATTCCGTCCCTTGCTAAAAAGCCATCTAATCCCATCTTAAATCTATGTAATGTATCAGCCTGTACAACTGTCATGTCAGCTGGGAAGACCTAGTGCAGTACCATTAAGGGTATAAGTGACTTGGATATTTTTACAACCCAGGTACATGACTTTACTTTTATCAACATTGAATCTCATATGCCACTTAACTGCCTAGATTTCCAGTTTGCCAAGATCCTGTTGCAAGGATGCTGCATCCTGAATATAAATAATCGGGCTACATCGTTTTGTGTCATCTGCAATCACAGATACATACATACTCTCCCTTAAGTCATTAACATTAATAAGATAAACAAAAGTGGACAAAATACAGATGGGACGCAACTGAGAAGGTCCCCACTAAGAACTACTCCAAGTAGAGAATGTACCATTAACAACCACCCTCCATACCCGATCCTGTAGTCAGTCTCCTATCCTATCGTATACAAGGAAGAGTATGTTTTTCCCCCTCTCTACTGTAGGTCATAAGAAGCAAACCATAAACATAACTGATCAGTGTAATGTGCATTATGTATTGCTTGATATTAATCATGAATTAGTTTTATACAGGTATGGGATCTGTTATCCAGAAACTCATTATCCAGAAAGCTCAGAATTTCGGAAAGGTCATCTCCCATAGGGGTATATTTATTAAAGAGTGAAGTTAATAGTGAAGTTCTGCCACTAGAGTGAAATCTGCCACTCTCCATTCATTTAGGATTTTTAAAGGTGTATTTATCAAAGGGTGAACGTTCACTTTCACCCATTGATAAATACGCCTTTCAAAATCCCATAGAAATGAATTCAGAGCTGTGGAATTTCACTCTAGTGACGGAACTTAACTCTTTGATAAATTTACCCCATAGACTCTATTTTATCCAAGTAATCCAAATTTCTAAAAGATAATTTCTTTTTTCTATGTATTATTAAAACAGTATGGGAGTTTGTTTTAATAATATAATAATAAAAATGTGGACTTTAGTAAATAACCCCCTTAATGTTTAAAAGATTTTATAGTAAATTTAAGGTGTGAGTTTTCAAGATCCATGAACGATCCATTATTCGGAAAACCCAAGGTCCTGTGCATTCTGGATAACAGGTCCCATACCTGTAATACTGCAACATATTTACAATTTGACTTTTTGAGCATTATCATTAAACACTGTACTGTTAGTACTGGTTGTTTCTGCTTTATTCACTGTGAACAAAAAGTGCAATAGCACAGTCTAAACAAACCTGCTATATTCCTGTTCTCAAGTAATAGCACCAAGAGCAAAGAAGAGCTTTGTGTTGCAGATTGAGCTTGATAATGCTTTCCACTAATACTGTTCATTTAAAATTATTTAAAGAGCTAAGATGTATGTATGTACTTGCTTTACTACTTTCTTCAGGGTCAATGGTGCCATCACAAACGGCTATGAAAATGATGTAGGCAGAAGAACTTCATTCTTCTTCTTTTCCACAAACACTCTGTTTAATTCACTTGCTGCTTATAAAAAGGATGGTTTCAACAAGATTCCATATTTACAGGTAATAAATCATTAGAGAACAGGGATAGGCAATCTTATTCTTTTCATTTTTTTAATTCCATTTGTTCCATCTCTTATGGGGGAGGGCAGTGTTATTTTCCTTAGTAACTCATCTACTCAGCTTGTAGTTTAAGTCTTGCTTATGCTAAAATCGTTCTTGTTAAGTCACAGTTTACACCAAATATGAGTCTCCAGATATGGATACAGTTATATAATATCGCTAGCACGACTTGTTTGTATTTATCTCATTGCTGGTACAAGGATCAGAAATCATTTGCATAGTACCCAATAACATATAGCTTATATTTCTACTAATAATGTTTCAAACTAGCTCTCGCAAATTGAATCTGGCTTACTAGGGACTGCCTCCTTCTGTTTCTCTAAAGGTGGTCATAAAAAGGCCGGTAAATCTGCCAACAGGGAAGGTCGATGTAACAGTTAAAGATCCGCTCTTCGGTGAACTCGACAAACAAGGAGAGGCCACTTTCTCTACTTCTACTTCAAATAAACCCACAATTTAAGAAAACTTTAATGTTTTCTTATTTAGTAAAAAATCTGCACATAAAAATCTTGATTGAATATAATAGAGGAAAAAACCTTGAATTTGTGGGTTTATAAGCTCAAAAAACATGAATTTGTGAGTTTACAATTTTAAAAAAATTTAATTTGTGAGTTTACAAGTTCAAAAAAGTCACCTAAATTTTACCTATGACAACTCCCATTGACTTCTACATGAACTCGCAAACTTTTAGTTGCCAAAGTTTTGCATTCTAGTTTTTCGACTTTTTTGTTCTTAATAAATACCAAACATTAGCGTTTCTGTAAATATAATTTGAAATTGTACGTTTTTGTGCAAAAATTGAGGTAAAAATATGAATTTGACTGTCAATATATCACCACTCTATGTGATATTGCAAGTATAATTTATAGCGAATAAGTGTTTATTATTGGGTACTACTCAAGCAATTTGTGATTTTTGAGGTATTTGAGATTAGTACCTGTAGTGAGATATGATCAGCCTTTTACTGTGAGAGTGGAATCTGTTATTGTTGTGTGCATCTACTTGCGATAATGCAGTATAATCGAAGCATGGAGGCTTATTTATTAAAGGTTGGATTTTAGAGGTTTTGGAAACCACAACTAAACTCTAAAACATACAATTCATTAAATTTATTAAATGTTCCAATCAAAAAAAGTACGAACAAAAAAAAAAAAAAACGCTGAACGATCTGAAAAAAATTTCAATACCCCAAATGTGATTTGTGAAAAAAAATTACAATACCATTGTTAGTTTGGGCAATATAATAACACCCTTTTCTCTCTTTCAGGAAACTCGCTTTCTCCTTTTGCCAGACCATGACAGAGATTATCTGTTAGTCCGAGCTGCCCTTACTAACACTGTCATTGACAGAGGTAGAGACAAGGGAAAAAGGTGAGGCTTCAGTTGCCTTTATGACTGCTAGCAATAATATTCTGAGTACCCTTTCCACAGGTACCATGGTTTTTTTTCATGAATCTCTAAAAATATGTGAGTATTTATCAAAAAAAAGTCCAACAATTATCCACAATTGGACCTTATTTATAATAAAAAAAGCATGATTTAATTGGATCAGGCACAAACTTGATAAAATCTAGCAAAAACATTTTTTCGGAGTTTTTACCCGAATCCCTCGATTTTTTGGGGGCCTTTTCCTGTAAAGCACAAATTATTTAGATTTTTGCCCGTAAACTCCTGAAAAGTCAGATTCTCAGGCTAATTTCAGTGCAGACCACAGAAACTTTCAAATAGGATAGGGACCTCTCCCACTGAATTATATACAACTTCAGATTTTGGGATTTTTGAGATGCCAGAATTTTTGAATTTTTCCATCCATCGGGGTATAATAAATCTCGGAAAATTCTACGTTTTATTCCCACTAAAAATTCAGATTTTATAGTAAAAAAACCCCCCTCAAATTGTTCAAGTTATTGGCATTTGGTCTTTAATGAATAACTGTCAGGGCCCGAAGGCTCTGTTGTAGTGTGGACCAAGAAGGAGACAAAACAACACCAAGTTCGCAGTACAAGAGGGTTTATCAGAAGAATGGTCAAAAGCAGGCAAATTGGTCGGTACAGGCAGCAAAGAATCAGAATCGTTAAACAGGCAATAATTCAATACACGGAGAATCCAAATAGCAAGAAATCGCACCCAGGAACTATACAAGATAGACCTATAATTGGGCAATGACAGGATGGGCAAATAGATTTAAATAGTCCATAGTTTGGCGCCAAAACTTGACGCGCTGACGTCATGACGCCAACGCCGGCGTCCTCACGTTGGTGTCCTGACGCCGACGCACATTCTGACGCCGGCGTCCATTCCGTCGCCGGCGACCAATCCTGGGGCGACACGTTTCTGACGCAGTCCCACTGCGACCAGGAATAACCGCATGGTGGAGCAGGAGGTCGCCATCTTGGATGTCCCGTGGGGTAAGTTCCTCCATTTCCATTACAGTACCCCCCTCCTTAGGGGGGGCCTCAGGACCACCGAGGCTAGGGGAAGAAGGAAAAAGTCTGTGGAACTTACGGACCAAGACAGGAGCATGAACGTCAGAACTTCTCACCCAGGAACACTCTTCTGGACCGAACCCCTTCCATTCGATAAGGTATTGAAGAATGCCCCTAGAAATACGAGAGTCCAAGATTCTCTTGACTTCAAATTCCTTATGATCGTCGACCAAGACAGGAGCTGGAGAGGAAGAAGAAGAGGGGCAAGACACAGCAGGTTTAAGCAGGGAAACATGAAAAACATTGGGTATCCGCAGCTCAGGAGGAAGTTGAAGACGAACAGCCACAGGGTTGATGATTTCGATGATAGGGAAAGGACCGATGAATTTAGGACCAAGCTTGGGTGTAGGAATCTTGAGACGAATGTTGCGTGTGGAAAGAAAAACTTTATCACCAGGAACATATGGAGGGACGAAATCCTTCTTTTATCGGCAAACCTCTTCTGCACCAGGGAACCTTTCTCCAAGTTTGCCGCAGTAGCATGCCAAATAGCCAACATGTGAGCAGCTTGGTCATTGGCCACAGGAACGTTGGTAAGAAGAAGATCCTGGGAAAAAGCCAAGGGATTCAGACCATACACACAGAAGAAAAGAGACTTCTGGGAAGAAGAATGCAGAGCGTTGTTGTGAGCAAACTCAGCCCAGGGAAGAAGATCCGACCAATCATCCTGGCACAGGGACACATGACAACGAAGAAACTGTTCCAAGGCCTGATTGACCCGTTCTGCGGCTCCATTAGACTGTGGGTGGTAAGCAGAAGAAAATTGAAGAGAAATGTTAAGAGCCTTGCAAAGAGATCTCCAGAACTTGGAAACAAACTGGGAACCCCGGTCGGACACAATCTCGGCAGGAAAACCATGAAGACGAAAAATGTGTTTAATAAAAAGTTCAGAGAGTTCAGGGGCGGAAGGCAGTTTCCGAAGCGGCGTGAAGTGAGCCATTTTGCTGAATCTGTCGATTACCACCCAGATGACAGTGTGGCCAGAAGAAACAGGGAGATCAACAATGAAATCCATTGCCAGGTGAGTCCAAGGTCGAGATGGAATGGGAAGCGGCAAGAGTAAACCCTTGGGGGGGGAATGTCCGGACTTGGAAACAGCACAAATGGAACAAGAAGAGACAAAGTCTTTAACATCTTTCCTTAGGGTCGGCCACCAAAGCAAACGAGACAAGAGCTCGGTTGTCTTCTTAATCCCGGGATGACCAGCCTGTTTGGAACTGTGAGTTTGGGATAAAATGGCATGACGGAATTCCGGAGGAACAAAAGCAACACCAAGAGTAGTCTCTACAGGAGCCGAAGACTGAGCAGAAAGTAACTGAAAGGCACAGGAGGGAAACGAGGCAGCAATAATCTTGGTAGAAGGCACAATGGGTTCAGGATCTTCAGGGCAGGAATCGTCAGGAACAAAGCTTCTGGACAGAGCATCAGCCTTCCTGTTTCTGGTGCCAGGACGAAAGGTGATAACAAAATTAAAGCGAGAAAAGAAAAGTGCCCACCTGGCTTGCCGGGGATTGAGGCGCTTGAGGGATTGAATAAATTCAAGATTTTTGTGGTCAGTAAAGATGGTCACAGGAACTGAAGAACCTTCAAGTAAATGTCTCCATTCTTCCAGGGCCAACTTAACGGCAAGTAGCTCGCGATTCCCAACATCGTAATTTTGCTCTGGGGAAGAAAATTTTTTAGAGAAAAAAGCACAAGGATGAAGTTTACCATCAGAAGAAGATCTTTGAGACAGAACTGCTCCAGCTCCAACATAAGAGGCATCAACTTCCATGAAGAAGGGTAGTAGAGGTTCAGGGTGTCTAAGAATTGGAGCAGAAGAAAAGGCTTCTTTGAGGGTCTTGAAGGCTTCGAGAGCTAGAGGTGACCAGTGTTGAGGTTTACTCCCTTTACGGATCAAGGCAAGAATTGGAAAGATTTTGGAAGAAAAGTCTTTGATAAACTGTCTATAATAATTGGCGAAGCCAATAAACCTCTGAACTGCCTTGACGCTGGTAGGAAGGGGCCAATCCAAGATCGCAGAGACTTTGGCGGGATCCATCTTGAAGCCTTGTGGAGAAATTATGTAGCCAAGAAAAAGAATGGAAGAAGCTTCGAAGATGCATTTCTCCAATTTGGCGAAGAGATTGTTTTTCCTCAACCTGGAAAGAACTTCACGCACTTGGCAACGATGATCCAGAAGATTCTTAGAAAAAAATAAGAATGTCGTCTAAATACACGACCACACACTGTCCCAAAAGATCACGAAAAATGTCATTGACTAATTCTTGGAAGACCGCAGGAGCGTTGCAGAGACCAAATGGCATGACGAGGTACTCGTAATGTCCATCGCGAGTATTGAAAGCGGTCTTCCATTCATCTCCCTCACGGATCCGAATGAGATTGTAGGCCCCACGTAGATCCAGCTTAGTAAAGAAATTAGCACCCTTAAGCCGATCAAAAAGTTCGGAGATGAGAGGAAGAGGATATCTGTTCTTTATGGTGATCTTATTTAACCCCCTGTAGTCAATGCAGGGCCGCAAACTACCGTCTTTCTTTTCGACAAAGAAGAACCCTGCTCCAGCAGGGGAGGTAGAAGGACGAATGTAACCTCTTTGAAGATTCTCCTGGATATATGACTTCATAGCAGAAGTTTCGGAGGGAGAAAGCGGGTAAGTGCGGCCTCGGGGGGCATTGAGCCGGGTAAGAGTTCAATAGGACAATCATAGGGACGATGAGGTGGGAGAATCTCAGCGGATTTCTTATCAAAGACATCGGAGAAGGCTTGATACACAGGAGGAAGAGAAGAATTTGAAGATACTGAAGAAACTTTAACAACAGGAACAGCAGGCAAACAATTATGTAGACAAAATGAGCTCCAACGGGACACTTGTGTGGTGGACCAGTCAATGACTGGATTATGAACATACAGCCACGGCAATCCCAGGACAACAGGAGTGGAAGGGCAATCGATAAGAAGAAAAGACAGTCTTTCCAAATGCATAGTGCCCACCTTGAAAGAAAGTTCCTGAGTAGACTGCGAGATGATGGCAGAAGAAAGAGGACGATCATCGATCGCCAGGACTCGAAGAGGGGTTGCCAAGGGTTGGAGCGGAATAGCATGTTTACCGGCAAAGGCACGATCCATGAAGTTGCCCGCAGCGCCAGAATCGAGGAAGGCTTGAGAAAGGATCTTCTTGGAGCCGAACTGGATTTGTATAGGAAGGAGAAAACGTTGAGCAGAGGAATGGGGAGAATAAAAAATTCCACCCAGGTAAGTCTCCCCAATCTTACCTAGGTTCAGGAGTTTCCCGGCTTCACTGGGCATTCATGGGCGAAGTGGGCTTTTCCCCCACAGTAGAGACATAACCCAGCAGCCCTTCTCCGGAGCTTCTCCTGTTCGGAAAGACGTGCCCGTCCAATCTGCATTGGTTCTTCAGGAGGTAAAGAAGAAGTAGCAGATGCCGCAGGAGGCGGAGAAAGAAGGTTGGAAGCCGGACTGGAGAGTAAGGGTCTTTGGAAGCGTGGAGCCAGGGTGGGTTGGAACCTGGAAAACTTCCTAGCGCGTTCCCTGTCAAGTTCGACTTGGAACTCCCTTTGTCTGGTGTCAACTTTCACAGCCAACGCAACAAGATCTTCCCAGCGAGAAGGAATCTCCCGTGATACAAGATCATTCTTGATGCGCATTGCCAGGCCGTTGTAGAAGGCAGCATGGTAACCATCATTATTCCAAGAAGTTTCAGCCACAAGAGTGCGGAATTCAATGGCGTATTCCGGAACAGAACGAGTCCCTTGCTGCAGCTGAAATAAACGAGCCGAGGCAGAGGTAGCCCGACCAGGAGCATCGAACACCGTGCGAAGGTCATGGATGAAGGCCTTGGCATCGTCAATAACCGGATCCTCCTTCTCCCAGAGAGGAGAAGCCCACTCCAGAGCTTTCCCTTGCAGGCGGGTGATGATATAGCCCACCTTCGCTCGCTCCGAGACAAACTGACCTGGAAGCAGGGTGAATTGGATCTCACACTGGTTGATGAAACCACGGCATGATTCCGGATCACCGCTGTACAGAGGAGGTGCAGGGATGCGAGGCTCGGAAACCTGGAGCGGAGTAGCAGGGACAGGCAGAGGAACTGGAATCACTGGAGACAAGGCAGACAATTTCTCCAGGATTGCTTCTAGTGCCTGGCCGAAGTGGGTTTGTTGGGCTTCGTAGGTCTGCATGCGAGAAGCCAATCCACAAACAGCTCTGCCGACATCAGTAGGAACTTGAGGCTCCTCAGAAGGGTCCATGGCCCAATTATACTGTCATGGCCCGAAGGCTCTGTTGTAGTGTGGACCAAGGAGGAGACAAAACAACACCAAGTTCGCAGTACAAGAGGGTTTATCAGAAGAATGGTCAAAAGCAGGCAAATTGGTCGGTACAGGCAGCAAAGAATCAGAATCGTTAAACAGGCAATAATTCAATACACGGAGAATCCAAATAGCAAGAAATCGCACCCAGGAACTATACAAGATAGACCTATAATTGGGCAATGACAGGATGGGCAAATAGATTTAAATAGTCCATAGTTTGGCGCCAAAACTTGACGCGCTGACGTCATGACGCCGACGCCGGCGTCCTCACGTTGGTGTCCTGACGCCGACGCACATTCTGACGCCGGCGTCCATTCCGTCGCCGGCGACCAATCCTGGGGCGACACGTTTCTGACGCAGTCCCACTGCGACCAGGAAGAACCGCATGGTGGAGCAGGAGGTCGCCATCTTGGATGTCCCGTGGGGTAAGTTCCTCCATTTCCATTACAATAACACCCTAATACAAAAACTTGTCGAAGTCCTATTGAAGTCTGATATCATTGGACCGCTTCAAATCAATTCGGATATCTTATTCGCTAGAAATTGTCTGGAAAACCTTGAATTTGTAGAGGTTTTAGAGGTATTTGTATTTTTTGGTCCAGTTGTTTTTAGATTGACCTATACTAGATATTTTTTGGTGCATTTTTCAATGCTTTTTTGTTCGCACTTTTTACAATCGGATAGTTAATAAATAATAATAAATAATAAATTCAATGACAGTCATGGTTTTAGAGATTGTGAGTTTAGTTGTTGTTTTTAAAAACCTCTAAAACCACTAAAATCTGACCTTTAATAAATAAGCATCCACCCCTTTTGCTGTTATTTTTAATTATATTTTATATTGAAGTTTTTAATGGTGTATACCAGGGATCCCCAACCTTTAGAACCTGTGAGCCACATACAGAAGTAAAAGGAGTTGGGGAGCAACACATGCATGAAAAATGTTCTTGAGGTGTCAAATAAGGGCTGTGATTGGCCATTTAGTAACCCCTGTGTATATAAGCACCTGCTTTGAGGCCACTGGGAGAAACATCCAAGGGGTTGGAGAGCAACATGTTGCTCGCGAGCTACTGGTTGGGGATCACTGGTGTATACAGTACATTTTGTTCTGTTCTTTTAAATATTTTTTTCCTTCTGTTGAATGACGAGGGCAGTTGTGAAGTCAAGCTTGGCAGCTGTGTTTGGGAGCTTAGTGTTCTTCTTTCCTCTAATCACTGTTTTTAACCCCTCTGTTCCTTGAATAGGCCATCAAATTATTTTGGTCCCAATCTCACCACAGAGCATTTCAAAATTCTTCACCCAGACTTCATGCGATATCTGCGGAACAGGTGAGATACTTTGGTAAAATATATTTCCCATCATGGGCTTCAATTCCTAAGAGCATCCAACCTATTTCAGCATTTTTGCACCCACTACTGGAGGCAAGTGATGAACCAACATAGGGTTGCACTCTTGCCATTAAAAATGTGCCTAAAATGTTCCAGTGTTAACAAAACCATTGAACTAATCTTTAATTATCTATTTGACATGCATATCATACCATAGCGGGTGCAAATTTGCACAATGTGAATCTCATGTTAATGCTGTTTTTGAAAATGGGAACATTGGCAAGCTAGATGTGATCCAGTCCACATGCTGGAAGTGTTGAAAGTCACAATTCCTGTTTTCTGATTTGCCATTCGGTTGCTTTTGTTTGGATGTATTGCATGGAATTTTGGACAGTTATTTTGGAATTCTAGGAAAAAAACAATATATAGTTGGGAAAATGGCAATTTTTGTATGTTTTAATAATTAGCTAATCTACCTCTCTGTTATGTGAAAATATAAAACTCTGTAACAGGTTCACTGATGCCCAGCAACCAGAGAGCAATTTCTTTCTGAGGCTACTTTTTTTTAAAACTTTTGTTTGTCATTCAGACTTCTGCCATGTTATTAGTGTCAACCAGATAAAAGTCTAACGTTTTTTTTATTTGTGGTTCTTGTGTTATTTAGCTTTTTGTCCAGCAGCTCTCTAGTTTGCTGTTCCACAATATCATAGCAACATGCATTGATTTAAATAAGACTCAAATGTGAATAGGAGAGGGACTAAATAGAAAGATACAGTTAGGGGCAGATTTATCAAGGGTCGAATTTCAAAGTAATCTGAGTTTTTTTTGAACTCCCATAACTTCGAAATTAGAATAAAAAAAGACCAACGAAATTTATTAAAAACATTGAGTGAATAGGCTGTATTTGATTGTTCGAATCGAAGTAAGATCGTATTCGATCAAATTTCGATTCGTAGTATATTAAAAACAAACTTTGATTTTTTTTGAAGTCCACCAATTGACCCCAAATAGGTTCTAGGAAGCCCATAGACTAAAAACAGGTTTTAGATGGTGAATGGTTGAAGTCGAAGTTTGTTAGATAAGAATCAAATTTGGACTATTCCCTAGTCGAAGCACACAAAAATAGCTCGAAATTTTAATTTTTTTACTTAAAATTTTAAATTCCACCCTTGATAAATCTGCCCCTAAGAAACAAAATTAGCAATAACAATACATTTGTTGCCTTACAAAGTGTTTGTTTTTTAATGGGGTCAGTGATCCCCATTTCAAAGCAGGAGAGTCAGTAGATGAAGGAGAATAAAAAACGAATAAAATAAATAAAATAATAATATAATAATAATAATTAAATAATAATTTAAAATGTTTTTAAATCTGGGGGAGAAGTTGTAGTTGCTTTTCTGTTGTCAGATTTTTTATTTTTTATTTTTAACTAATTAGAGTCAGCTCAAGTTAACCCTGAATTCTCAATAGCCAGGTGCACGTACCATCAGTGGTCCATCATCCACCAGGAACAGCCAGACAAAAATTCTTCGTACAGCACCTTGTCGTTTAAAAATGCCTTTATTCACAATTTCATGGCAAACCAGGTTTGCCATGAAATTGTGAATAAAGGCATTTTTAAATGACAATGTGATCTGTACGGAGATTTTTTGTCTGTCAGATTTTTATACTGAAATTCAGCTTCCCACAGACAAATAATTAAACAGCATTCCATTCTCTTGGGCCACAAGGCTAAATGATTGGATTTTGTGCATTTGATTGTTGAGTCATTTGCTGCTTTCTGTTGGCCAGCAACCTCTCATGAGCAGTCATTGGATTTAGTAAGAATTTCACTCTGAAGGGAGCAACTGCAGTCTGTTTGGATTGCACCTCTGTAAGTCAGGGTGGCTGGCCAAGGGTTCCACTCCCTCAGCTAAGCTTGGCTAGTTCTGCATTAAAAATTTTCTGCATCCACTTATGGAATGCTTAAAGAGATATTCCGATCAGAGTAAAGAGTGTTATGATTAGTCTGTGTTACAGCATCAATAAAGTGTCAATTGTAAAATAGCCCATTTAGGGGGTTATTTACTAAACTCCAAATGAAAAAATCATGAAATTTGTGATTTTTTTTAAAATTTAAATTGATGTGCGCTGGGTTTTGATGTGCGTCTGAAATTTTGTAGCAGAAAATATTGAGATAAATGCGGACTTTGATAAATAACCCCCTTACTGTATTAAATTTCAGATTAAAAAGATATATGACTACAAAAAGGGAACATTTATTTATTTAATCTGTGCATGTATGATTTTTTTTAGCTAAACGGCAACTTCACCCAAAAATGTGTTGCGTGTTGAAAGAAAATGTAGCTCCAAGCAACTTTCCTATATAAAATAATTACATTTGAAGTTATTTGTAAATATTTTGCGGAAGTCCATGTGTCATGAATGTTTGCCATCTATAGGGATGTAGCGAACGTCGGAAAAAATGTTCGCGAACATGTTCGCGAACTTCCGGACAAAAATGCGAACGGTTCGCGAACGTCGCGAACCCCATAGACTTCAATGGGAAGGCGAATTTTAAAAGCTAGAAAAGACATTTCTGGCCAGAAAAATGATTTTAAAGTTGTTTAAAGGGTGCAACGACCTGGACAGTGGCATGCCAGAGGGGGATCAAGGGCAAAAATGTTTCTGAAAAATACATTGTTGACACAGCGCTGCGTTTTGTGCTGTAAAGGGCAGAAATCACACTACATTTCTAAACTTGTGTAATAAACTGCTTTAAAACGTCCGGCGTCTACATGCCAATCAAGTCGTGTAAAGGTTACAGCCTGTTCACACGCAAAGACAAAACGCGGCGCTTACTGCAATGCAAAAAAAACGCAAAGAGCTTTAATGAATGATACCGTCAAGTGAGCAAATAATAGGTTTTAATTACTAGTTGCTTGTCACCTCCAGGATGTTCGTCCTGTTGGTGGCAATATTTCTGTAGTGGTGTGTTTAGCAGTCACCGTGCTTGTGCGCACGTGCACGGTCAGGCAGAGGTAATTCAATGTACAGTGAAGTGAACCAAAAAACACTGATTCTGCAGTGTGGGCCCAGTTTTGGTCTACTTTATTGATCACCTGCGGTGACCATAAAAGATGCGATTTTGCCACTGTTGCAGGACCCTGAAAAATTAGGCATGTGTACTTTCCTGAAAAATTATGTTTTTTTTGTCGCAGCCACTGAAGCACAGAGGCCAGAAAAAATATGCCATATGAATGCTAAAAATATAAAAAAAATTTGTCGCAGCCACTGAAGCACAGAGGCCAGAAAAAATGCCATATGAATGCTAAAAATATAATTTTTTTTTTGTCGCAGCCACTGAAGCACAGAGGCCAGAAAAAATATGCCATATAAATGCTGAAAATGATTTTTTTTTTTGTCGCAGCCACTGAAGCACAGAGGCCAGAAAAAATATGCCATATGAATGCTAAAAATATAAAAAAAATTTGTCGCAGCCACTGAAGCACAGAGGCCAGAAAAAATATGCCATATGAATGCTAAAAATATAAAAAAAATTTGTCGCAGCCACTGAAGCACAGAGGCCAGAAAAAAATATGCCATATAAATGCTGAAAATAGTCTTTTTTTTTGTCGCAGCCACTGAAGCACAGAGGCCAGAAAAAATATGCCATATAAATGCTAAAAATAGTCATTTTTTTTGTCGCAGCCACTGAAGCACAGAGGCCAGAAAAAATATGCCATATAAATGCTGAAAATAGTCTTTTTTTTTGTCGCAGCCACTGAAGCACAGAGGCCAGAAAAAATATGCCATATAAATGCTAAAAATAGTCATTTTTTTTGTCGCAGCCACTGAAGCACAGAGGCCAGAAAAAATATGCCATATAAATGCTAAAAATAGTAATTTTTTTTGTCGCAGCCACTGAAGCACAGAGGCCAGAAAAAATATGCCATATAAATGCTAAAAATAGTCATTTTTTTGTCGCAGCCACTGAAGCACAGAGGCCAGAAAAAATATGCCATATAAATGCTGAAAATAGTCATTTTTTTTTGTCGCAGCCACTGAAGCCAGAAAAAATATGCCATATAAATGCTAAAAATAGTCATTTTTTTGTCGCAGCCACTGAAGCACAGAGGCCAGAAAAATATGCCATATAAATGCTAAAAATAGTCATTTTTTTGTCGCAGCCACTGAAGCACAGAGGCCAGAAAAAATATGCCATATAAATGCTGAAAATAGTCTTTTTTTTTTGTCGCAGCCACTGAAGCACAGAGGCCAGAAAAAATATGCCATATAAATGCTAAAAATAGTCATTTTTTTTGTCGCAGCCACTGAAGCACAGAGGCCAGAAAAAATATGCCATATAAATGCTAAAAATAGTCATTTTTTTTTGTCGCAGCCACTGAAGCACAGAGGCCAGAAAAAATATGCCATATAAATGCTGAAAATAGTCTTTTTTTTTTGTCGCAGCCACTGAAGCACAGAGGCCAGAAAAAATATGCCATATAAATGCTGAAAATAGTCTTTTTTTTTTGTCGCAGCCACTGAAGCACAGAGGCCAGAAAAAATATGCCATATAAATGCTAAAAATAGTCATTTTTTTTGTCGCAGCCACTGAAGCACAGAGGCCAGAAAAACTCAGGATTTACCTGTCCAAAAAGTTTTGATTCAAATGAAACCAAACCAGTAGGGTTTGCACCCTAGTTTGTAACAGTGGCGGAGGGAGGAGGACGCTAAAGGACAGCTGTGTGTGGAGTCATGCGGCGTGCAGAGAAGGACAGCTGCATGGGGAGTCAGAACAAGTCTTCCGGCGTGCAGTAACCCTCCGAGATCCATGCCTCGTTCATTTTAATAAAGGTCAGGTAATCCACACTTTTGTCACCTAGGCGAGTTCTCTTCTCAGTTACAATCCCTCCTGCTGCACTGAAGGTCCTTTCTGAGAGGACACTTGAGGCGGGGCAAGACAAGAGGTTCATGGCAAATTGTGACAGCTCTGGCCACAGATCAAGCCTGCGCACCCAGTAGTCCAGGGGTTCATCGCTCCTCAGAGTGTCGATATCTGCAGTTAATGCCAGGTAGTCCGCTACCTGCCGGTCGAGGCGTTCTTTGAGGGTGGATCCCGAAGGGTTCTGGCGCTGCCTTGGACTGAAAACATTTGCATGTCTGACGTTACAGAGTGGCCAAAGTGCATTGTCCTTGCAGGTGCGCTCGTGGCAGGATTACTGGCACCTCTGCCCCTGGAATGTTGAGGAGTTCCTGAAGTGACATCACCCTTAAAAGCCTTGTACAACATGTTTTGCAGGCTGGTTTGTAAATGCAGCATCCTTTCGGACTTGTGGTACGTTGGTAACATTTCTGCCACTTTATGCTTGTACCGAGGGTCTAGTAGCGTTGCGACCCAGTACAGGTCCTTCTCCTTAAGCCTCTTGATACGGGGGTCCTTCAACAGGCATGACAGCATGAAAGACCCCATTCTCACAAGGTTGGATGCAGAGGTATCCATCTCCGCTTCCTCGTTATCAAGGACTACATCATCCACGGTCTCCTCCCCCCAGCCACGTACAAGACCAGGGGTCCCCAAACGGTCACCACAAGCCCCCTGGGAAGCCTGCTCCTGTTGGTCCTCCTCCTCCACAAAGCCACCTTCCTCCTCTGACTCCACTTCTGACACCTCTCCCTGCGTTGCAGCAGGTGCCTGGGCTCGTTCTGGTGATTCCGACCAGAAATCGTGCGCTTCCTGCTCCTCGTCACGCTGGTCTACAGCCTCATCTGTCACTCGTCGCACGGCACGCTCCAGGAAGAAAGCAAAGGGTATTAGGTCGCTGATGGTGCCTTCGGTGCGACTGACCATGTTTGTAACCTCTTCAAAAGGGCGCATGAGCCTGCAGGCATCGCGCATAAGCACCCAGTAACGGGGGAAAAAAATCCCCAGCTCTGCAGATCCAGTCCTACCACCCAGTTCAAACAGGTATTCATTGACGGCTCTTTGTTGTTGCAGCAGACATTCAAACATGAGGAGCGTTGAATTCCAGCGAGTCTGGCTGTCGCAAATTAAACGCCTGACTGGCATGTTGTACCGCTGCTGAATGTCAGCAAGGCGTGCCATGGCTGTGTAGGAACGTCTGAAATGGGCCGACACCTTCCTGGACTGCCTGAGAATGTCCTGGAATCCTGGGTACTTCGAGATAAAACGTTGGACTATTAAATTCAGAACATGTGCCATGCAGGGCACATGTGTTAAATTGCCCAGTCTCAGTGCTGCCAACATATTGCTTCCGTTGTCACACACCACTTTTCCGATCTTCAGTTGGTGTGGGGTCAGCCACCGATCGGCCTGTGACTGCAGAGATGACAGGAGTACAGATCCGGTATGGTTTCTGCTTTCCAGGCACGTCATCCCCAAGACAGCATGACAACGGCGTACCTGGCACGTCGAATAGCCTAGGGGGAGCTGGGGGTGCACAGGTGTGGAGGAGGAGGACCCAGCAGCAGAGGAGGAGGAAGCAGAGGAAGAAGACGAGGTAGAGAGCGAAGGAGGAGTAGAGGTGGTGGCAGAACCGCGTGCAATCCGTGGTGGTGACACCAACTCCACTGTTGTTGTTGAGCCACGCATTCCCTGCTTCCCAGCCATAACCAAATTCACCCAGTGGGCAGTGTAGGTGACATACCTGCCCTGACCATGCTTGGAGGACCATGCGTCAGTAGTCATATGGACCTTTGCCCCAACACTAAGTGACAGAGATGCGGTGACTTGGCTCTGCACATGGTGGTACAGGTGTGGTATTCCCTTCTTTGAAAAAAAATTGCGGCTGGGGTACCTTCCACTGCGGTGTCCCAATTGCTACAAATTTGCGGAAGGCCTCAGAGTCCACCAGCTGGTATGGTAAAAGCTGGCGGGCTAAGAGTGCAGACAAGCCAGCTGTCAGACGCCGGGCAAGGGGGTGACTCGCAGACATTAGCTTCTTACGCTCAAACATGGCCCTCACAGAAACTTGGCTGGGGGCAGATGACTGGGAACTGGTGGTCAAGTTGGAAGGCGGAGTGGAGGGTGGTTCAGATGGGTCAAGGACAGCAGAGGTAGAGCAGTAAGATGCTGGACCAGAAGGAGGGTGGCTTTTAGTTTGTCTGCTGCCTTTGAGGTGTTGCTCCCATAGTGCTTTGTGCTTGCCGTTCATGTGCCTTCGCATAGAAGTTGTACCTATGTGGGTGTTGGGCTTCCCAAGACTCAGTTTCTGACTGCACTCATTGCAAATTACAACGCTTTTGTCAGAGGCACACACATTAAAAAAATCCCACACTGCTGACCTATTTGAAGCTGGCAATCTGGCGGTAACAGTAGAAGTTGGCGGCAATGGCGGGTGCGTTGGCCGGCTGACCACAGGTGGCGATACATGTTGTTGCCCTACTGTTCCCTGCGAGCTGTCCTCCCTGCTTCTTCTAAGTCTTATTCTCCTCCTGCCTCTCTGACTCTCTGTCTCTCCATCTGAACTATCCTCCTCTTGCTCTCTTCTACTGGGCACCCACAAAACATCAATCTCCTCATCATCATTCTCCTCAGATGCATCAATTTCTTCTAACAGCTCACAGAAGGAAGCAGCAGCGGGGACCTCCTCATCACTCATTATGTCCATCTCTGTTGTGTTGTCTGCCAGAATTATATCTGGTGTAACGTCCTCATCTCCTTCATCTTCTTCTGCCAATAATGGTTGCGCATCACTCAGTTCAAAAAACTCATGTGTAAATAACTCCTCTGACTCCAGTGAAGAAGGGGCGCCAGTGGTGGAGGAAGTGTTACGTGTTGTCCATAGCAGAGGAGGATGAGGATGTTGTGGCAAAGTTAGAAACGGTAGAGGATGGGGTGTGCTGTGTAAGCCAGTCAACTACCTCTTCAGCATTTTGGGAGTTCAGGGTAATTGCCTTTGTAAAACTGGGCAATTTCCTAGGGCCACAGGATAGCATAGCAGCACGGCCCCTAGTGCCTCTGCGTGGCGGCCTGCCTTTGCCTGGCATTTTTTTTAAAACAACAACAACAACTCAGGCGGTGTTTCTGGAGATGGTATTATTATTGATATTTAGACAGAATGTGAACAAGCTCACACAGCTAGGTGGCAGTTGTTTGAAAATGAAGAACACAATGGGCAAACAATGCCTGCAAGGTCAACGTATACACTACAGCAGTGGATACGGAATATATTATTGATGCTTGAAAAACGTTACTCAGGTGGTGTTTCTGGAGACGGTATTATTATTGATATTTAGACAGAATGTGAACAAGCTCACACAGCTAGCTGGCCGTTGTTTGAAAACGAAGAACACACTGGGCAAACAATGCCTGCAAGGTCAACGTATACACTACAGCAGTGGATACGGAATATATTATTGCTGCTTGAAAAACGTCACTCAGGTGGTGTTTCTGGAGACGGTATTATTATTGATATTTAGACAGAATGTGAACAAGCTCACACAGCTAGGTGGCCGTTGTTTGAAGAACACACTGGGCAAATAATGCCTGCAAGTGCACTACTATTGGTGCACTACTATGAAGAACAGCAAACAGCACTGGACACGTTAAAGAACAGTGAGATAAGTAAAATAAAAAATATATATATATATTAAAAAAAAAAATTACTCTGGTTGGTGCTGAACTACTAGGAGCAGCACACCAGTCCCACTCCCCACCCCAACACAGCTAGACTAATAGCACTGGGCTCTTATAGTAGCAACTAGCAAAGTAAAAAAACAAAAAAGAAAATAAAAGCAGTCCTTACAAGGACTATTGGGTTATTACAGCAGTCAGCAGATGAGATCAGAAGCAGTGCCCACAGCAGCTACACACAGAGCACTGCAGTAGAAGGTAGATTACTAGCCAGCAAAGCTACCTAACCTAAAATGTCCCTCAAATCCCTGCAGAGTTCTGTCCCTACAATACAGAGCAGTATCAAGTAGATTACTAGCCAGCAAAGTTACTATCAACTGTCCCTCAAATCACTAACAGCTCTCTCCCTACACTAGCTCTTCCAAGCACACACAGGCAGAATGAAAAAACGCTGCAGGGCTTCAGTTTATATATGGAAGGGGAGTGGTCCAGGGGGTGTGGGGGTGGTCCAGGAGGGAGAGCTTCCTGATTAGCTGCCATGTATCTGCTGGTCTGGGGTGAGAGGTCAAAAATAAGCGCCAGCTATGGCGAACCCAAATTGGCGAACGTCGCGCGACGTTCGCGAACATTCGGCGGACGCGAACACCCGATGTTCGTGCGAACTAGTTCGCGGGCGAACAGTCCGCGACATCCCTAGCCATCTAATCAGATAATATAAATGTGGCAGAGAGCCAAAAAAAGGTTATATTCAGAAGCTGCTTGATCAGCATTAAGGAACTAATATATAAGCATCCCATGTACATCCACAGGAGCACTGATCACCACATTACAGGAGCATTGGCGCCCTATGCAAGAACTTCAATCAGCACACCCCCCCCCGCCCTGCATTACCAATTCCCACCTTACCATGACTTTTTTAAATCAAGAAAGCATACAACACATAACCCCTCATTTCTTTACTCAGCTTATATATTTTTTTATTCCTCTTTAGGTACCTGTGGCATCCTATCTTAAACACTAAACAACGGGACATTTACCGCCCAAGTACTGGTGCCTCCATGTTGCTTATGGCTGTGCACACGTGTGACCAGGTAATTACCCAGTCCCCCATTCTACCTTTGTGTGCAAAAATTTAAACACTTGCAGTCACACTGATGAATCTTGCTCACCAACCCCTTGAATCCCCTTCCTCCCAGTGACCTCAGATCAGGTGCATACAGTATTTTTGAGTTCCTGGCTTGGATGCAACTTTTGGTTACATAAAAACCATGTATACTGCCTAAAAGAGGGTTACCAAATAGAAAATGGCAGCACTTACTAGGCACCATCCAGGAACTTTTTTATGTTTGTGTCAGTGGCGGAACTCCCGGGGGAGCAGAGGGTGCAAGCGGGCCAGGGCCCACAACCCCTCAGGGCCCCCCGGCAGTCTGTGTGCCACAAAAAATGCGACCAGATGTGGCCGTACGGAGGGGGGTGGGGCCCAGCTGCGCGTCACGCACCAGGGCCCGCCCCCCTCTAGGATCGCTACTGGTTTGTGTTATTCTTAACTCATTTTACATTTGAATGTTGCTGACAGGTAAAGAAAGGTTGGTGACCCCCAACCTAGATGTGACAAAGTCAAACACAACATCAGCCAGCTGCAAGAACAATGAATGCAGAAATTTGATTGGTTGCCATGGGTTACTACCCATGGGCCAGTGTCGGACTGGGCCGGCGGGACACCGGGAAAAACCCCGGTGGGCCCCGGGCTCTTGTGGGCCCCGCCGTCCCAGATCCGCTACTTAGTGGGGCGGCGCGACCCCACTTTGTTTGGGGTCGCGGTGGAATAGAATGGCTGCGCATGCGCACAAACGCTGCGCCGCGCGCATGCGCACAAACGCGGCGCCACGCGCATGCGCACAAACGAGGCGCCCTGCAGCACTCCGGAGCAGCAGTGGCGGCTGGAGGGGGCCCTGGGGCAGTAGCCCCGGTGGGCCCCATGCCTCCCAGTCCGACCCTGCCATGGGCAAATGTGCCCAGTGTTGATAAATTACCCCATTATAATTTTACAGAATATGTGTGTTTTTGGTTGCTGGGGACCAACCAAAAACTGAGGTGACCCCCAAGCACAGGTGCAGAGTTTGGCAGTGGACAACAATCTTCTGTACATGACTGCATTTTTCAGAATAGATTATGCCACTGCTGATCACCCCACATTTTCCCTAATCAAAGCTTCACAGTACCTCCCCACGGATATTTCAGATTATGCTCCACTGGAGATACTGTAATGGCACATAGTGACGCGCCACTTCACATACTTCTTTTGGCTGAAGGTGTCAATAGACGTAGTGACATGCCAGTACAGTAAACTTCGTGCCAGTATGTGTCTATTGCTAACACCTTCAGCACACAGGCAACAGTATAGACCAAGTGGCAGATCATTTCTAGGGATGCACCGAGTCCAGGATTCGGTTCGGTATTCGGCCAGGATTCAGCCTTTTTCAGCAGGATTCGGCCGAATCCTTCTGGCCGGCCAAACCGAATCCAAATCCTAATTTGCATATGCAAATTATGGGTGGGGAGGGAAATTGCTTGACTTTTTGACACAAAACAAGGAAGTAAAAAAATTTTCCCCTTCCCACCCCTAATTTGCATAACCAAATTAGGATTCGGTATTCGGCCGAATCTTTCGCAAAGGATTCGGCGGTTCGGCCAAATCCAAAATAGTGGATTCGGTGCATGTGCCCAAATATTACTGCTACAGCTAGGCGATTCCTTGTTTAAATGATGTTAATGGTTCAAAGAATGTCAGGCTGAATGGTCGGCCCCATTACTAGTAATCAGTCCAGCTGATACAGGTTTGATTGATTCCAGTCAAACACATCATGAGAAATATTTATGTAGTTTCAACAAATGGAACACCTACAGCAGAAAAAATGCTTAAATCCTTGGATGGACATCATTATACATTATATATTATAATCAACTCTCTCAGCATTCTTGCCATACACACCAACATGTTGTGTGTAGCAGATTATTTCAGTGTACTTCTTAAAACAACTGTTACATGACTTTAGCATCAGAATTTACATGTGCATTGATTGCCACTGCTAATCTCTGTCTTTTTACTTTTTCACAGGTAAGTGCCTATGGATTCATCACCCCAAACTATGGGAAGTTTTCAGATCACTACTATGATAAGTCAGTCAAAAAGGTTGTATTCTACATAAACCACAGTTTCCTAAGGGAGATGCAACTGTGGCAAAAACTTCATAAAGCTGGGGTAATTAAGCTCTACATGAGAGACTGAGTTACAATGAAGAGGTAGTAACAATCTCATGAAGCCCCTGCAGTGTCAGAGAGTCTCAGTGTTGGCCCAGCATTCAAGGCTGCAGACCTGACATCAATGCCTTGTGTCTTTTCCTGGAGTATAGGAAAATAGCTGCTCTCGCTGATGCAATCTGCAGCATTTACTATTGTGTCTACACTGGATTAAATGTGCAAAAGTACACAGTTTAATTTTGATTAATTGTGTCAACAACAATCAAGGAAACCATTCTCTAGAATTCTGTCTGATTCAATTTAGCTGTCACCCACTTGGCCAATTTATTTTAATGAAAGGAAAATGTTTATGCAGAACCCAATAGGAATTTTATTTACTCATTTAAAACTCAGGTGGACTCTTTTTAAGTGGATAAATTGGAGCCGTTACTGTTAAAGGGGTTGTTCACCTACAAACAACTAGTTGGTTTCAGAAAGATCACCAGAAATAACGACTTTTTCCAATGACTTTCTATTTTCTATGTGTGAGGTTTTTCTAATATTGAAGTGAAAAGTGTAATTTCTCTCCTTCTGAAGCAGCTCTGGGAGGGGGGTCGTCTGTCCTGTAAACTGTTCTAAATTAATACATTTCGTTGATACATTTCTTATCTTTGTCCCTGCTGAGCAGAATCTCTGGGTTTCAGTACAGGCAGCTGTTAGAATTTATACAATTGTTGCTAATACTCCAGAGATGCTGCTGAGAAATGTATCAACTCAATGTTGCAAAAATTGTAACAGTTTAGAGTCTGCGTCTGAATTACTGAGCTTAGATTTTGGGAAAAACGTAAAAAATAAATAATGGAAAGTAATTGAAAAAAGTCCTTATTTCTGGGGAACAATCTAAAAACAACTGAATTGAAAAAAGTGTTTGGAAGGTGAACAACCCCTTTAAAAAACACTTTGCAAAATTGTTATTTTAGTTACAGAAATGTGGTGTTTCTGTATTATCACGTTTTAATACCTCAGGGCTTTTTACCGAATTTTCATATAAATAAATGGAATGTTCCATATTCAGAGAGAAGGAGAAGAATTGGAAGACAGTAATTACACAACAGTGTAAGAAACGATTAAGAAGGGGCATGAAACCATCAATCCTGCACTCCCTGGTTATAGTAGTGTTATTACAGAGAAAAGAAAAACCAAGTGTATAGATTCTTATACAGACACTTTTTATTGGTGAATTTATTGGTGGTTGAGATTTTGAGTTTATTCAATAACATTTTCTTTAAAAAGTAGCGATTCATTGACTAAATATTTGACACAGATAGTTAGGATGTGAGAGTAATTGTGATTGGCTGCTCACTGGATTACATCAAACTTTGCTTTTGCTACTACATTATGCCCTGTAGGGCATACAGTAGATGTCATGTGTAGGGACTATAAACAAGGTATGCGATCTATTATCTGGAAACCCACAATCCAGGAAGCTCCAAAACATGGCAGTGTCATTTCCAATATTCTCCTATTCAATCAACATTTCTTCATTTTTGACGAATTTTATTTTCTCTGTAATTATAAACAGTACCGTATACCTGATGGTAACTAGGTGGCATACATTTACGTACATGCATGTAGCATAGGGATTTTTTTCTATAATCGACATTGTAATGATTTACCTGTATGTAAATCTGGTATGATGAATCAAATGTTTGATTGAGACAAGTTTTGGGTTTACGCCCATAAAAACAATTATTTTGTGTTTAAATGTTGCCATTTGACAATGGGGGGAATTCACAAAAGTGGAGATATTGAGAAAAATAAGTGTGGAGATAAAATTGTTGGATTTCCCTCCATATTCACAATCTCTGCTTCTGTGAATTTAAAATTTTGCTTGAATTTTTTTGAATTTTCATTGTCAGTCTGTCATTAGGTGCCACTTTAACATGCCAATGTGGCAGAACACAGGCTTTATCACATATCCATTCCTATTATATATCTCACCTAGTGAGCAGTAGCCCAAGATCCCAATTTAGCAGCCATGGTGTATGGGAACAGATGGACACAGTTTAAAGAGGATGCACCACTGCTGGGCAGCTCTGTTGTTCTGGCACGATGGGGGTGGGCTGTGTACTGGTTCAAAAACTAACATTTGCCAGGATGGCTGTACTTCACTTTTAAATAAAGATCTAAAATATATATATCTACTTAAAATGCTAACATTGCCTCATTTATTTAGCAAAAAATAGCAAAATAATGCAAATGTGAGGTAAAAACATGTTTTTGTCGCCTAGTTTATGATGGACTTTTAAATATCGAAATGATATACAGTTTTTCTTGTTTATAAATCTATTGTTATTCATTTCTGATTACAGAGCAAACAGGGCTTGTACCCTGACAACTGTTTGCTAATGCCCATAAATATGCTAATTAGTCCCCCATACTCTACCTAAAAGTGGGGTGAATGGAGGCTAAAGGAAACAATGCAGAGCTCACACAGGGGGAAGGGTTACACTGAGGTTTACTCCATTTGAAACATGTCAGGAGAAAAATGTTGTTAAAAATATTGTTTCCTTCTCCATTTTTATCATTTTAAAGACATATTCACAAAATTGTCTGTAAACTGTTCTTACTTTCACCAGAATATGAAAGTAGTGGTTGAGTCTGTATTTTGTCGGATTTCTGTATGTGAATATGACGATTGTATTTATATTCAGAACAAGATGAGCGAACAAAATCAGATACGTGTAGACCTGCTGTTTCAACACACACCATCCATCATGTGATAAGCATTCAATTTGAAAATATAGGAAACAGACCAGGAACAGGCAGTACTTTAGTCTGCAAACACCCTTTATTGGTGTATTTTCACTCACGACATGTTTCGGGAGCCAGTCCCTTTTTCAAGTGAAGAACAAAAGCAATTACCACACATTAAGTAACCATTGTAACCAGTGACGTAACTAGAGGGGGCGGGCCCTGGTGCGGGACGCGCTGCCGGGCCCCCCGCCCCCCTCTGTACACCCGGAAACGGCCAGGAATCGTGGCGCGTGAGCTGCCGGGGGGGCCCTGAGGGGGTGCCCTGGCCCAATCGCACCCCCTGCTCCCCCGGTAGTTACGCCACTGATTGTAACCCCACCCCTTTGATGTTCCAGGTGATACTTGTGACATCATGGATAATTCCATTCCTTTGTTGCATGTACAAATATATCCCAGTAACAGGAATACCATCTCAAAAATGTGAAAAAATCCCATAAAAATAGTCCATAAATAACAGTCCAACCTGTTGGAATAAATACAATTAAATACTTTAAATACTTAAGAAACTGCGCCAAGCCTATCAAAAGTAAAAACATGTGAGCACTACAAATGAATGTCTGCACATAGGCAGGGATCACCTTCGCATGTCGCTCACTGCTATTTTACAGTGTTCTCTTTTTATTTCTGTGACCTGCATAAAACAAAGATACATAAATAATTCGTTACAGAAAACATTTGTAACTTTACTCTATCCCCCCCTCTGGGAGGTAGTTCAACTTTATCCAGGACTCTCCATCTTAGTTGTGAAATATGGTGCTTAGCTTCAAAAAAATGTTTGGCTAGTAGCGACTCATTTGGTTTTTGGGGGTCAAAATTTCTTATATAACCTTTATGTTCTCCTATACGCACTTTGACTGGTCTAGTGGTTTGTCCCACATATGCATACCCACACGGCCATTTAATTAAATATACCACATGTGTACTTTCACAGGTAGCATATGTTCTTACTGGTATGTTGAACTCTTTAAAAGGGTGTGCCACTTGATCCCCTTTTATGATAGAATTACACAGCCCACAATTTAAACAGGGGAACGTTCCCATTTTTGGTTTACTAAAGCATTTCATGGTCTTATTTTTCACCCTGAAATCAGAACTACATAAATTATCTCTAAGTGTCCTACCTCTTTTATACGAAAAGAGAGGTTTGTCTTTAAACAGATGTCCATAAATTATATCACTTTGCAACGCTGGCCAGTACTTTTTAATTACACTTTCAATTTTGTTACTTCTATGATCGAAGGTCGATACAAATGGTATACGTTTATTAGTTTTTTTATTTACTTTAGTCAGTAATAGTGAGTCTCTTGTAACTTGTTCCACTTGGGCTGCAGTAGATTCCATAGTTCTTTTCACATACCCTTTTTGCGTGAATCTTTCAATTAGATCAGTAGCTGCTTCCTTATATCCTTTGATATCACTAGTTAATCGCCTAGCCCTAAGAAACTGGCCTTTTAAAATAGCAGTGAGCGACATGCGAGGGTGATCCCTGCCTATGGGCAGACATTCATTTGTAGTGCTCATATGTTTTTACTTTTGATAGGCTTGGCGCAGTTTTCTTAAGTATTTAAAGTATTTAATTATATTTATTCCAACAGGTTGGACTGTTATTTATGGACTATTTTTATGGGATTTTTTCACATTTTTGAGATGGTATTCCTGTTACTGGGATATATTTGTACATGCAACAAAGGAATGGAATTATCCATGATGTCACAAGTATCACCTGGAACACCAAAGGGGTGGGGTTACAATGGTTACTTAATGTGTGGTAATTGCTTTTGTTCTTCACTTGAAAAAGGGACTGGCTCCCGAAACATGTCGTGAGTGAAAATACACCAATAAAGGGTGTTTGCAGACTAAAGTACTGCCTGTTCCTGGTCTGTTTCCTATATTTTCAAATTGATTGTATTTATACCAGTTTAAACACTACTTTTACACCAAAATACTGTATGCTTCCTCCACTTTTATGAATTCCCCCCAATGTGTTCCGGGCTACAAGCATTCTGGATAATAGATCCCAAACTTGTTAATGGTTGGCTATTATTATTGGGAGCTTTTAACAAAACTGGAAGGCAAGGTTAGGAAGCAAAATATGTAATGCATGTCATGGTATGTAGAATATGGCATATTTCATTCTTTTTACAGCAACTGACGTTTTTCCTAAATGTCCACAAGTGCCTTTGACAGTTCTAGGAGAATAATGTCATAACAAAAGTAAAGCTTCTTCCATATCTAGTAACTTATAGCAATCAAGTTACAGTTTACATTTAACAGCACACTGCTGAATATCCTGATGGTTGAAGTAGGTTACTAGAGCTGGAACAAATATTGCACCTGTTAGTTTATACTATGATCTCTGTTATTTTTAACAACTACAGCCTTCTAGAAGTATGTTCCCTTCCTCATCCTCTGTCAAGAAGATGTCTTCTACTTTTTGTCCTGTTTAAGCAATAAACCTATTATTTATTGATTGATTGATTGCGATCTGCTTTGCAATTTCAAACTGTTTTGTTTATTGGGATCCATGTCATGTATCATAACAGCCCAGAATATCAAAATAAATCAAAGGGCTTATTTGCAAAGCAAGTGAAATGTGCAAATTGCAGACTGTCATGTTTTTATCTACAATAAAGCATTGGTCCCCAAAATTCCAGCAGTATTGCATGGTTCTACAAAATAGCTTACACGGCAACTTGCACATATTGATTGAGCCAGTGTCATTTGCCATTGACTGCGAATTTGGCTTGTTTTACCACATACATTTTTGCATTTTGCACTGCACCTCTTGTTTGTAAATGAGCTTTCAAGTGAAATGAATTCACAATTAAGAATAAGAAAAAAATTGTAGACAATTTGTTTATAAAAGTCCATCAAAATCTTCTTATAGTTTCAATTCAGATAAAAGAAGCTAACTTAAAGTGGGCATTCTCCTTGCAACTCTCTTTTAATATGATGTTTAGTAGAGGTCTAGAAGTCTGTTCCAGCATTTGGTCAAGACTACCTACACATATAACAGTTCCATGCATATCTTCATGTTTTTATAGCCCTGCGGTGGCATAAATTCTTTTAATTTCTTTCAAAAAGCTGTTTTTTTGATTGAAAAAATCTTACAAAAAATAAAATCATTAAGTATTTGTACACAATGAATGTACAACAAAAGATTACTTTTTTATACATTTTGTTTATACTCCTAGTATGCAAAAATATACAAACCACTTATACCATTAATGGAACTGCACTAGGCAAATCTATTGTGGAGAAGGACATAGAAATCCTTGCAGATAAACTTGGCTGTACAAAGCAATCCTAGTCAGCAGCTGCAAGAGCAAACAAAGTTTTGAGCCGGCATAGATTTTGAGGAGAGAGTAATTATTACAGACTGCTACCTTGGTGGTAGGAAGACATTTTGCCTTCCTCTCAGGCAGATTTGAAAGGCTTCAGATGGGATTTTTGCATTCCTCTGAATTAACTAGCATTTAAGCAGGTTCTTTTAGATATAAAAGGTTGAACTTGATGGTTATGTTTATATTTTCAGCCTAAGTTACTGTACATTTGAAATGGTATAGAATCCATTATCTGGAGTTTAAATTATTTTTTAATAGATGTAACGTATGGATATTCAAATAACAGAAACACCCCTTATCTGGAAAGACCTGTATCCTGAGCATTCTGAATAATATGTCCCATACGTTATATTTAGAAACATTCAGACACTATTAGTGACTGTTTGCATAGCACTGAAAATAAAGAGAACAGGAAAGGATTTTAAAGATCATATTAAATAGTAACATAAACACCTATTCTGGAGCTCAAGATTTATTTACTGAAAAAATATTTCAACCCTTAAAGGGGTTGTTCACCTTCCAAACACTTTTTCCAATTCAGTTGTTTTTAGATTGTTCCCCAGAAATAAAGACTTTTTTCAATTACTTTCCATTATTTATTTTTTACGTTTTTTCCAAAATCTAAGTTTAAAGGTGAATGTTCGTGTCTCTGTTAGCTCAGTAATTCAGGTGCAGACTCTAAACTGTTACAATTTTGCAACATTGAGTTGATACATTTCTCAGCAGCATTTCTGGAGTATTAGCAACAATTGTATCAATTCTAACAGCTGCCTGTACTGAAACCTAGAGATTCTGCTCAGCAGGAACAAAGATAAGAAATGTATCAGCTAAATGTATCCATTTAGAACAGTTTACAGGACCGGCGACCCCCCCTCCCAGAGCTGCTTCCGAAGGAGAGAAATTACACTTTACACTTCAATATTAGAAAAACCGTCACACATAGAAAATAGAAAGTCATTGGAAAAAGTCGTTATTTCTGGTGATCTATCTGAAACCAACTAGTTGTATGAAGGTGAACAACCCCTTTAAAGCTACATTTGTGCTCAGTGAAACTTATCTTTAAACTTAAAGGGAAGTGCAACCCCCCTTTAAACTTGCTGTTGATGAGTCAACTGGCCAATCATAGGTTTATTAATAGTTAAACACATATATTAACCAGCATTGGATCTGACTAGAGGCGGTAGTCCAGTACTAAATATCAGACACTAGTGACCCCCATTGGCATATGTTGGAGGGCACCAGTTGGAAAGTAACAGCAGTGCCTGCATCTCCATTCTGCATCCCAGTGCAATATAGGAATGTATTACCATAACATTTTAAATAAAATGCCACATAATATGATCATATTGTAGAACAAAGAGATGGCTGAGCAATCTGCTTGTGTCTACATTTGCTCTATAAATGAAGTTATGAATGTTAAAAGTAAGTTAAATAACATTTAATATAGTTACCATCATTATTTGCTTTTAATATACTTGCTTTGTATCTTAAATTAAATAGGGATATGTGATGCTTTTCCGTCAATATTTTTTAAGGAGCCTAATTGTAGCAGCCTGCCTGGAGTTGAACCAGGGACCTGGCGTTTCTGTGCTGCTTGCATTGGCACTGCTCTATGTGAGCAGGCAGCTAAGGCCCTGCTTCACTCCCATGGCTATGCTTTTTAACTGCAAGTAGACATCTGGCCACAGGCGATCTGTGTAAGCCATTAGTTTGGCTATAAAAACCCCTACACTGCATTGAGTCATTGCCTGTGTGTGATTCTTGTCTGATTTTTCTGTTCTTTTGCCTGTTTTTGACCTTGCCGCATTGCAGCCTGCAGGCCCGGATTTGTGGCGAGGCTGCAAAGGCCCAGGCCTAGGGCGGCATCAGTTAAGGAGCTGCACAAGCAGTTTTCCAGCAGGAGCAGTAGCTGTTTAGCGCTAAATCAAGCTGACATGCGCGCTATCTTTTGAGAAGGAGGGGGTGATGGAGGACGCCGGCCTCCGGGCGCCCTTAGGGCAAATCCGGCCCTGGCTGCCTGAACCGACCCTTGCCTGTTTGACCACTCTTCTGGATCCTGGCTATATTAACATTGAACTCAGAGCCCCAGATTATTATTAGATGAGCGCAGCTACAGGCAATTTTTCAAATAGGTGGCATACAGATCTAAGGCACAAAATGTCCCTGGCATTTTTAAAAAACAGACCAACAATTTTCGTATTCAAATTGAGTTTGAAGAAGATGATTACCTGTTCCCAGGTGTAAATCTATAATGTGTGCATTCCTGCTACTTCTGCAAGTTCCTTGGTTCAATGTTCCTGTAATACAGATCACAATCTAGGGTCAATATCACTATAGTGTGACCAAATGGGTTTTCAAGATTGAAACAGATTCAAATTTAAACTGAAAAAAAGGGAGCACTCACTAGTTCATCTTAGATGTTCCTCTGTGCTAACACATGGTATCGCCCCCGGAGCGTGGTGAGTACAATCCAATCATATACATCCACGAAGAACCAGTCAGATTAAAACATCCTTTTATTGAGAAATATTAAAAGTCATAAAGCACACCATGGTTAACACTCTTGACGCATTTTGTGGTCGTAGCCACTTTCTCAAAAGTCGTGTATCAGTACATCCACCTGACTATAAATAGACAAAGCCACATCCTATTAAAAAGATTAACCCTTAAGCAGTTAGTTGTGGGTATCACATCCCACATATCTAAGTCAGTCCGATATAAACAATTTCAGCCACATTGTATCAGAAGAAATCTATTAACAAGGATGTTTTCCAAATCCTAGAATGTAACATTTCACATAAGAAGGCAAGCAGGGAAGGAAACCGGACGTCTTGATCATATGTCAGCGGTTGAAAGAGGTGATATGAGGTCAGACATCTCTAAACATATAATTGAAAAACATGATAGTACACCAAATGTTACTTTCCAGATAATAGATACTCCTAAACGCCATATACTGAGTGGAGATAGAGAGAGAACATTGTCCAAAATGGAAGCCTTTTGGATGTACCATCTTAAAACGATAGAAAAGTATAGGGGCTTACATCGAGAGTGGGAATTTACATGTTTTTATTAAGCTTATCCATATATTGATATATTATTATCCATTTGTTTTGGTAGTCCCCTCTGAAGATGTTAACGTTTAACGTTCACAAACTCTTTGCAACTAAATAACTAATGAGGTTTTAGAATAAACTTTATTTAATTAATCTTTTGGATTATTTAATGGATCTTGGTAATGTATTTTTCTATTTTTCTAATTAACTTTTTCAATTAATTTATCTCTATGAACTCTTGCTGAATGACTATGATTGTGTATTTTTTACAATGTCCTGTTTCCTTCCCTGCTCGCCTTCTTACGTGAAATGTTACATTCTAGGATTTCGGAAACATCCTTGTTAATAGATTTCTTCTGATACAATGTATAAAGTGGTTGAATTTGTTTATATCGGACTGACTTGTGGGATGTGATACCCACAACTAACTGCTTAAGGGTTAATGTTTTTAATGGGATGTGGCTTTGTCTATTTTAAATAGTCACGTGGATGTACTGAGAAAGTGGCTGCGACCATGAAACGCGTCAAGCGCGAACTATGGTGTGTTTATGACTTAATATTTTTCAATAAAAGGATGTTTTAATCCGACTGGTGCTTCGTGGATGTATTTGATTGGGTAGGAAAGCTTTTGGAAGGATTAATAAAGGATAAGATACTGGACTTCATAGCAAATCATAATACTATGAGTTTGTGCCAGCATGGTTTTATGCGTAATAGATCTTGCCAGACTAACTTAATTTCTTTTTATGAGAAGGTAAGTAGGGACCTCGATTCTGGGATGGCAGTGGATGTGATTTACTTAGACTTTGCTAGAGCATTCGATACAGTGCCACACAAAAGGTTACTGGTTGAATTAAGGAATGTTGGCCTGGAACATAGTATTTGCACCTGGATAGAGAACTGGCTAAAAGATAGACTACAAAGAGTGGTGGTAAATGGAACATTTTTTAAATGACCAGTGTTGTTAGTGGAGTACCGCAGGGCTCTGTACTAGGTCCCTTGCTTTTCAACTTGTTTATTAATGACCTGGAGGTGGGCATTGAAAGTACTGTTTTTATTTTGGCAGATGAATCTAAATTGTGCAGAACTATAGGTTCCATGCAGGATACTGCCACTTTGCAGAGTGATTGGTCTAAATTGAGAAACTGAGAGACAAACTGGAAAATGAGGTTCAATGTTGGTAAATGCAAGATTATGCACTTTGCCAAAAATAATATAAATGCAAGTTCTACACAAAATGGCAGTGTGTTGGGAACTTCCTTAAATGAGAAGAATCTTGGGGTTTTTGTAGCTACCGTAACAAGTTGTCTAATTCTGGGCAGTGTCATTCTGTGACTACTAAAGCAAATAAAGTGGTCTTGCAGAAAAAAGGGCATTAACTCAAGGAATGAAAACATAATTAAAACACCAATAAGGGTGATAAAGTGCCTGTAAGGATCAGCCCGGGACTCGAACCTTTATTTCCTAGATTCTGGACAATGTGTGTTCTTTTGAGCCACTGGGGGCTCTTTGAGGCTGATCCTTAGCCTTGTGTGTCTTGTGTTTCATGTACCTGTCAGTTTCTAGTGTGTTCCTCCCCATTCTCCACCCACCTCGTTTACCCTCATGTGTTTCCCATTCCCAATTACCGTCCCTTTATTAACCCCGCCCTGAGCTTTGCTCAGGGCTGAGTCATTCTGTAAGGGTTACAGCGTGGAACCGCTGTGATAGTGGATAGCCATTCCATTGGGAGAGGATATGGCGGAAGCCCAGGGGTGTACCCATAGATGATAGGGGAGGCAGACATGGTGAAAATAAAGCAGGTTTACTTGGAGCTTGCAAATAACACAGGAACAGTTCAAAATAAGGTAATTACCAGGAAGGTGAGGATAAGGAAACAATGCTGGAACAAGGCAACACAGGAGCTTGGAATCCAGGAGCTTGGGATACAGGTAAGGAATCACAGGAACAAGATACAGTGACCAGATACAGGATACGATTACAATTAATGACTCAGCCCTGAGCAAAGCTCAGGGCGGGGTTAATAAAGGGACGGTAATTGGGAATGGGAAACACATGAGGGTAAACGAGGTGGGTGGAGAATGGGGAGGAACACACTAGAAACTGACAGGTACATGAAACACAAGACACACAAGGCTAAGGATCAGCCTTAAAGAGCCCCCAGTGGCTCAAAAGAACACACATTGTCCAGAATCTGGGAAATAAAGGTTCGAGTCCCGGGCTGATCCTTACAGTACCCCCTCCTTAAGGGTCGACCTCCGGGCGACCCAAACGAAAGACCCCCATCCTTTTTAGTCCAATGACTGGAGATGGGGACAAAAGTTTTGCCAGGGTCAAAGGCTGGAGAGCCGCCAGGGTCAAAGGCTGGAGAGCCGCCAGGGTCAAAGGCTGGAGAGCCGCCAGGGTCAAAGGCTGGAGAGCCGCCAGGATCGGAAGCCAAAACGGAGAAGTCACCAGGTTCAGGTACCGGAGAACCGCCAGGGTCAGGAGCCAGATCAGAGAAGTCGCCAGGGTCAGGAGCCAGATCAGATGGACGGCCAGAGTCAGCCTGCATAGCAGAAGAACCAGCCAAGGCACCCATTACAGGCGGCGGACCAGCAGAGACACCCATTACAGGTGGCGGACCAGCAGAGGCACCCATTACAGGTGGCGGACCAGCAGAGGCACCCATTACAGGTGGCGGACCAGCAGAGGCACCCATTACAGGTGGCGAACCAGCAGAGGCACCCATTACAGGCGGCGGACCAGCAGAGGCACCCATTACAGGTGGCGGACCAGCAGAGGCACCCATTACAGGTGGCGGATTGCCCAGGACAACAGGAAGACCACCACGAATAGCAACAAGACTGGTAGACTCTGGAGCACCAGAACTATCAGATCCTGCAGCAGGAATGGCAGGTCTAGAAGAAGATTTGTCCGTGGGCCCAGAGGCCATGGTACACAGGTCCTCACAGGCTGAACCCAGCAAGGCTGCTGGCACAAAGGCTGGAAGCGGCAAGGCTGGGAGCGGCAAGGCTGCTGGCACAGAGGCTGGAAGCGGCAAGGCTGCCGGCAAGGCTGCCGGCAAGGCTGCTGGCACAGGAGCTGCAGGCGGGACCGCTGGCACAGGAGCTGCAGGCGGGACCGCTGGCACAGGAGCTGCAGGCGGGACCGCTGGCACAGGAGCTGCAGGCGGGACCGCTGGCACAGGAGCTGCAGGCGGGACCGCTGGCACAGGAGCTGCAGGCGGGACCGCTGGCACAGGAGCTGCAGGCGGGACCGCTGGCACAGGAGCTGCAGGCGGGACCGCTGGCACAGGAGCTGCAGGCGGGACCGCTGGCACAGGAGCTGCAGGCGGGACCGCTGGCACAGGAGCTGCAGGCGGGACCGCTGGCACAGGAGCTGCAGGCGGGACCGCTGGCACAGGAGCTGCAGGCGGGACCGCTGGCACAGGAGCTGCAGGCGGGACCGGACCGCTGGCACAGGAGCTGCAGGCGGGACCGCTGGCACAGGAGCTGCAGGCGGGACCGCTGGCACAGGAGCTGCAGGCGGGACCGCTGGCACAGGAGCTGCAGGCGGGACCGCTGGCACAGGAGCTGCAGGCGGGACCGCTGGCACAGGAGCTGCAGGCGGGACCACTGGCACAGGAGCTGCAGGCGGGACCACTGGCACAGGAGCTGCAGGCGGGACTGTAGGAACTGGAGCTGAAAACGTAATGGGAGACATGGAAATTGACAGAGACAGCTTTCGGGGAGCCGGCACAGGAACAGGCAGCTTTCGGGGAGCCGGCACAGGAGGCAGCTGCTGGGGGCCTGGCATTGGAACAAGAGGCAGCTGCTGGGGGACCGGCACTGGAGCAAGAGACTGCTTTCGGGGAGCCGGCACTGGAGCCGGAGGCTGCTTTCGGGGAGCCGGCACTGGAGCAGGAGGCAGCTGCTGGAGAACCAACACTGGAACAGGAGGCAGCTGCTGGAGGACCGGCACTGGAACAAGAGGCAGCTTTCGGGGAGCCGGCACAGGCAGCTTTCGGGGGAGCCGGCACAGGAGGCAGCTGCTGGGGGCCTGGCACTGAAACAAGAGGCAGCTGCTGGGGGACCGGCACTGGAGCAAGAGACTGCTTTCGGGGAGCCGGCACTGGAGCAGGAGGCTGCTTTCGGGGAGCCGGCACTGGAGCAGGAGGCAGTTGCTGGAGGACCGGCACTGGAACAAGAGACAGCTTTCGGGGAGCCGGCACAGGAAGCAGCTGCTGGGGGCCTGGCACTGGAACAAGAGGCAGCTGCTGGGGGACCGGCACTGGAGCAAGAGACTGCTCTCGGGGAGCCGGCACTGGAGCAGGAGACTGCTTTCGGGGAGCCGGCACTGGAGCAGGAGGCAGCTGCTGGAGAACCGACACTGGAGGCAGCTGCTGAGAAGTCGGCACAGGAACAGGCAGCTTTCGAGGAGCCGGCGCAGCAGACAGGACAGGCTGGGAAGCCGGCACAGCAGACAGGACAGGCTGGGAAGCCGGCACAGCAGACAGGACAGGCTGGGAAGCCGGCACAGCAGACAGGACAGGCTGGGAAGCCGGCACAGCAGACAGCCAGTTGGGAGCCAGTCGTCGGGAAGGTCCAGCTGGACACTTGGGTAGCCGATGCTGCTGCGAAGCCTCCTCTCTTGGGGGTACTAGGCACGGCAGAAGCCCCATTTTGGGAGGCACAGAACATGACAAGCCCCTCTTCTGGGGGCACAGGACAAGGCAGAAGCCCCACTTCTGGGGGCACAGGATCAGGCAGAAGCCCCACTTCTGGGGGCACAGGATCAGGCAGAAGCCCCACTTCTGGGGGCACAGGATCAGGCAGAAGCCCCACTTCTGGGGGCACAGGATCAGGCAGAAGCCCCACTTCTGGGGGCACAGGATCAGGCAGAAGCCCCACTTCTGGGGGCACAGGATCAGGCAGAAGCCCCACTTCTGGGGGCACAGGATCAGGCAGAAGCCCCACTTCTGGGGGCACAGGATCAGGCAGAAGCCCCTCTTCTGGGGGCACAGGATCAGGCAGAAGCCCCTCTTCTGGGGGCACAGGACCAGGCAGAAGCCCCTCTTCTGGGGGCACAGGACAAGGCAGAAGCCCCTCTTCTGGGGGCGCAGGACAAGGCAGAAGCTGGGCCAGGACTGGAGGTAGCTGTTGCAGAGGGGTAGCAGGACCGGGAACTGAAGCAGACCGCTGTGGGGTAGAGGGCCCAGGAATAGACTGCGGAGGCATGGCTGGCCCTGGAACAGGAGCAGACTGCAGAGGCATAGCTGGCCCTGGAACAGGAGCAGACTGCAGAGGCATAGCTGGCCCTGGAACAGGAGCAGACTGCAGAGGCATAGCTGGCCCTGGAACAGGAGCAGACTGCAGAGGCATAGCTGGCCCTGGAACAGGAGCAGACTGCAGAGGCATAGCTGGCCCTGGAACAGGAGCAGACTGCAGAGGCATAGCTGGCCCTGGAACAGGAGCAGACTGCAGAGGCATAGCTGGCCCTGGAACAGGAGCAGACTGCAGAGGCATAGCTGGCCCTGGAACAGGAGCAGACTGCAGAGGCATAACTGGCCCTGGAACAGGAGCAGACTGCAGAGGCATAGCTGGCCCTGGAACAGGAGCAGACTGCAGAGGCATAGCTGGCCCTGGAACAGGAGCAGACTGCAGAGGCATAGCTGGCCCTGGAACAGGAGCAGACTGCAGAGGCATAGCTGGCCCTGGAACAGGAGCAGACAGCGGTGGGGATTTCAAAGGCCAAGAAACTGGAGGTGGACGACCAGACACAGGCCAGATAGCAGTTTGTAGCTCATCTTCGCTCGAATCTGAATCCTCCCAGCCCACATCGAAGACTGAATCCTCCCAGTCATCGTCAGAGAGAAAATCCTGCCAGACATCATCACAGAAATGGGAGCTGACTTTTGCCTCATTCTCCCCACCCCAAGGGAGTTGTAGTTCCACATCGGGACAAGAAAGCATGGAGGGCTTTCCCAAGGGCTTCTTGTTGGGCTGAGTCATTCTGTAAGGGTTACAGCGTGGAACCGCTGTGATAGTGGATAGCCATTCCATTGGGAGAGGATATGGCGGAAGCCCAGGGGTGTACCCATAGATGATAGGGGAGGCAGACATGGTGAAAATAAAGCAGGTTTACTTGGAGCTTGCAAATAACACAGGAACAGTTCAAAATAAGGTAATTACCAGGAAGGTGAGGATAAGGAAACAATGCTGGAACAAGGCAACACAGGAGCTTGGAATCCAGGAGCTTGGGATACAGGCAAGGAATCACAGGAACAAGATACAGTGACCAGATACAGGATACGATTACAATTAATGACTCAGCCCTGAGCAAAGCTCAGGGCGGGGTTAATAAAGGGACGGTAATTGGGAATGGGAAACACATGAGGGTAAACGAGGTGGGTGGAGAATGGGGAGGAACACACTAGAAACTGACAGGTACATGAAACACAAGACACACAAGGCTAAGAATCAGCCTCAAAGAGCCCCCAGTGGCTCAAAAGAACACACATTGTCCAGAATCTGGGAAATAAAGGTTCGAGTCCCGGGCTGATCCTTACAGTGCCAACAGATTGTGATCAATTCACGATTTACAAGTGAATTGATCACAATCTGTTGGCACTTTATCACCCTTATTGGTGTTTTAGTTAATTTTTAGTAATCTAACAATCAATAAATGATAAATGAATTGTTTATGAGTTAGAAATTACAAAGCATACACAATATTTAAAAGAAAAATTAATTGAGTCCTAGTTTTATTCTATTTAATACTATCTAATTAAGGTCAAGCACTAGCACTTTGTGGGACTACTTAAAACAAAGGGGGGAACCCATATATGTAGAATCACGGGATTAAATGGTTTAACTGGAATTTAAATTATATAGTGATAACATATATTTACCTATATTTTCTTGTGTGTTTTTTCTGATCAAAAAGACGGTGATACTTTTTTTCTTTTCTCCTATATATAAAATTTAAATACTGACAGAAGTCAGATCCCCTCCTTTTAATCAATTTTATATATCTGAAGATAGATCATTCCTTTTTTATTGAAGGGATATAAATGAGCTACAGAGAGTTCATAGACATGCAACTAAACTGGTTAGGGGGATGGAAGACTTAAATTATGAGGGTAGAGGTTGGGGTTTTTTTCTCTGTAAAAAAGGCGCTTGCAAGGGGACATGATTACACTTTACAAGTACATTAGAGGACATTATAGACAAATAGTAGGGGACCTTTTACCCATAAAGAAGATCACTGTACCAGAGGTCTCTCCTACAGACTAGAAGAAAAGCACTTTCATTTGAATCAACGTAGGTGGTTCTTTACAGTGAGGTTAGTGAGGTTGTGGAATGCACTGCCAGGTGATGTTGTGATTCTGTTAAAGCCTTAATGCCTTAATGAGTGGCTTGGATGATTTCTTGGATAGACATAATATCAAAGGCTATTGTGATACTAAATTCTATAGTTAGTATAGATATGGGTATATATCATTTATGTGAGGGTTGTGTGTATGGATGCTGGGTTTTCATTCGGAGGGGTTGAACTTGATGGACTTTGTCTTTTTTCAACCAGATTTAACTATGTAACTATATAACTATTTACCCAGAAAGGAGAATCTCTGAAGGCTGCAGTTGTGGGTCCTGCAAAAATAAAACAGAGGTTAAAGCAGGAAATCTGCAAACAAGAAAATGAAAAATCGGAAGCCAATTGCTACTAATTGTCACCCTAACCTGAAAATATACAGGAATTTTATGAACTAACACCTTCAGAAGAGAAGATGCATGCATGCTGCATGCTAAGTGCTCTCAAAATCAAACACTACAGGCTGATTGTGAATTGCTCAATCTAAATTTAGAAAACCTGATATCTCAACGAATGCATACCAGTGGGAACCCAAGCCTTAACCATACTAAACACCGAGCAAGATTGACGATTATCTGACATAATAAAGAAGATCTCAGAACTGAGAAGCATTAAAGCTAAATGCATTATGCTGTTAAGAGCCAAATAGCTGTTAAAAATGAAATTCAACTCTTAGGGGCCGATTCATGAAGCTCGAGTGAAGGATTCGAATAAAAAAAACTTCGAATTTCGAAGTGTTTTTGGGCTACTTCGACCATCGAATGGGCTACTTCGACCTTCGACTACTACTTTGACTTCGAATCGAACGATTCGAACTAAAAATCGTTCGACTATTCGACCATTCGATAGTCGAAGTACTGTCTCTTTAAGAAAAACTTCGACCCCCTACTTCGGCAGCTAAAAGCTACCGAAGTCAATGTTAGCCTATGGGGAAGGTCCCCATAGGCTTGCCTGGGATTTTTTGATCGAAGGATATTCCTTCGATCGTTGGATTAAAATCCTTCGAATCGTTCGATTCGAAGGATTTAATCGGTCGATCGAAGGAATAATCCTGCGATCGTTCGATCGAAGGATTTGCGCTAAATCGTTCGACTTCGATATTCGAAGTCGAAAGATTTTAGTTCCTAGTCGAATATCGAGGGTTAATTAACCCTCGATATTCGACCCTTCATACATCTGCCCCTACAAGTGTATTAGTGCAAAATGCCTAATTCCACAACGCTAGTGTGGGAAATAAAGTGTTAATTATGACATTTTTTGTCTCTCTTAATGGCATATATTTTTGCAGTCCTATGCTGATTGGGTATTAGCTGTCAAACAAATGTTTTTTTTTCTTCTATAAAATAAATCTCCCCAGCGTCTGTAAGAGACTTGCTATTCAAATCTGGAATTGGAGCTTCCAGACACATAGTCATGTCAAATACTGTCTTGCTATTAATGTCACTTCCACAAACTGGCGGCATGCTTAGGTCTGGAGTCTAGGGTAGTGCCAGACGTAAATACAGTGCTACTGTAGTAACTTACAGTATTTGGCATTGCGGAGGTCAGGGGACATAGGGCTTTCCAAATCCTTTGTAACGTATTTAATAAAGTACATTTTTGATATGCAAAATGTCTTTTTATTATGAAAAATATATACTTTTTAAATCTATGAAATTTAATTTTTCATTTTTTGCGTTATATATATTTTCACAGATTTTCTGCATATTTCAAAAGCATAGGTTGTACTGAAAAAAAAGGCCTTCTCCCATAGACTCCATTCTAATCAAATAACTCAAATTTTTAAAAATGATTTCATAGTAACATAGTAAGTTAGATTGAAAAAAGACACACGTCCATCAAGTTTAACCTTTTAACTCTATTTTAAGATGCCTAACTGCTAGTTGATCCAGAGGAAGGCAAAAAAAACCATCTGAAAAAATTCCTTCCTGACTCCAAGATGGCAATCGGACTAGTCCCTGGATCAATTTATACTATGAACTATCTTCCATAACCCTGTATTCCCTCACTTGCTAAAAAGACATCCAAACCCTTTTTAAAGCTATCTAATATACAGTATCAGCCTTTACAACTGATTCGGGGAGAGAATTCCACATCTTCAGAGCTCTCACTGCAAAAAAAATGCTTCCAAATATTTAGGCGGAACCTCTTTTCTTCTAATCGGAATGGGTGACCTTGCGTCTGCTAGAAATACCTACTGGTAAATAAAGCATTAGAGAGATTATTATATGATCCCCTTATATATTTATACATAGTGATCATATTACCCCTTAAGTGCCTCTTCTGCAGCATGAACATCCCTAATGTGATCAGTCTTTTCTCATAGCTAAGATTTTCCATTCCTTTTACCATCTTAGTTGCCCTTCTCTGTACCCTCTCTAATACAACAATGTCCTGTTTAAGCACTGAAGACCAAAACTGTACGACATATTCTAGATTGGGCCTTACCAGTGCTCTATACAGTGGAAGAATGACCTCTGCCTGCCGTGAATCAATTCCCCTTTTAATCAGCTCAAGACCGTATATGCCCTTGATGCATTGCTTGCTACAGCCAAATTTATCATCTACAACAGTGCTGTCCTACTTCTATGGTACTGAGGGCCGGAATTTTTCTAATCTACATGGTGGAGGGCCGATAATGGAAGCCAGTTTTTAGACCACACCCATGTTACTGCAAGACCATGTCCACATTAATAGCACACCAAAAAACAAATGGTTGGTGCTCACTGCAGGGATCAGGGTCGGAACTAGGGGTAAGCAGAGGAGGCAACTGTCTAGTGCACCATCATTGAGGGGCGCGCTTTTAAGTGGATTTTTTTTTAGTTTTTTAATTATTTAATTTTTTTCAAGCGTTTATTTAATAATTTGTTTCAGTAATCATGGTCACCCAGTTGGGTGGAATCCATCTCCTTCACCTTCTCCCTCTTGCCGACAAGTAATAGCTCCTTCTGTGTGGTGCAGCGCGTCAATGAAGTCACTGATGTGTTGGATGACAGAGAGACAGAGAGCTGGCGGCCAGCTTGGTGTGGCTGGCTCTCGTTGCTCTCAGCCTTGCACAGTTGCACTGAACTGAAGACATTCTTTCTATTACTGTAAAGTGTGAAGCTTCCTGCTGGCACAGCCAGGTACAGATTTGGGGGCCATGTGTTTGCTGTTGCTGGCACAGGTACATAAATACTTGGGGGCAATATGATGTGATCATATTTATTTTTGGCTGCTGCTGGCACAGGTAAAGATTGGGGGCAATATGATGGCTGCAGAAGGGCTGTATGATGGATGGCTGCTGAGCTTGCTGGCACAGGTACGGGGGGGTGTATTATGGATGGCTGCAGGGCTTGCTGGTACAGGTATAGGGAGCAGTAATATAAATGAAAAAATGTTGTACACTTTCTTGCTATCTTTATTTAAAAACCATCATAGTAAGGAGGGAAATGGTAATGCAGGACAGGGGGCACTGAGTGAAGCTCTTGCCTAGGGTGCCGAACTACCTTGTGCCTGCCCTGGCAAGGATGTCATTCATATGTGAAAAAAGCCAAGTCATATAAGACATACCCATAAATCCATATGCCTCCTCCTCCCCTGTGTATAATACAGTACCCCAGCATATGATTAAACACCTTAGGGGCCACTAACAATAATTTTCAATTGCTTACAAACTCCCCAGAACAAATACCAAAGTATGACACACACAGGGAGCATAGGGAAGGCAGAACAGAGCAGAAGACAGGAATCAGGACCACTCTAAAATGTACTATATACAGTGACACAGTGCTGGTGCCCCATTAGCATTTTGAATAAGGTGTGAACAATGTGGGCAGTTTCAGTCTGGGTCTCAGGAATGAAAAGTACAGGGCTTTAGGGGTGCGAACAATAGAGGTTTCACAAGTGTGAACAATACAGGGGGGTCACAGGTGTGAACAATACAGTGGATTGCAGTGTGAATTTGAGGTTTAAACAATGCAGGGGCCAGTCAATCTTTGTAGTGATACCTTTTAAATATTACATAGCAGACACAGCAGGCAGACTTTGATGTGGAGGGCCATATAAGGGGGGGGAGGGTCAGTTGGACAGCCCTGATCTACAAGGACTCCAAGGTTCTTTTACATAATGGATTTGCCTTTTTCTCTAATAAAACAGTACCTTGTACTTGATCCACACTAAGATTTAACTAATCCTTATTGGAGGCAAAACAATCCTATTATCTAATGTTTCAATAATTTTTTAGTAGGTATGGAGATCCAAATTATGGAAAGATCGCTTATCAGGAAAATCCCAGGTCCAGAGAACTCTGGATAACAGGTCCCGTACCTGTAATGATTTTCTAGGTAAACAAAAATTCCGACCCAGGGAAAGGCTCCTGGTGCCACAAATGAGCAAGAGGTTCACTTGCTGTGACCGCCAGACCCATTCAAATAACTTTTTGCTTAGTCAACAAGCAGCAGCAAGTACGGCACTGACTCCATGCTTGCTGGGCATTTGGACGGTTGGTGGTAAAAATAATGCATCCTTGACAGTGACGAGTTAAAATGGATTCCTGTATGTGGATTTCATGTACATGCCTGCACTCATCTCTTTTTATCAAAATCATTTTACTTGTCCTCAGGTCATATGGATTTTTCACCCCAAACTATGAGACTTTTTTCCAGATACTACTTTGATACATCTTTAATTCTTCGCGACAGCAACTTCCTAAAGCTGGAGTAATAAAGCTCTTCATGAGACTGAATTACTGTGAAGAGTTACAATTATGTACAGGTATATATGTGCTGTATGTGCTTTTTAGGAAGAAGGAATGAAAATAGAAGACTATCTTACACATTGCTATGTCAGTCATTACACAACACAGTTATCCAATGAGAGTTTAGTCCGCAGTTTAATAACATAAAGAAATTATTTGAAAGAAATTTGAGTATCTTAAGAACAGATCCAGCCCTAGATCAGGTACTTGATTTAGGCTATAAAACAGTTACTCGTTGTACACGTACAATAGGCAATTTACTTGCCCCTAGTCTAGTCCAAGTACCCACCACTAACACTAGTTGGTTAAACACCAAGGGCATGTATAAATGTGGTGCGTCAAGTCTAACTTGTGCGCAAGTCACTAAGACCAAATCTTTCAGGTCTAGTGTAACTGGACGCGAATATACCATCAAATGGTACATCAATTGTAATACCTCATTTGTAGTTTACCTTTTAGAATGTAAGTTCTGTAACATCCAATATGTAGGTCAAACCTCTCGCCCATTGAAAAACCGTATTAGAAAGCATATTTTGGATATAAAGAAAGGACATAAAGATTCCGAAGTAGCAAAGCATTTCCAAGAGTGTAATGGGGGAGATACTACGAAACTATCTGTTTTAGGTATTGATAGAGTGTTTGGGGGAAAACGAGGGGGTGACGTTTTGCCTACATTACTCCGCTTGGAAACTAAGTGGATATTGTTTTTAGAAAGTAGGAAACCTCTTGGCCTAAATAGTGACTTTGATGTCACGTGCTTTTTTTGCGCAATCACTGTTCTTTTTGAACAGTCCATCTTTCAAATGATATGTAGCTTATTAAATATCTTCTTCATGTTCTTTAATAAAGGTCTGTTCTCCAATAAAGGTTTATTATTCTATGTGTCAGATAGAAGAAAAGCACTTTCATTTGAATCAACGTAGGTGGTTCTTTACAGTGAGGTTAGTGAGGTTGTGGAATGCACTGCCAGGTGATGTTGTGATTCTGTTAAAGCCTTAATGCCTTAATGAGTGGCTTGGATGATTTCTTGGATAGACATAATATCAAAGGCTATTGTGATACTAAATTCTATAGTTAGTATAGATATGGGTATATATCATTTATGTGAGGGTTGTGTGTATGGATGCTGGGTTTTCATTCGGAGGGGTTGAACTTGATGGACTTTGTCTTTTTTCAACCAGATTTAACTATGTAACTATATAACTATTTACCCAGAAAGGAGAATCTCTGAAGGCTGCAGTTGTGGGTCCTGCAAAAATAAAACAGAGGTTAAAGCAGGAAATCTGCAAACAAGAAAATGAAAAATCGGAAGCCAATTGCTACTAATTGTCACCCTAACCTGAAAATATACAGGAATTTTATGAACTAACACCTTCAGAAGAGAAGATGCATGCATGCTGCATGCTAAGTGCTCTCAAAATCAAACACTACAGGCTGATTGTGAATTGCTCAATCTAAATTTAGAAAACCTGATATCTCAACGAATGCATACCAGTGGGAACCCAAGCCTTAACCATACTAAACACCGAGCAAGATTGACGATTATCTGACATAATAAAGAAGATCTCAGAACTGAGAAGCATTAAAGCTAAATGCATTATGCTGTTAAGAGCCAAATAGCTGTTAAAAATGAAATTCAACTCTTAGGGGCCGATTCATGAAGCTCGAGTGAAGGATTCGAATAAAAAAAACTTCGAATTTCGAAGTGTTTTTGGGCTACTTCGACCATCGAATGGGCTACTTCGACCTTCGACTACTACTTTGACTTCGAATCGAACGATTCGAACTAAAAATCGTTCGACTATTCGACCATTCGATAGTCGAAGTACTGTCTCTTTAAGAAAAACTTCGACCCCCTACTTCGGCAGCTAAAAGCTACCGAAGTCAATGTTAGCCTATGGGGAAGGTCCCCATAGGCTTGCCTGGGATTTTTTGATCGAAGGATATTCCTTCGATCGTTGGATTAAAATCCTTCGAATCGTTCGATTCGAAGGATTTAATCGGTCGATCGAAGGAATAATCCTGCGATCGTTCGATCGAAGGATTTGCGCTAAATCGTTCGACTTCGATATTCGAAGTCGAAAGATTTTAGTTCCTAGTCGAATATCGAGGGTTAATTAACCCTCGATATTCGACCCTTCATACATCTGCCCCTACAAGTGTATTAGTGCAAAATGCCTAATTCCACAACGCTAGTGTGGGAAATAAAGTGTTAATTATGACATTTTTTGTCTCTCTTAATGGCATATATTTTTGCAGTCCTATGCTGATTGGGTATTAGCTGTCAAACAAATGTTTTTTTTTCTTCTATAAAATAAATCTCCCCAGCGTCTGTAAGAGACTTGCTATTCAAATCTGGAATTGGAGCTTCCAGACACATAGTCATGTCAAATACTGTCTTGCTATTAATGTCACTTCCACAAACTGGCGGCATGCTTAGGTCTGGAGTCTAGGGTAGTGCCAGACGTAAATACAGTGCTACTGTAGTAACTTACAGTATTTGGCATTGCGGAGGTCAGGGGACATAGGGCTTTCCAAATCCTTTGTAACGTATTTAATAAAGTACATTTTTGATATGCAAAATGTCTTTTTATTATGAAAAATATATACTTTTTAAATCTATGAAATTTAATTTTTCATTTTTTGCGTTATATATATTTTCACAGATTTTCTGCATATTTCAAAAGCATAGGTTGTACTGAAAAAAAGGCCTTCTCCCATAGACTCCATTCTAATCAAATAACTCAAATTTTTAAAAATGATTTCATAGTAACATAGTAAGTTAGATTGAAAAAAGACACACGTCCATCAAGTTTAACCTTTTAACTCTATTTTAAGATGCCTAACTGCTAGTTGATCCAGAGGAAGGCAAAAAAAACCATCTGAAAAAATTCCTTCCTGACTCCAAGATGGCAATCGGACTAGTCCCTGGATCAATTTATACTATGAACTATCTTCCATAACCCTGTATTCCCTCACTTGCTAAAAAGACATCCAAACCCTTTTTAAAGCTATCTAATATACAGTATCAGCCTTTACAACTGATTCGGGGAGAGAATTCCACATCTTCAGAGCTCTCACTGCAAAAAAAATGCTTCCAAATATTTAGGCGGAACCTCTTTTCTTCTAATCGGAATGGGTGACCTTGCGTCTGCTAGAAATACCTACTGGTAACTAAAGCATTAGAGAGATTATTATATGATCCCCTTATATATTTATACATAGTGATCATATCACCCCTTAAGTGCCTCTTCTGCAGCATGAACATCCCTAATGTGATCAGTCTTTTCTCATAGCTAAGATTTTCCATTCCTTTTACCATCTTAGTTGCCCTTCTCTGTACCCTCTCTAATACAACAATGTCCTGTTTAAGCACTGAAGACCAAAACTGTACGACATATTCTAGATTGGGCCTTACCAGTGCTCTATACAGTGGAAGAATGACCTCTGCCTGCCGTGAATCAATTCCCCTTTTAATCAGCTCAAGACCGTATATGCCCTTGATGCATTGCTTGCTACAGCCAAATTTATCATCTACAACAGTGCTGTCCTACTTCTATGGTACTGAGGGCCGGAATTTTTCTAATCTACATGGTGGAGGGCCGATAATGGAAGCCAGTTTTTAGACCACACCCACTTTAAACCACACCCATGTTACTGCAAGACCATGTCCACATTAATAGCACACCAAAAAACAAATGGTTGGTGCTCACTGCAGGGATCAGGGTCGGAACTAGGGGTAAGCAGAGGAGGCAACTGTCTAGTGCACCATCATTGAGGGGCGCGCTTTTAAGTGGATTTTTTTTTAGTTTTTTAATTTTTTAATTTTTTTCAAGCGTTTATTTAATAATTTGTTTCAGTAATCATGGTCACCCAGTTGGGTGGAATCCATCTCCTTCACCTTCTCCCTCTTGCCGACAAGTAATAGCTCCTTCTGTGTGGTGCAGCGCGTCAATGAAGTCACTGATGTGTTGGATGACAGAGAGACAGAGAGCTGGCGGCCAGCTTGGTGTGGCTGGCTCTCGTTGCTCTCAGCCTTGCACAGTTGCACTGAACTGAAGACATTCTTTCTATTACTGTAAAGTGTGAAGCTTCCTGCTGGCACAGCCAGGTACAGATTTGGGGGCCATGTGTTTGCTGTTGCTGGCACAGGTACATAAATACTTGGGGGCAATATGATGTGATCATATTTATTTTTGGCTGCTGCTGGCACAGGTAAAGATTGGGGGCAATATGATGGCTGCAGAAGGGCTGTATGATGGATGGCTGCTGAGCTTGCTGGCACAGGTACGGGGGGGTGTATTATGGATGGCTGCAGGGCTTGCTGGTACAGGTATAGGGAGCAGTAATATAAATGAAAAAATGTTGTACACTTTCTTGCTATCTTTATTTAAAAACCATCATAGTAAGGAGGGAAATGGTAATGCAGGACAGGGGGCACTGAGTGAAGCTCTTGCCTAGGGTGCCGAACTACCTTGTGCCTGCCCTGGCAAGGATGTCATTCATATGTGAAAAAAGCCAAGTCATATAAGACATACCCATAAATCCATATGCCTCCTCCTCCCCTGTGTATAATACAGTACCCCAGCATATGATTAAACACCTTAGGGGCCACTAACAATAATTTTCAATTGCTTACAAACTCCCCAGAACAAATACCAAAGTATGACACACACAGGGAGCATAGGGAAGGCAGAACAGAGCAGAAGACAGGAATCAGGACCACTCTAAAATGTACTATATACAGTGACACAGTGCTGGTGCCCCATTAGCATTTTGAATAAGGTGTGAACAATGTGGGCAGTTTCAGTCTGGGTCTCAGGAATGAAAAGTACAGGGCTTTAGGGGTGCGAACAATAGAGGTTTCACAAGTGTGAACAATACAGGGGGGTCACAGGTGTGAACAATACAGTGGATTGCAGTGTGAATTTGAGGTTTAAACAATGCAGGGGCCAGTCAATCTTTGTAGTGATACCTTTTAAATATTACATAGCAGACACAGCAGGCAGACTTTGATGTGGAGGGCCATATAAGGGGGGGGGAGGGTCAGTTGGACAGCCCTGATCTACAAGGACTCCAAGGTTCTTTTACATAATGGATTTGCCTTTTTCTCTAATAAAACAGTACCTTGTACTTGATCCACACTAAGATTTAACTAATCCTTATTGGAGGCAAAACAATCCTATTATCTAATGTTTCAATAATTTTTTAGTAGGTATGGAGATCCAAATTATGGAAAGATCGCTTATCAGGAAAATCCCAGGTCCAGAGAACTCTGGATAACAGGTCCCGTACCTGTAATGATTTTTTAGGTAAACAAAAATTCCGACCCAGGGAAAGGCTCCTGGTGCCACAAATGAGCAAGAGGTTCACTTGCTGTGACCGCCAGACCCATTCAAATAACTTTTTGCTTAGTCAACAAGCAGCAGCAAGTACGGCACTGACTCCATGCTTGCTGGGCATTTGGACGGTTGGTGGTAAAAATAATGCATCCTTGACAGTGACGAGTTAAAATGGATTCCTGTATGTGGATTTCATGTACATGCCTGCACTCATCTCTTTTTATCAAAATCATTTTACTTGTCCTCAGGTCATATGGATTTTTCACCCCAAACTATGAGACTTTTTTCCAGATACTACTTTGATACATCTTTAATTCTTCGCGACAGCAACTTCCTAAAGCTGGAGTAATAAAGCTCTTCATGAGACTGAATTACTGTGAAGAGTTACAATTATGTACAGGTATATATGTGCTGTATGTGCTTTTTAGGAAGAAGGAATGAAAATAGAAGACTATCTTACACATTGCTATGTCAGTCATTACACAACACAGTTATCCAATGAGAGTTTAGTCCGCAGTTTAATAACATAAAGAAATTATTTGAAAGAAATTTGAGTATCTTAAGAACAGATCCAGCCCTAGATCAGGTACTTGATTTAGGCTATAAAACAGTTACTCGTTGTACACGTACAATAGGCAATTTACTTGCCCCTAGTCTAGTCCAAGTACCCACCACTAACACTAGTTGGTTAAACACCAAGGGCATGTATAAATGTGGTGCGTCAAGTCTAACTTGTGCGCATGTCACTAAGACCAAATCTTTCAGGTCTAGTGTAACTGGACGCGAATATACCATCAAATGGTACATCAATTGTAATACCTCATTTGTAGTTTACCTTTTAGAATGTAAGTTCTGTAACATCCAATATGTAGGTCAAACCTCTCGCCCATTGAAAAACCGTATTAGAAAGCATATTTTGGATATAAAGAAAGGACATAAAGATTCCGAAGTAGCAAAGCATTTCCAAGAGTGTAATGGGGGAGATACTACGAAACTATCTGTTTTAGGTATTGATAGAGTGTTTGGGGGAAAACGAGGGGGTGACGTTTTGCCTACATTACTCCGCTTGGAAACTAAGTGGATATTGTTTTTAGAAAGTAGGAAACCTCTTGGCCTAAATAGTGACTTTGATGTCACGTGCTTTTTTTGCGCAATCACTGTTCTTTTTGAACAGTCCATCTTTCAAATGATATGTAGCTTATTAAATATCTTCTTCATGTTCTTTAATAAAGGTCTGTTCTCCAATAAAGGTTTATTATTCTATGTGTCAGATATGTACCAAATATACCCATTATATTATATTCAAACTAGATGCTTATGTTTATATATAAAAAAATATATACTGGGAAAACCTGATCTAATTGCAACTGTATTATTATTTTTAGTTTTTCTTTTCTTTTGGTCTTATTTTTTTCATTTGCTTTTTAGATTACTCTACTCGTTTGGCACTTAGCTTTTTTTTGTTGAGGTGTATTTTCTGTACTATTGCTTTTTGCACGTATGTAACAATTAGTTTCTTTGACCACTAGGTGGAATCTTACAAATTGTAACAAAGTGGTAACATGTGTTTGCTGTTCTGTGATTGGCTACAGCCCCTTTATAACATGTGTACAGGGGGTGTGCCATTTAGCCTATGAGTAAGTGCCCCAAACGCGTTAGGCATTAATGTCCTAATAAATTTTTCTATTCTTTAATATAATTGTTTCCTTATTATTGGAGGTCCTCACATCTTTTTTGGATACAGCGTTTTGGACTTGCACCTTGGGACTGGGGTGAACTGTGAGTGTATCCTCTATTTATTAATTTGAAAAATGTTTTGCATTTTTGATTTATCAATTATTTTTTGAGTGGTACTGCATATATTTTTTTTTATGTGGCATCAGCACAAACCCTGTCTTTATATTCTATAGCACCTTGACAACTTTTAGTCTACGTTTTAATAAGTTTTGCCTTAGATAGAGCAAGGCTGTCCCCTTGTGTGGCCACCCAACATGAAAGTCTGCCTGCTGTGATTTCTTACATTGTGTAAATTTTAAAAGTTATCAGTGCTGAGATTAACTGACCTCTACACTTCAAATTTATACATTATGATCCTGCATTGTTCACACCTGTAACCTCTCTATTGTTCACACCCCCTAAATCCCTGTACTGTTCACATCTCATACCCAATCAGTTGTTTAGTCAGGACACTCCAGGAATTTGCTTAAATCTGGTGCATGTCATCAAATGTCCACTTTACATTGTTCTCTCAGATCAGCATATTCACAGACAGCACCAGCCACAAAATACTTTGGTTAAAACGCCTTTATTAGGACATGGGTTCTGACCCGAAAATTCAGCAGCGTTTCAGACTGCCATGAGTCTTTTATAAAGCTAACTCAGCAGCACATGTGCACGGTTTAAATACATTGTAACACAGTGACCTCCAATGGTGCATTTCCCCATTACACAACAATCTCCCGTATAATTAACAACAGTGTATTTCTTATTTAAGCACTCATATATATCTCAGTGAAAGAGTTCCATCACCAAAAAGAGCAATTCATTGACTGTAGAAAAGATTTAAGTTCCTATAGATAAAAGATAAAATTTGAAGGTAAAACCCAATAGTTAAAAATATATTATTTAAAACAATTACCGATATATTTTGCTTATGTCATATTGCCTGTTTAGGCCAAGGGGAGCTAATGTTTCTAATTTTCGAATCCATCTTGCTTCCTTCTTAAACAACATTTTTATTCTATCTCCACTTCGATGAATTTTGGGGACACTATCTATAATTTGAAATTTTAACTGCTGTACCCCATGGCCCACTGTCAGGAAATGACCAGCAATAGCTTGATCACTTTTGTTGGTGTTAATTGCTGACTTATGCTCTCTTGTGCGTTCTCTAACACTTCTTGAGGTCTGTTCAATACAGGTTAACCTGCATGGGCATTTGATGACATAAATTACAAAAGAAACCATTAATTTTAATGGCTGTCCCCTTCCTTGGGTGATAAATCACTTCAACTTTTTGACAGTATGAGCAGCAGCTGCATCCATGATACAGGTATGTTCCATTCTTTCTAGAATGCAGCTGTCGCTCTTGGGAGAAAGCACCCCCAATATCGGATTGTACAGTCATAGATCCAATTGTCTTAGGTTTCCTATAGGAAATAATCGGGGTATTGTTAAAAACTTTTATCTCTGGCAAACCTTCCCTAAGTAAGGGCTAATGTTTTTTAATGGCCTTCCCTAAGTATGAACTTACTGTATTATATTTTGAGACAAAAACAATTCTGTCCTCCTGTACTTTTTGCTTTTTCGTGTTACTTTCATTATTTTCTATACTTAGGTGTTGTTTCTTTAGTAATTCAACCAGATATGCTCTCTCTTCAGACTTCATTTGCATTTGATCCATCCGGATTTTAAATGCACTGTCGTCGGACACTATTCTTTTCATCCTACTGAATTGAGATTTTGGTACTGATCTTTTTATCTGTAAAGAATTAAACAAATTATAATGCAATAAAGTATTCTTGTCTGTTCGTTTTACATATATTATTATTATTATTATCATGTATTTATATAGCGCCAACATATTGCGTAGCACTGTAAAGTAAATGTGATTATACAACTAAATCACATGAATTGTATACATAGAACAAATGGAGTTACATACATCACAATCAATACAGGTACAAAAAGGTGAAGAAGGCCCTATGCATAGGCATACACTCCAAAGGGAAGGGAGTAATACACAAGGTGTGGGAGTGGGCAAGATCGAATTAAGTGGGTGAGAAATGTGGTACTGTATGTGGTGTGGCATTTGGTAGTTAAGCAGAGTGAGGGTAGGCTTCTCAAAAGAAGTGCGTTCTAAGACATTTCTTGAAAGCAGAAAGGTTGGGAGAAAGTCGGACAGACCGTGGGAGGAGGGGTGCAGCCCTTGCAAAGTCTTGAATGCGAGCATGTGAGGAGGTAATGAGAGAAGAGTTGAGTAGCAGTCAGTAGAGGAACGTAGTAAGTGGTTGGTTGAGTATATAGAGATGAGTTCAGAGATGTAGGGTGGGGCAGAGTTATAGTTACATAGTTACATAGTTAAATTAGGTTGAAAAAAGACAAAGTCCATCAAGTTCAACCCCTCCAAATGAAAACCCAGCATCCATACATACACCCATCCCTACTTTTAATTAAATTCTATATACCCATACCTATACTAACTATAGAGCTTAGTATCAGAATAGCCTTTGATATTATGTCTGTCCAAAAAATCATCCAAGCCATTCTTAAAGGCATTAACTGAATCAGCCATCACAACATTACCCGGCAGTGCATTCCACAACCTCACTGACCTGACTGTGAAGAATCCCCTACATTGCTTCAAATGAAAGTTCTTTTCTTCTAGTCTAAAGGGGTGGCCTCTGGTACGGTGATCCACTTTATGGGTAAAAAGGTCCCCTGCCATTTGTCTATAATGTCCTCTAATGTACTTGTAAAGTGTAATCATGTCCCCTCGCAAGTGCCTTTTTTCCAGAGAAAACAACCCCAACCTTGACAGTCTACCCTCATAATTTAAGTCTTCCGTCCCTCTAACCAATTTAGTTGCACGTCTCTGCACTCTCTCCAGCTCATTTATATCCCTCTTAAGGACTGGAGTCCAAAACTGAACTGCATACTCCAGATGAGGCCTTACCAGGGACCTATAAAGAGGCATAATTATGTTTTCATCCCTTGAGTTAATGCCCTTTTTTATGCAAGACAGAACTTTATTTGCTTTAGTAGCCACAGAATGGCACTGCCCAGAATTAGACAACGTGTTATCTACAAAGACCCCTAGATCCTTCTCATTTAAGGAAACTCCCAACACACTGCCATTTAGTGTATAACTTGCATTTATATTATTTTTGCCAAAATGCATAACCTTGCATTTATCAACATTGAACCTCATTTTCCAGTTTGCTGCCCAGTTTTCCAGTTTAGACAAATCACTCTGCAAAGTGGCAGCATCCTGCATGGAACCTATAGTTCTGCACAATTTAGTATCACCTGCAAAAATAGAAACAGTACTTTCAATGCCCACCTCCAGGTCATTAATAAACAAGTTGAAAAGCAAGGGACCTAGTACAGAGCCCTGCGGTACTCCACTAACAACACTGGTCCAATTAGAAAATGTTCCATTTACCACCACTCTTTGTAGTCTATCTTTTAGCCAGTTCTCTATCCAGGTACAAATATTATGTTCCAGGCCAACATTCCTTAATTTAACCAGTAACCTTTTGTGTGGCACTGTATCAAATGCTTTAGCAAAGTCTAAGTAAATCATATCCACTGCCATCCCAGAATCGAGGTCTCTACTTACATTCTCATAAAAAGAAATTAAGTTAGTCTGGCAAGATCTATTACGCATAAAACCATGCTGGCACAAACTCATAGTATTATGATTTGCTATGAAGTCCAGTATCTTATCCTTTATTAACCCTTCGAAAAGCTTTCCTACCACTGACGTCAGACTAACTGACCTATAGTTTTGAGGCTGAGAACGGGATCCTTTTTTGAATAGAGGCACCACATTAGCAATTCGCCAGTCTCTCGGCACTATGCCAGATCTCAATGAATCCTGAAAAATTAAGTAAAGAGGTTTGGCAATCACAGAGCTAAGCTCGCTAATTACCCTGGGATGAATACCATCTGGCCCTGGACCTTTGTTAATCTTAACATCTTCTAGTATCTTTTGAATTTCTTCATGTGTGAACCATGCATCATTAGTTGTATTACTAGAATTGGGACTGTTAAGAAGGAAACCTTCACTTACTGGTTCCTCATTTGTGTAGACAGAGTTCAGAATCTGCGCTTTTATTTTGTTTTCATCAACCAGCTGACCCCCCTCTGATAGTAAGGGTCCCACCCCTTCCTGCTTCATTTTTTTACTATAAACATAAAAAATAATTTTGGATTTTTTTTACTGCTAGCTGCAATATCCTTTTCTATAGCAATTTTAGCTTGCCTTATAGCTTCCTTGCATGATTTATTGGCCTCCTTGTACCTTATAAATGTTTCGGCTGTACCAGCTAACTTGAAAGCCTTAAATGCACGTCTTTTCTTACCCACCTCAACACCAACGCTTCTATTGAACCAAAAAGGTTTTGCTTTGCAACGACGTTCCTTGCTTACAAGTGGAATATACTGACAAGTATATTTATTAAGCAGCATTTTAAAGGAGAAGGAAAGGTTAAAACTAAGTAAGCCTTATCAGAAAGGTCCATCTAAATATACCAGTAAACCCCCAAAGTAATGTTGCTCTGAGTCCCCTGTCAAAAGAAATACTGCATTTCTTTCCTTCTATTGTGTACACATGGGCTTCTGTATCAGACTTCCTGCCTTCAGCTTAAACCTCATTGCCCTGGGCAAGAGCATGCTCAGTTTGCTCCTCTCCGCCCACTTCTCCCTTCTCTACTGTAATCTGAGCCCAGAGCAGGGAGAGACTCAGGCAGGAAGTGATGTCACACCACATTAATACTGCAGCTCCTATTCTAAACAAACAGAGTTTCTAGAGCTTTTTACTCAGGTATGGTAAAACATTCTACAGAATAAATATAGCATTCTAGCTTGCACTATTGCAGCTAATCTATTGGCAATAAAATGCCTCTGTAGCTATCCTTCTCCTTTAAAGACTTCCCATTTTTGTTCTGTGTTCAACCCTGTGAAAAGCATTTCCCACTTAATATGTTGCAGAGATGCCCTTATACTGTCAAAGTTTGCATGTCTGAAATGTAGTGTTTTAGTTACTCCCTTATAGAATTGCTTCTGCAACAGAATCTCAAAGGAGACCATGTTATGATCACTATTCCCTAAATGCTCACCCACACAAATGTTAGAGATGAGTTCAGTATTGTTAGTTATTACAAGGTCCAAAAGAGAGTTATTCCTAGTAGGTTCTTGAACGAGCTGGAATAAAAAGTTGTCATTCAGCATATTTACAAACCTACTAGCTTTTTCTGTCTTAGCAACCCCATTACCCCAGTCAATGTCTGGATAATTGAAGTCACCCATAGCAACAACTTGACCCAGCTGTGAAGCCGCTTGTATCTGCAAGAGTAGCTGGGCTTCATACTCGACACTTATACGAGGTGGTTTATAGCATACCCCAATGATAATTCTTTTTGTTACCTTTTGCCCAGTCAAAATCTCTACCCAGAGTAATTCTACACCCTCACCAGTGCCAGCTATTGTTATTTCTTTAGCGCATGTCTTTAATTCAGGCTTTACATACAAACACACTCCTCCACCCTTTTATAATCCCTCTGTCCCTCCTAAAAAGGGTGTAACCATTTAAATTCACAATCCAGTCACATTTTTCATCCCATGAAGTGCTTTGAATGTCAGGGTCATTAATTTGAATTTGATTCTGAAAGGTAACGGAAGCCAGTGCAGGGATTGACAGAATGGCGAGGCAGAGGAGGAGCGGTTGCTGAGGTGTATGAGCCTCGCAGCAGTGTTCATTATGGACTGGAGAGGTGACAGTCTCTGGAGGGGAAGGCCAATTAAAAGAGAGTTACAGTAGTCTAGACATGATATAATGAGAGAGTGAATAAGAATTTTGGCAGCATCTTGGGTGAGAAATGATCGTATTTTGGATATGTTCCTTAAGTGGAAGTGACATGATTTAATAAGTGATTGGTTTGTGATTTGGTGCGGTGAGTGGATAATACGTCCCCATTATCTAAATAAAAAATAAGAGGTGTATATAGTGCATTACTGTTTGCTTTATGATGGTAAATGCTGATCAGATCTACTCACAGGGTTTAAATGCAAGGATCGCAAGGGTAATCTCTGCACCAGATCGAATAATGGAGTCGGTCTTCAGAGTGCACCTGTAACAAACATCTGCACTAGTGTAATATTGCCGGAATTCTTAGGAAGTGCTCCAAGAGCAATTGTACTTACCGAGTACCAGGTAAGGAAAAGCGTTTCCTGGGGGGAGAGAGAGCCTTCCTCTCCTACGAACGATACTTGCCACTTTCAGCGATCGGCGAGCAGAACCGCTTCCTGGACTTGCACTGACAGTCTGGAGATCGAGCACTCCAAAGGCCTTGCATCGTGCGCTGGAACGCTGAGATTTCTTTCTGTGTGCTGCTGCCGGATCTCTTCAATGCTCTGTCAGATCTTCTACTTAGTATCCCGATCTTTAGTTTTTGGGGTGTAAAGTCAACTCTACTAAGGAATGGTTTGTAAAATAATTTATTCATTAATATAAGAAACCCAACGCGTTTCGTATATCATATACTTCCTCAGGAAGTGACTGGATATGAGGAGTGAATGACAGGGCAGAATCTAGGATAACCCCAAGGCCTGGGGAGAGGGGGTGATAGTGGAATTGTTAACTATGATGGATACTTCCGGGATGTTACTGCTGTTAGTTGGAGGAAAGAGAACCATTTCAGTTTTAGAGAGGTTTAATTTAAGGTAGCGTTGCAACATCCAGGTAGAGATAGCGGACAGGCAGGAGGAGACGCGAGTTAGGAGTTCTGGGTTGAGATCAGGAGATGAGAGTCGATCTGAGTATCATTAGCATTGAGGTGGTAATGGAAACCAAAGTCATTGCATCATTCATCCGGATGATAGTGGTGTCTAGGAATGCAATGTAAAGTTAATCTGAGATTTGTTTGTAGTACAATTAATTTGGTTATAAAACCCATCTAGAGTCCAGCGTGGCCCTGTCCATACTGCAAAGACATCAATGATAAATCTATATCAACATAAAAAATATTTTTTATATAATTAATTTGTGTATACCAACATCTCCTCAAACAAATTCATATAAATATTTGAGTATGACGCGGCCACATTGGATCCCATTGCCATACCTCTTATTTGCAGGAAAAATTGGTCTTTAAACAGAAAAAAATTATTTTGTAGAATTAATTCCAAACAGGAAAGGACATAAGCCCTTTTGTGATCTGTCTATTGAGTCATCCCGATCCAGCTCAACGCAGACTGCCTCAACACCCCCATCATGTGGGAAGGAGGTGTACAGGCTTTCCATGTCAAGAGTGACCAGGATGATGTCATCTGGTAAATTTTTAATCTGTTTTATTTTGGATAGAAAATCCCCTGTATCCTTAATATATGAATAATGTTTCAATACATAAGGGTTAATTACTTTATCTACAAACGGGGACAATATTGACTCTACACAAGACACAATAGAACACCCTGGGGGTTCTCTAATCATTTATGAATTTTTGGTAAAATATAGAAAACAGGTGTAATAAAAAAAGCATTTTTCACAAGTGTTATATGCTTTTTTATCTTAAGGAGGGGGCTGAAAGTCAGTTTTCTATATGTAGTCTCATCAGAGTGCCGCCGCTCTATTTCATTAACATATAAACTTTGTACCCAGACTGAAAATGCCGACATTGTTCACCTGTTCACACCTCATACAAATTGCTGGAGGGGCACCAGCATTGTCTTACTGTATGTAGCACAGTATGATCTGTCCATCTTAGCCTCCTGCTCTATTCTGCCTCTCAATGCTTCCTGTGTGTGCCATACTCTGCCTGCCCTATTCTGCCAAATGTGTGCCATACTCTGCCTGTCCTATGCTCCCTGTGTGTGCCATACTCTGTTAGCCCTGAGCTCCCTAAGTGTGCCATACTCTGCCAGCCCTTTGTTCTCTGTGTGTGCCATACTTTGCCTGCCCTATGCTCTCTATGTGTGCCATACTCTGCCTGCCCTATGCTACCTGTGTGCCATACTCTGGCTGCCCTAGGCTTCTTATGTGTGCTATACACGGCCTGTCCTATGCTCCCTGTGTGTGCCATAGCCTGCCTGCCCTATGTTCACTGTATGTGCCATACTCTGCCTGCCTCTGCTCCCTGTTTGTGCCTTACTCTGCCTGCCCCATGCTCCCTGTGTGTGCCATAATCTGCCTGCCCTGTACTACCTGTGTGTGTGTGCATTTGGAAATTGTTGTTAGGGGCCCCTAAGGTGTTTAATCACATGCTGGGGGTGGGTGTTGTGTTATCCACAGCAGAGGTAGCATATGGATTTAAGGGTATGTTTATGGTATATTTAAGGGTATGACTTAAACTTTTCACATATGAGTGACAAGTGATATCCATGCATTGAACACCAACCATTTGTTGAATTACTAACTAGAAACTGGGATAGCTTAGTTGCTCCCCTCCCCCGCTCCAGCACGCAGCTCACTGTTGCCATCCAGGCTATCACCACATTGTTGATTGACAAGCAGCTTAGCTTAAAAGGGTTGTTCTCTTTTGAGTTAGCTGCTAGTATGATGTAGAGATTGGTCTTCATTATTTATTATTTGTGTTTTTTTATTTATTTCACTTTTTGTTCAGCAACTCTCAAGTTTGAAAATCTAGAATAACAAAATTGTAGCTTCACAAAGTAACAGTTTGTTGGCTGCTGGGGTCAGTGACCCCATTTGAAATCTGGAAAGTAATAGTCAGCTCAAAAACAAAAAAAAAATAAACCATATAGCCCAGTTGAAAAATTGCTTAGAATTGGTCATTCTATAGCATAATAAAAGTTAATTTAAAGATTAACTGCACCTTTAACAGGGAGAAGGGGATGGGAACCAACAACATGAGCTTAAGGTATATGTGCTAGGTAAGTTAGAATGTTCACCACAGTATACCACTGTGGCTCTAAACTGTGCACGATGAGTAAAACCAGCCTAAGGCCATCACTGGCTAAGTGCAATTAGGGACCCTACACTGTTCAAAAGATATTGCTTGGCAATACTAACATATGATTCAGCCATTTATCAGTTGATTAAGAAAAAATAAAGGATAAGGAAACCTTTAAAATAAGTGAATGTATAATTAATGAGAGTGCTATTCTAAGCCCTTTTGCAATTTCCATTTATTATTTATTTTTTAATTCCAAGATATTAAAGGATACATGTACTGTTAACATAACAGCACCACCTGGTCAGTTTACAACCATTGTGACCACCAAGTAGTTGAGGAAGTTGTCAGGAAAATGAAACTGAAAATGAGACTGGTCTGATGCTCGTTTGGATACTAAAGATATGAGAAAATGTATCAGAGTTTTCTAATGTTTTTTGCCAACCAGAAGAACATCAGACTAATGAATATAAATTGCACAGGTGCTTAGAATAGCACTCTCATCAATTTCACATTTGCTTATTTTAAAGGTTTACTTATCCTTTAAACTCTACTACATAGTGATTATTTTAATAACACCCTGCATATTGGAGTGGATATTGGAACAAGAATTCCTACTACTTAATAAAGGCTAAGGAGTCAGAAATAGATGATCAAATAAAGTCCCACCCAACAGCACCAACCATTGCTTCCTTCCTAAACAATACAATCTTTTATAGGAGAGGAAGCAGCATTTGTTATTACGATCAGTATACCTGCTATACCCATTCTGGTGACATTGAAAGTTCTGAGCAGTTTATTCACTTGTTCCACAGGAAGAGGAAGAGCACACCCTGCCTGCAGAACAAGTTTGCTAGTTAACTGGATTATAGAAAAATCTGGTTGCTAATATCATCAGCATGGAAGGGTTATACTAACTGTGTTGCACAGACAGCTTGGCTTTTGTAACAAGTGCAGGATTATCCTATTCAGACAGAATACAACACAGTCACTTCAGGTCAACCAGTAATCCAGACACTTTAGTGCTATATTTATATATCCTCTGGAGCTGAGGGAGACATGGGCTTTCCTGGTGTATGTTCTTTAGAAAGAGGTCAGCTGTATGTCCTGGAATGTGAGACATCATCCCTGGGCCCCCTAGTGCCTTTAATAATTATATTAAGTACAGGGCTTCAGTTAAAAATGCTGCAATGGCAATGCACCATGCTTTTAACCAAAATGTAACATTTCCCCAGAATTTCAGCATTTAAGCAAATTGAATAATACTGATAATATACTGTAATATATTTTTAAATTGGTCATTATTTATAATTTTCAGATTCAGATTTTTTATCTGGTATGGTTCCATTGAATTGTTTTTTGCACTTTAACCTTGCACCGATGGAATTGTCATGCAGCGTTATGTTGGGTTTCCTTGTGCCAAGATTTCAATTTCCACTGTATAGGTAATCTGGTGTAAGGTATACAAATGGATTTATGAAGGACTAATCATTTCGCAAAATATTAAATTACTTTTTATGCTGTAGCATGTAGTAGAATAGACAGTAGGGTTGCACTAACCATGCTTTTGTCAAGGCTTTTGCTACAGTGCCACGTAAAGGATTGTTTTCTAATCTAAGGTCTGTTGATCTAGTTGGTGCAGTTTGTGCAAAGACAGAGAAGTAGTTGAAGGATTGTGTACAGAGATTGGATGTCACAGGTACATTCTTTGACTAAACTGGGTTTCTGGTATGATGTTAATTGGATTTAATCTGTTCACTAATAAATTGGAGGTGGGAACTAAAAGCAATGTACTCTGAAGAATTCTGTAGAAAAATGGGTGTGTGTCATCTTTTAATGAGATCTTGAGAAACTGATTTTATTTACATTCATGTAACAAATGAACCTCAATATTTATAAAATTATGAATAAAAAATTATTAAAAATACACTTATGTACTATAGCCCTACTTACCCTTTCTAGCAGATGGTAACCTTAAATCTAATTATCCATTAAAATAATGAGAGGGAAAAGTAGTAACCTCCACTAGCAAATGCACAAAGTTTTGTCAGGTAAAATGGACTAGCTGGAGTAAAATGCGTGTTTACAAAATTATGGTATAATTGGTAACACTGAGACCTGATGGGATGAAGCATGTGACTGAGCTGTGAATTTAAATAGCTATACCCTTTTTAGGAGGGCATAGCAAAGCAAAACATTTGTGGTTTGACAGAAATGTATGTGTTGAGGTTGGTAATAAAAGACATGCTTTTAAGACTTTCAGTTTAGCTGGGAGTAGGGTTGCCACCCGGCCGGTATTTTACCAGCCTAGCCGGTAAAACAACTGCCAGGGCCGGGGCCGGTATTACAAATTTACCGGTAATGTAGCTGCCGGTTATTTGTAACACCCTTTACAAAAGCCCTTGCCATTCAGTAAAAACATACATTTCCTTTGGCTTCTGCGATGTGGCCCCACCCCTTTTGTGGCACTACCCTGTGGCCCCACCCCTTTTTACAGTGCTGATGCCAGCTCCGCCCACATTTGCATCACCCGCCCCTTTATTATCCGCCCTCACAACTGGCCGGTATTTTTTTTATTTTAAAAGGTGGCAACCCTAGCTGGGAGCAGGTCAGTTTGTTGATGAAAACAGTGAAAAAGAAGAAATTCTGAACTTTTATTTTTCATCTGTCACAAATGAGGAACCAACTAATGAAGGTTTCCTTCTTAATAGTCCCAATTCTATTAATACAAGAAATGATAAATGGTTCACAGAAGAAGAAATTCAAGAGACTAGAACATGTAAACATAAACAAAGGTCTGGGGCCAGATGAGTTTCATCCTAGGTTACTAAATGAGCTTAGGTCTGCCAAACCTCTACTTAATTGTTTAAGATTCACTGAAGTCTAGCATGGTGCAGAGAGACTCGCAAATTGCTAATGTGGTATGGCACACAGCCTCGAAATTATAGGCCGATTAGTTTGATGTCCGTGGTATGAAAGCTTCTCAAAAGCTTCTCAAAAGAGTAATAAATTATAATCTTCGGGAAGAGAGTGGCGTGTCAGTGCATGCGCAGTTGACACAATCTGCCAGTCCTGAACAACTGCGCATGTGCCGAAATTGCCGAAGCGCCGGAAGAATACCCAAAAATTGCAGAAAAGAAGAAGATGGCGCCTGTGAACTCCGATGCCCTGAATCTGCAACAAGGGGTAAGTTAATGTTGATTATGTTGTGATGGCTGATTCAGTTAATGCCTTTAAGAATGGCTTGGATGATTTTTTGGACAGACGTAATATCAAAGGCTATTGTGATACTAAGCTCTATAGTGTATAGGTATGGATATATAGAATTTAATTAAAAGTTGGGAGGGGTATGTGTATGGATGCTGGGTTTTCATTTGGAGGGGTTGAACTTGATGGACTTTGTCTTTTTTCAACCCAATTTAACTAACTATGTAATGTTGGGTAGGGGTGCGGGATTTTAATAAAAAGGGTTTGGTTCTCCTTTAAGAAAGATATTAGTGAGCTGCAGAGTGCAGAGACGTGCAACTAAACTGGTTAGAGGGATGGATTTTGTTGATCCATTCATTTGACTAAGAGTCTAAACAAGGGGATCTGAGCTGAAATGGAAAGAAGCTGCCACTCTACCCACTTCTGGATATGCCAATGTCTTATGGATGTGTCTTGATGAGGAGCAAGTAGATGGGATATTTAGTCCAGACAGACTGACAGAGATCAAATTGGTCAGACAGTATGTTAAGCAGGTCCCAAAGACTGATCCCCAATGACTGATCACACAAACAGGTCCCAATGACACAATGTAAAGAAACACATGGTATGCTTTTAATATAGTGAAAATCCTTTAAGTAAATGTAGTAAGCAAATCTGGATCTTTAGCTACATTGTGTATAACAATCATTGTTTACAAGCTTTCTTATTATTTCATTATTTTGATTTATGATTCATGCTTAAGAATCTTAGACATTATCTAGGTAGTGGAAGGCAGTTTTTCTACAACAAAAGACATCAATTTCCATTACATCTGATGTAAATGCACTCATGCCTTGCCCAAAGATAACATTTACTCTGCAACTGCCCCTAGTACTGAGAAATATTGGCAATGCAGTGATAAGAAGAAATCTATACAGATTCTGTGTGTAATGTTATACATATTTTGCACACAAAAGGGAAAAGAATATCCTCCTTTTTGGAATACACTCCTTCAGTTGGGCTTATGTAGAAAATATCCATAAATACATAAATTTATGTGTGTGTTTTTTTTTTGTTTTTTTTTTACAGAGGCATACTTTATTCCACAGATTGATAGGAAACCATCATACTCTGTGTGCTCGCTGGGACCAGTACCCCACCCCTTTGGCTCATACTGTCATGCAACCCCTCCTTAGCATTGTTTGATCGTGAAGTGGTATATACTGCGTCTTGACGTTCCTCTGCTTTCCAGAGAATCTGTGCAGAATGACTACAAGTCCCAAAATTCTTCACTTTGCAATGGAACAAGAGGGTGGGTTTAAATGATTCTGTGTACCTAAGGGGGCAGTTTGGAAATGGTTCCTATGAGTCAGCAAAAGACTATCATTGTTTCTTTTCAGTCTGGAGAATCAGGAACGTCTGTGCATAAAAAAGTATTCTTGTTCACTTGTTTTATATAAGGTGAACTGAATGAAAAAGGGAGTATGTTTTCCTTTTAAGGTTCAGTTCTTTATTTCTAAAGCTGCTCTACAATATACTTCTTTTGACTGTTATAAGTACTTTTATTTTGGGTGCAGTAATGTACAGTTCTGAAACAGAACACACAACAGTACGATGCTATTGTTAACTTTGTATTACTTATCTTTCTATGCATGCTATCTCCTATTCATATTTTCACCACTTGAAATAGAATATGAAGACAAATTGATTGCAAATTGTCTTAGAATTTCAGTATCTGCATTAAAATGTAATTAAAAGGTGTAATTAAAAGGTGAACAGCCCTTTTAAGACTACAAGTTTATTGTTGTTGCAACTTTTTAGTACTCATCTTTCTATTCATAATCCAGTCTTTTCTTCAAATCAGTGCAAGCTTACTAGGGTAATTTGGACCCTAGTAGTCAGATCTCTGAAATTACAAACTGGAGATATGATAAATAAAACACTAAATAACTCAAAAGACACAAATAATAAAAAATGGAAACCAATTGAAAATTGTATCAGAATATTACTCTCTACATCATACTAAAATTTAATTCATAGGTGAACAATGCCGTTATGTATTTCGTTCAGTTGAAACATAGTCTTCCATGCAAGCGTCCCTCTTCCTTGCTGCAAACCCTGCAAGTCCCTCATCCTTGCTGCAGGGCACTTCAGGAAAATATCTTGAGGTATTTATATGTGCTGGATTTTTGTCTATCTTACCCATACATAAAGTAACCACACGTGCAAATGATATATCAGCCTATGCTTTTATCTTACAATCCATTGTAAATGGGGTGCAGGTGTGGGGTTTGGGGCTGTTAAGGATTGTGGGGTGCAAAATTTGGTATTTCTGTTTCTTTCATGTGTTAACATCACTGCTGCCTCTGATTGAAAAGGAGGGCTGAGTCACAAAGCTCAAACTAATGACTAATCCCACACAATGTAGGACATGCATTTCAATAGAGCAACAGGGACACTGCTACCATTCATATATGTTACTTCTATGCTGCCTGGCACCTGCTGAGTTCAAAGACAGAGTTTATATATGGAGATCAAGCAGTCACAACGCAGAGAGGAAAGAAAGTGGCACACAGCACATGCAACATTCTCGCAGAATTGTGCTCATTACAGGAGTTGTTCCAATTTCATGATGCAGAGAGTGATATTCTGAGACAATTTGCAATTGGTTTTAATTTATTATTATTTGTAGTTTTTGAGTTTTATTCACCAGCTCCCCAGTTTTCAGCAATTTTTTGCAATCTGGTAGCTAAAGTCCAGATTAACCTAGCAATCATGCATTGATTTGAAAAAGAGGATGGAATACAACAAGGAGAGGGCCTAAATAAAAAGAAAACTAATAAAAAATGTTAACACATTTTTAGCCTTACAAAGCATTTTTTTTTCATTTGGGTCAGTGACCCCTATTCGAAAGCTGGAATGAGTCAGAAAAAGGCGACAAATAATTAAAAAAAAAAGGTAAAAAAAATAATGGAAGAAGGCTGCAAATAATTTAAAAAAAGTAAAAAAAAAAATAACAACCAATTGAAAAGTTGCTTAGAACTGGCCATTCTATAACATGTTAAAACGTTATGAAAACTGAACCACGACCTTAAAGCTTCAGGCAAGGAAGGCTGATAATATATATAATTGTTTATAGAATAAAGTATATTTGAGACTTTCGTAGTTCAATTTCAGCATGGAAATTCCGAATACTGTTCAACTGTAAGGTTGACGTAAATGCAGCATGTAGAGAAAGAACAAACAGCCGGAGGCTTGCTGAGAAGGATGTGCCCTGGATGTGTGTGCCGCCTGGCAGTGCCTGTGTGTGTCAGGAGGAACAGCGTGTTTTACAGCAGTTTGGCAGCAGTGGGCGCTCGAAACAGCAGTGGATAGAGGAAAGAGGTGTGTGCGTGTTTGCAGGCAGTAGGCAGTTAGAGGGTAACACAAATCACCCAGCAGCACTGACAGTGCTCACGACTCTCCTTTTAGCCTATCAACCAGCATTACACTCCAAGCCATTCACAGAAGCAGCCGAATATTATCAGGCTCTCTTCTTCCTGAGGATCGAACTGCGAGAGGATGATGTTGAAGGGTCAGCCGCTGCCTCCTACCCCCCCTTGCCCGTTCAGTCTCCCGTCGATCCCTTATTTCTGACTTGTCATTTATTTGTGCTTTGATGTCCCATTTGCACCTGACGCCTGGCAATGGCAGTTCTCCTTGCTCTGATCATGTCTTCTTTATTCAACCTCAGCTTTGCCTTTAGCTCCCATTTCGACTCCGGTAAGTTTTAAGCTGCTTCTTCCTTTCTCATTCCTTTAGAATTGATGGAATTTATTATTTGCCTTTAATCCTTCCCTCCTGAGATCCTAGTGACAAACCCCAGACTCCCCTCCCCCGCTTTCTGCATATCCCTCCCCTCTGCGGATTGATTGGGGAAGCAGGAGAGCAGAGGTCTGGACGAAGAGCCCTGGTACCTGCTGCCTCTCTACTCTCGTTTTGCTGTGGCCCTTTGTATCAAGTGAGCACTATCCGCGCAGCCCAATGCTGTATTCCAGCCAGGGGAGGGGACCCTGTGGCTTGGGGATTGTAAAGGCATCTTCTGCACAATGACATGTGCTGGGAATTAAGCGCTGTATGTTATTGGCTGCTACTGGATCAGACACACAATTTATCTTAGAATGGACTGAAGCATCAGAGGAGGAAATCCAGGTAACATGCACTTTCATCTGTGCCTCATTCACACTGGGGTGCTGGGTGGCCCCATTTTCAATCATGTATTTATGAATCTTGTTGGTAAATAGAGAGCTTTGCTCTAGATTTCATGGTTTTGGCTTTGAAGGTTATACTTACACTAACTAGCATAGACTGGCTGTTTTCTACAAATTACACTGTTTTAATTTGATAGATAGATGATAGATAGATAGATAGATAGATAGATAGATAGATAGATAGATAGATAGATAGATAGTAGATAGATATACAAGACAGACAGACATATAGCCCATATGATTTCTAATAAACATATATAATTAGTGCTGTCTTCTGTAGGACCAGCACCACCAACAAATGCACAGCTTCATACTAGGGTTACCTGACCATGTAAGTGTCCATTATATATTTTATGTGTCATGTATATATGTGTATATGTAAGGTAAGCTGTTGCAGTGGAGGCTGCCATGGAGACCAGATATGGCCCACTTTGTATGGCAGAGAGCAGGTAAATAAAATAATTTTGGCACTTTGTGATTTGTGACAAACAGAAGACACATGTTATTTATTTTTCACTGTTGCTCTTAAATGCTTTCTTTGTACTGTATGTGTTGGTGAGACAGTTATAGTCTCTAAATGTATGGATTTAGCTTTTTCATGTATTTGACATATAAAACTGGGACAGATTTTTGGATATGGGCGAAACCCCCGAATCCTTTGCGAAAGATTCGGCCGAATTGCTGAACCAAATGGGAATCCTAATTTGCATATGTAACATTTTTACTTCCTTGTTTTATGTCAATAAGTGACGGAAGTTCCCTCCCGAAATCCTAATTGGTATATGCAAATTAGGATTTGGATTCGGTTCGGCCAGGCAGAAGGATTCTGCCAAATCCTACTGAAAAAGGCCGAAACCTGGCCGAATCCCAAACCAAATCCTGAATTCGGTGCATCCCTTAAAAAACGGAACTTAATTTTTCAACCTCATGTGACTTGTTGATATTGATAATTTTTGAAAAATCTGTAAAAATGTTGCATTGTTGAAGTCTGAAGAAAAGTGCAGTAAAGGGGTAAACTGTACACCTAAAATATAACTTTTAGAATCATGTAAATACTGGTATTGTAAGAAAATGTGCAGTTGCTCTTCCATTTTTAATTTTTTTGGAATTAGTTCCAAATTATTTACATTTTTGTTGTGGAATTTTTAGGCCATAGTCACACCTGGTGTATCCTGCACTTCTCTCCACTGGCGTTTTGTAATCAGGTGGAGAGACGTAGACTCAATCAGCTTTGGCCTGAGTGCAGCTACATGGAGCAGAGATGGACCAGAAAATGAAATGCTTTCTTTCATGTTTTTTGGAGCAATTAGTTCGTAGAAGGGGTGAAATAAATAAGAATATCAGACAACCACAGGCTGCAAAAAGCAGAATGACCTGGCAAATCATTAAATTAAAAAAAAATGTTGCTAAGAAAAAGTCCATCTATAACATACTTAAGATTTATTCAAAAGCAAACTTTCCATTTAATGTCATATGAATCAAAAATATTAATAATACGATTATTGCTTTTTTGTAATATAACTTGTGTCTTGTCGATCTGTTTTCTGTTGCAGTTCTCTGAAAGGTTTCCATACTGATTGAGGGTAACCTGCATCCTCACATACTGTTTGGCAGCTTGGCCATAGTGATGTTTAAAAGCATGTGGGCCTGGGTTATAGTGACAATGCAGTTTAGGGCTGATTTACAGGGGTGTATGTGTTTTTTTACAGCTTTTTGACCACATTATAAATGCATTAAAAAAACAGCACAATTTGACAAAACTATAGTATGATTAAAGGGGGAGTCTACACTGAAATTAGCTGGATGAAATGTGGCCATGTCAATGAGCTGCAGTAGTATGGTTGCACAAATAAAGTAGCTCAGAGGTTTCCCAGACTTCTGGAGCCTTCCAAGCCTTCTGTACCTGAATCCAAAGTCGCTGTAGCACACAAATCTGTTTTGGTGAATACACAACGTGATTTTATTGGCTCATTGTAGACTTCAAAACATGGCCATGTTTTGAAGTCTACAATGAGCCAATAAAATCACGTTGTGTATTCACCAAAACGGATTTGTGTGCTACAGCGACTTTGGAATCTGTTGCAAATTGTTTTGGCCCTGAGCAGGGGGTCTTATATGCTGTTTAGCACCAGCTCTAACTCTAGCTCTAACTTCTGTGTGGAAAAGCCTTCTGTATCTGACTGATCTTCTGATACGCTGGCTACCCCCACTGGTACAATAGTCCAAATGATCATCATTAATTTGTGCCTTAGTACAGACTATGCAGTACATAAATATGGAGCCCATTTGGCACAGAAGGTGTAGCTAGTCATATGACAAGTGTTCTGGGGATCAGTGCATCTGAGAGTGCACATTGTGGTTACCATAAGTACTGATTTGCTGTCACCATACTTCACAATTAAACAATACATGTGAGTTCTGGTTTGGAGCACAATGGAAACACCCAAGGTGCCACTGGTCACATAGCAGCTCATATTTATTCTCAGAAGCATCAGGTACTGACAGTTATGAAAGTGACGTCACACAGTGATCACAGGAAGAGCCGTGAGTGGACTATACATGCCGGCAGGGTCCTCCCATAGAAGCTGCAACAGCCTGTGAAATATACATATTTGTGTGTGACTAATCTTCAATCAAATGTGAGTGCAAACTTGTTTTTATATATACTTTTTTAATAAATGGTGTTACACTATTCTGGATCTGTATTTCTCTATGGGAACATGAAAAGCTGACCTGAAAGAAGGGAGAGACCTGCTAACACTACAGGCAATATACCATACTTCCAGTTTGTAAGTAGGCGATTTGGCTAAACTGTGGTGGTAACATGTCACTGATAAGAGTGGAAAGTTTAAAGGGGAAATACACCTCAAAATAAAAACTCGGACACTGGGTGCTGCTGTGATATTGAAACATATTGCACATATAGCAGTGCAATATTGCATTTAAACAAAATAATTCAGCTGCTTATTCCACCTAATTTTCTTGCTGTAATTATTACTTTTTCTGGCAACTTAGAAGGCAAACTCTGCCAGGAGACAAGAGCATTGAATGCTCAGTCTGTGTTCATTCAAGGTAATGTAAGTAGACATCTTTCACACTGATGATTTGGTTGTATTTGCCATTGATGGTTGTTCCTCGTGTAGGAACACATTAAGGATTTTTCTCTAGGAGAACAAATGAAATAGTCATACCTGATGATTTCTGCCACTCTCACTAGGGAAGTGTGGCAGTTGTAGTTCTATCACAACTAGGGTTGCCACCTCACCCCTTTAAAACCAAACACATTTGGAATACACAGCCTGCATGGCTAATTAGTAAGACATTTAGATACATGCTGCCGACTGAACTGATGTGCAGCCATGAATTGTGCATCTAAATGAATTACTAATTAGCCATGCAGGCTGTGTAATCCACAGTGTTCAGTTTTAAAGTTGTGAGGTGGCAACCATAGCCACAGCTATAATGTCAGTGGTTGCCTGCATTTGAAATAGTTGCCTTTGATGATGGGGCGGAGACAGGAGGGTTTAAAGGATGAAGGAAATGAAGGGTGCTTTCTCTTTTACTTTGAACAGCTCCTGTCTGCCCTCCCCAAAGCAAGGGAGGTAGCAGTGTGGGCGGTGGTGTTAGTGTAGAGTTGCAGCGGTAGAGGGTTCAGGGCGTAACAGACGCTAGCCCGGGGGCCAAAGAGATGGAAGGAGCCCGGTGGAAGGCCTGTGAGTAACAGAGGAAAGCCATGCCTAGGAGTGACAACAAGCGGGCCCCTTATTTTTGGTTACAATTTTTTTACAGCCTTCATCGGCTTTCAGAGATTACAAGAAAGTTAATTGTTAAATATTATATAATTGTAATTGCTTATATTGCCGTTCACTTAACTGATGCTGATATGTGTTGGTCTTCATTAATGTAAATTTGTTAATAAACAATCTGCAGTATTTTTCACCTATAATATCTCATGCGGTCTGGTATAGTATCTTAAGGAGGGGGGAGGAGCTTGGTGTTGTTGGGAGGGGCCTGTCAGATTGATGCTGCCCCTGTCAAAAAGAGCCCACACAATAATGGAGTGCTCTGACCTTGCGTGATGAGTCCCTTAGGACCAGGTGCTTGAACAGTGTTAAATCCTCCCTGCCACGGGTCACAAATTTAATTTAATAGTCCACTACACTGCAGCACACTGTAGAATGAACGATTGTTTAGAAAGTGAATTTATTGGCTCATAATTTAGAGCAGACAATAAAAATGGCAAAGTTTCGGGCCTCGCAGGACCCATTATCAAGCCTGTGAAATCAACTGCTGTTCTGTGTTAAATAGGGTAAGATGTGGGTGGGGAAAATTTGTGGGTGGGGAATTTGGAGAGTGCTAAACAAACAGCTGTATCAATTAATAAGTTATATTTGTGTTATAAATGTCCCAATTCCGCTCCAATCCATTTTGCTTTGGACAAATCCCAATGACTCCAAACCTTTTTTTTTATTTAATTTTTTTTATCGATTTTTCATCCGCATAGTGCCTCTGGATTCCAAATAGTGTTCAAAAAAATCATCTTTTTGTGTCCAAATAGTTTACATCATGGTTTCCTTTCACCACACTTGAAATGTGTCCAAGAATTTTAATTATATACAGTGTTTCATTTAAAGGTGGCAAATGTGAACAAATCAAAAAACACAAGTGAAATTGTACTCAAAAAAGAAACTAAGTATCTCTTTTTCCTCAAAAAGGAAACTGTGTGTATCTTTTTTTAAAATCAGAGGATCTGAGATGCTTACATATTACCTTATTCATACTGCATTCTTGGTTCAGTTCTGTGAGCACTCGGTTTATGCAGAAGGTAAATTTCAGCACTCAGAATGTTCCGATACATAAGCATTCTTTAGTATTCTTTAGTAACCTTGAAAAATGTAAATTTGTTAATAAACAAGCTGCAGTCTTTTTCACCTATAATATCTCATGCGGTCTGGTATATTATCTTAAGGAGGGGGAGGGGCTTCGTGTTGTTGGGAGGGGCCTGTCAGATTGATGCTGCCCCTGTCAAAAAGAGCTTGAAAATGTCCGTAATGCTGACCATAGACGTGCAAATTTCACCATTGTATCAGACGAACGATAGGACGTCCCAATCTTCCGACCTGCCACTATCCATTCAGATTAAATAAAGTAGTAAAAGAACAAATCAGTACAATGTTCTAGCCTTGGCAGCAATCATACAGAAATTATGTCCGACAAATTGTAGTGACAATCACCCATTGATATCATCAGATTGGCAATACATGCAGAGAAACGTCAATTTGTATGACTATATCTTTTCTGGTATGGCCAGCTTTACAAAAAGATGTCTGGCATTCCTCACTATAGGTACAGCTGCCATGGCCTGTGTCATTTTCCCTCATAAATGCACTAAATGCACGCATGTATCATTATAGCTGTATAGAAGTTATTTCCGAAATTAGCCCATACATTTTGGCTTTGACTGAAAAAACCCTACACAATATTTAGGCACATTCTAAATCCTAATATGCAGTATAGAATTTTAGTTCAGCTACTGCTAACCAAATGTCCGCTCTTGTAGAAACTTGTGTTCCATTCAGTTCTATTCAAAGACACTTGACTATAGGGTTGGGATGGAGTTGTTCAGACTCCATGGAATCCTGGGACAAATCCAGCTTGTTACTGTGTTACTCTTCCTGCATTATTTATTCCACTGAATAAAATGCCCCTATTTTTTTGGGTACCATCTGGTTCTATATTTTGGTAATTTATTGTGAGCTTCTGCACCTCTGGTTGCTGCTTCTCCATGACCAGATTTTTTATATAGATATCTGCTGTGGAATTACATAGATAGTTACATAGTTAAATTACATGTGCTTGCTTCCCTAAAGGCTTTTGTGACACAGGAAATGGGTGGGTCAAGGGCCATTTCCTAAGCTCTGACATGCTAGGGAAGTCAGAAAGGAAAACTAGAAGCGTGGCTGGTCGCAAAGATTTAGGCGCCCTGAATACATGCACTTTTATTCTATGTAGCATTTGTCTGGAACTGGAACCATGTTTTATTGTGTGCTCAAGGTAAGGGGCAGATCAAAGGGGCATTTCAACTTTAAAGGAAAAGGAAAGGCATTTTTACTTGGGGGTGCCAAAAGTTAGGCACCCCAAGTGATTGTATCTACTTACCTGACACACCAGGCCGGTGCACATATCAGGAGAAAACTGCACTGGCCCGTGGTTATTCCAGGGAGCACCACAGAGCAATTGCTTCTAATTAAAATTTTGCAGGGCAGATGCTTGCACAGTAGAACGAAATAGCCAAGTTTTTCGTTAAAGTTCATGTTTTCGCTCTATTGCGCATGCACAGCCACAAGAAGAAAGAAGAAGCCACTCTGTGGCGCTCACTGAAACAACCCCAGGCAGTTCTGTTGAGAGGAGCACCAGTTTGGGGTTTCATATAAGCAAATACAATCACCTGGGGTGCGTAACTTTTGGCAACCCCAAGTATAACATGTCTTTCTCCTTTAAGTTAACTTTTAGGGGTGTATTTATTATGCTGTATAAAACAAAATTCACTGAAAAAACTTTGTAAAAAGCTGTATAAAATAAATGGGCAATTGATCAAGGTGTGTGTATTTTTACGCCATGCGAACACCAGATTTGGTGCCAAAATTTTACATTGCTTCTTGCTGAAGTCATGTAACAAAAACATAGTTTTTTACACTGCCTTTGTCTGTCATTGTCTTTTACGCTGTTTTTTACAAATTGAAGTGTGGCGATGTTTGGTGTATTATGTCGCTGTTTTTTACACAGCATAATAAATATGTCCCTTAGTGTGTTATAGAATGGCCAACTTTTCAGTTGGTCTTAATTATTTATTTTTTATAGTTTTTTTTCATTTGCCTTTTTCTTCTGGCTCTTTCCAGCTTTTAGATGGGGGGGGGGTCACTGACCCCATCTAAAAAAATGGTCTGTACAGCTACAAATGTATTGTTATAGCTACTTTTATTACTCATCTTTTTATTCAGGGCCTCTCATATTTCGTTTCTTATTCAAATCAATATTGGTTGCTAGGGTACTACCTACTGGGAGAAGAAGGCAGGATGGATGCACCTGGATGCACCTGGATGAGTGCATATCCAGTGATGTCAGTGGTGCACACCACCTAACCTGGCATAGAGGGCTTGGTAGCATACATTTCTGGATCTGCACACATTAGGATCCAACAGTTGCCAAGAAGGGGGACCTATGAATGTAGCCTAGGGTCCCCACATCTCATCAATCCACCACTGCTCAAGATATACTGTACTGTGAATATTCAGCCATATTTTTCTCTTAAAAAAGATAGTGCTTGAGGAGGAAAATGCATGCATTCTATTGCAGTTTTACATGGTCATGTGTTTATTCCGCTTAACCTCAAAAAGAAGTTAGTAGGCCTCACAATATTTAAAATTGTATGATCCCTGAACTGATGATATATATAGTACATGGAAATAGTACACGAAGAGTAAACTAACATACATCCACAGATAATTGTCTGAAACTTGTTTCTAATGATTTATCTGTATGTGTCTGAAAATTCCCTGTAAGCATATCTCTAGAAGGACAGTGCTTATTTAGAGAAAATTCAGACATGGTCTACTTGCGAAATGTCCTTCATGATAAAACTTATCAGGGAAGAGGCCAGTCAACAAGTAGATAAATCTGAGTATGACCCCCATGCCTTGCATACAGTAATGTGATTCCTGTTCTGCTTGGTGCCGTAAAGGCATATTTCATGTTATACACTCCATCCTGGCAAAATGAGATCAAATTATAAGCTTTGCGGTCAAGAGAAACTATGCCTGAGAAATGATATGTGCAGCAAGGCATTGATATATGAATGTGTAACATTACTTGGTTTTTTGTACTTTGAGAAAGAGGCAGATATAGGCTAGCTTAAAGAAAAGGTTGAATATCTGTTGCTGAAAAGTATATGCAGCAAACAAAAAAAATGTGCATATCTGAACCTTACTGGGGTGAAAATTTTCTTTTGGCTATATACTGTAAATCCAGGTTGGATCTAAAGTGGATCTAAAGTGGATAGTAAACTAGATATTAAGACTTTTTTTCTATTTGCGAATGTTTTTCATATTATTGAAGTTTAAAGTTTCATTTTTCAGCTTCTTATATCTTTCTGAAGCAGTTGGTGGAGGGGGTGTAACCTGATCTGTAAACTGTTCTAATTTGCTACATTAAGGAAAGTAATTGCTAAAAGTCTTTATTTTTGATTAACAATCTGAAAACAACTGAAAAAAAGTTTTTGGAAGGTGAAGAACCCCTTTAAGCATTGGTATACTTATAATTCAAGGAGAGTCCTTGACAGGGCAGTGTCAATGGAAAGACCTCTTTTAATACCAATAACTTTCCCCCTGTTCTCTTAAAAACTCTAAACCTAAGGCCGGGGATAAATGGATTGTAGGCTCTGCTGCTCTCAACCTGCATATTTTTGCAGACTGAGAGAAGCAGATCCAATCCGAGACCCTTCTCCATGCATCTGAGCTGCCACACGCAGCTGAAATAAGGTTGGCCTGCAGATGCCTCCTCGAGTATTTGGCCTGACTTGTACTTCTGCTCCACACAGGTGGATCTAATTCAAATGATTTGAAATGGGGCATGGAACTATCTGCTTCTCTCAGCCTGTAAAAAATATGCAGGCAGAGAACATCAGAACTTTAACTCTTTGTGCCCATGGCCTTAAGTTAATGTTAAAAGTGGCTGAAACTCAGCCTGTCAACAAACGCAGGCTGAGAATCAGACCCTACACTGGAATTCAATACACCGGACCCAACTTGGATTCAGTTTGTTGGTTGGGTGCAGACACACTCGTCAGATTTTGAAGCTGAAAAGGCCACATCTTAATTTATTTACAATTAATCAAACCTGTAAACATTTTAAACAACAAACTTTAACCATAATATGTTAACATCACATTTTAAATAACAACAATCCCAATCCAACAAATGAGTCCCTGTCCCTGAGGCCAGCCATCTCCCTTTCTCTAAAAACCACACCTCCCACTTATCACCGGCTTATGGCCACAATTAAGGTTACCACCTGGCCGTTATTTTACCAGCCTGGCTGGTAAAAATTATGCTTGATGCCAATGTTATTAATAGAAAAAAAGGCAACAATATAGGAAGGCTGGTATTTTTTTCCAGAAAAGGTGGCAACCCTAGCCACAATACATAGCCTCAGACCTAACCTTTCACCCAGTGAGTCCTGCCGAGTTAAAAATCTCATGCATGCTATATGACATTCTATCCTTCAGTAGGCTTATGGCTAAGGGATAGGTAGAAAAGTACTACCTACTTGCATTTTATAAATGTAGGTTTATATGCACTGTTCATGTGAGGTGGCTAAATATGGTAGCATTTTTTAAATGTTTTGTATGTCATGCCACATGTGGATTGCCTTTGTAAAGGTGGTATTTATTCCCAGTTCTGTGTTTCTGTGAATCAAGAGCAAGGACAAATATGCTTTACTATGTTACAGCCAAGTCTGATACCTTTAACTGTATTGGACATAATGTGACAATGAGTTCCACAAAGTGATACATTGGCTGACGCTAATTATTAAAGTGCAGAGTGGTTCAGCTGGAATAAAAACCCAGAAGTGAAATAAATGCATTTTCCATCCTGCTTCCTATTAATAGAATGAATCATAGGTCTCAACACCATGCACAAGCTATATATGTTGGAATACACCCACTCAGTGTCTGTAAGAATAAAATAAATATCATTTAAAAAGCATTTAAAAGTGTAAGGAACGTTTTACGACTACGAAACACTACGAAAAATTTGTTGCAAGACAATTTCTTTCAATTACTAGAGCAAATAAGAGACGAAATAGCCTCATGGAAAACGGAGTTAATATCTTGGATAGGCAGGATACAGGCCCTAAAAATGATATGTTTACCTAAGGTGCTATATTTGTTGCGGGTAGTACCAATAGTCCTGCCCCGATCATATCTCCAGAAGCTACAAAGAATCTTTACAACATTTATTTGGAATTCAAAAAACCCCGTTTATCACAGCAAATCTTACAACAAGAATTAAAAAAAGGTGGTCTAGCATCTCCAGCTATCGCATTATATCATAAAGCTATATTGCTGGATCAGATAGCTGAGCTGAACTTACCTAAGGGAATTAAGCATTGGGTTGATAGAGAATTCATATTTATACCCTTGGTCTCCAAATCAAATTTTTACATCTGTAAATCCAGTAATAGTTTGTAATTTACAAACTATTCCACCCCATCTAGAGTGGATAATTAAGAATTGGCGAACAATACGTAATTGTAAATACATCTCACCATTTCCATCTCCATTCTTACCTTTAAAGGACCAGTAACATCAAACTTTTTTCTAAAAAAATTGTTAGAATACAATGAAAAAAAACACCAGGACAAGTTAAACTTTTAAATTGCAAATCCTTTATTAAGGAATAACTTACTGAAACTCGACTTCCTGTCCCCTACAGAAAAGGCGACACGGCGACCATCCATACTGCGATGCTCGATTTCTCCTCCCTGGGTATTGTAGTGACAGCGTGTGAAGGAGGCTGAAGCTGTAGGAGCGTTGGCAGGGTTTGTTCGTCTCCCCAGTCCATGTCTCCTGCACTCAGCCCTCATGGTTCAACATAGAGTTCGGACAGCAGCAGCATGTCGAGCGGCAGCCCCCACAGTATCCCGTCTAACAGGTCCGTCAATCTGGAGATTGCAGAGACTCACCACCCGCACCAGCACCACAGCCACGGCTTCAGCGTGAATATGCCTCTTCCTGCAGTGTAGCTTTCCTGTGAAGCACATGCGCTGCTGCGCACCAGTGACCCGTCTAGTCTTACACAGGAGCCGAATACTCGGGAAGATGCACCAAAGTACTTGAACAACTATACATTGGTGATATAATAACACTCGCCCCCCGTCAACCACCGATACCGTATCACCCCCGTTTCCGCCCCAGAAGGGCCCGCGCCCTACAGGAAAATACTATTAATGAGGCGCCATGGTCACCAGGTACCTGTAAGGAGCGCTTACATAGTGCTAACAGAAGCGCCGAGTGGCGGGGGAGCTCTAAATAACGGCTGTGTATCGGTGGTTGATGGGGGGCGAGTGTTATTATTTCACCGGTGTATAGTTGTTCAAGTACTGGGTGTTATCTGCACTTTTGTGCATCTTCCCGAGTATTGGGCTCCTGTGTAAGACTAGACGGGTCACTGGTGCGCAGCAGCGCATGTGCTTCACAGGAAAGCTACACTGCAGGAAGAGGCATATTCACGCTGAAGCCGTGGCTGTGGTACTGGTGCGGGTGGTGAGACTCTGCAATCTCCAGATTGACGGACCTGTTGGATGAGATACTGTGGGGGCTGCTGCTGTCCGAACTCTATGTTGAACCACGAGGGCTGAGTGCAGGAGACATGGACTGGGGAGAAGAACAAACCCTGCTCCGCCAGACAACGCTCCTACAGCTTCAGCCTCCTTCACACGCTGTCACTACAATACCCAGGGAGGAGAAATCGAGCATCGCAGTATGGATGGTCGCCTTTTCTGTAGGGGACAGGAAGTCGAGTTTCAGTAAGTTATTCCTTAATAAAGGATTTGCAATTTAAAAGTTTAACTTGTCCTGGTGTTTTTTTTCATTGTATTCTAACGAATTTTTTAAAAAATTTTTTTGATGTTACTGGTCCTTTAAGCACTATTTCTATGGATATACCCTCCTTACAACTTAATACATGGCTCCAAAGCGGGGTACATTATTTCCGACAATTCATGGAGGGTCATGGGTTAAAACCATTCGCCTCTATACAAAAAGAATTTCATCTGCCACACTCTGAATTTTATAAATATTTACAGATCCGTCACTATTCATATAAGTGGATCGACCAAATCAATAGGTTACCTACTCTTTGGGAAGAGTTTTTTCAAAATCCAGCTTCTAAGAAGCAAGGTACCTCGGCATTGTATAAACATTTAGTACTATTAAATGAGCCACCAAAATTTCACTTTATCCAAACATGGGAAACAGATCTACAACAATCGTTTTCATTGCAACAATGGAATGAAGCTTTTAAATCGCCATCCCTTTATTCTAAGTGTGTTAACCATCTTGAGAATGCTAGGAAAATAATCTATCAATGGTATTTAACTCCATATAAACTACATAAAATATATGGGTCATCTAATAAATGTTGGAGAAATTGTGGTGGTTCAGGCAATTTCTTGCATATTTGGTGGTCTTGTCCGGTTATACAAACCCTTTGGAAATCAGTGGAGATCATGATCCAAAAAATCGTAAAAATGAACATTTTGTTAACTCCATCCTTAGCATTACTGGGCATTATGGAACCAAATTTGAGGTTGCAGTGCAATCAAGCTCAAATATATTTGATATATCACTCTTTATTCGCAACTAGAATGGCAATTGCAAGGAAATGGAAATCTCAAGATACTCCTTCAATACAAGCAATTATTAGTGAACTGAATCAAACTGCAACATATGAATGTTCTTTTGCTCGCTCTCAAGGAATAAATTCCAAAATAGCAAGCTACTGGAAACACATACATGTATGTGATGATTTATATATCTAGGATCTATAAACCTAAGATTTATGTAACTACTTAAACAAACATGGAAAAGTCTAAGTCCCAGAGCTAGGTGGTGGGTGTGGGTTTTTTTTTTTGTTTTTTTTTTCTTCTTTTTGTTGGTTGTTATTATAATTTTCTGTATTGTGACTTTGTAAATTCATGTGGAAAAAATTTAATAAAAAAGCTGAAATATAAAAGTGTAAGGAACGTACCTGGTGGTCTAGTGGGGGGGACGGCAGGGATGCCTGCCACCCCTCGGTGGGGACGCCCGCCGCGACGAACGGCTTCGATTAGGCCGCAGGCGCCGGCGTCTTAGGGCACGGGGCTTGCTTTTGTGTAATTTAAAGGCACAGGCGCGCTGACATAATGACGTCAGCGCGCAATGGCGCGAAATTCAGACACTATTTAAAGCCCATTAGGGCTGTGGGTCCTTGCCCGTGATAGGATTGTGTTTCCTGGTGCTTCTGAGCCTTGTGCTATTCGTTGCTATATCCTGAACCTGTTTGATTCCTGTTTTGACCCCTGCCTGGCTATTTTGACTATTCTGACTTCTGGATTCTGACCCTTGCCTGATTACCGACTACCTCATATATATATATATATATATATATATATATATATATATATATATATATATATATATATATATATATATACATACATACACACACACACACACACACACACACACAGTCACATCTGGTGCACAACGAGTTACAGCAAAAGAAAAATGCCTGGGTGCAGGTTATACAAATATCATAACTCCTTCAAAAGAACCGCACAACTCAGGACTTTATCAAAGTGAAAAAACAAGTGGTTTATTCAACGTTCCTGAAGACGGCCGAGTCCAGGGGCTGAAACGTTGAATAAACCACTTGTTTTTCACTTTGATCTAGTTCTGAGTTGTTTCACTATATATATATATATATATATATATATATATATATATATATATATATATATATATATTTATATATATATGTATATATATATATATATATATATATATATATATATATATATATATATATATATATATATATATTCAATAAAGAAAAAGTCCACACTCATGGGTCTTGTGTTGAAAAGCAAAAAACTTGTTAGTGTTTATTTGACGTTTAGTCTCCTAAACGCTTCCTGAGGACAGCTTGCGTTTAGGAGCCAAAACGTCGAATAAACACTTACACGTTTTTTGCTTTTCAACACAAGACCCATGACTTTTTCTTTATTGACTGTACAATTCCTTGTTCTAGCACCTGGGCAGTGACTAGTGTTCTGTGTGCACCAGGCCCACTTTTCTTTATATATATATATATATATATATATATATATATATATATATATATATATATATAGTGAAACTGGACACTGTGGCCCCAAGGGACCTCAATGAAACTTTACCCCTAAATTGCTTTCTCTAACTATGACCAGTCTTATGTGGGATTTCTGCTTACCATTAACATTTGGTAGTAACTTCAATCATGTTTTGTCCCCTGTCAGTTAAATACTTAGTATAAATTAGGCTGGTTTTGTATGTAACAGCCGGTACACACTTCACCCAGAGGCGGAGGGTGATTTTTCTTGTTGGGAAGGCTAAAGTTGCCCATACATGGGAGGCCTTCAAATAGTTGTTCACTTTTAAATTAACATTTAGTATCATGCAGACATTAATATTCTAAGATCATTTGCAATTAGTCTTCATTTTTTATTTTGTGTGTTTTTTTTTAGTTATTTAGAGTTTTGCTCAACAGCTCCTGAATTTGGTATTTCAGCGGCAATCGGGTTGCTAAAGTCTTATTTGCAGCAACCAGGCAATGGCTTAAACAAGAGATGGAAATATGAGTAAAAGAGGGTCTAAATAGAAATAAAAAGTAACAATCGCACCAGGGCCCACCGGTCTGCAGCTTCAGGGGCCCCCCAAACCATCCCCTGTGCCCCCCCCAGCCACAATACACCCTCTCTACCCCCATCCCAGCCGCAAACCAGGGTAAGCCCCAGCTCTTTTGGGCCCAATCAGCCCAGACCCGCTCCCTGCACTGCCGTTTACCGCCATGCGAGCGTACCGTTTTCTACACACCGTGTGGTCATGGAGGTAAGTGGTTGTGTAGGGAGCGGGTCTGGGCTGATGGGGCCCAAAAGAGCTGGGGCTTACAGAGTTTTTCCAGGTGTCCTGCCAGCCCATTCCGACCCTGAATCTGAACCTCACAGAAGAATAATTTTTAGATGCCGGGGTCAGTGACATCAAAATATTAAGGGTGTAAAAACAAAAAGACAGGGTAAAAGTAAAACACAGAATATAGCAGAATAAATTAAATGCTAATTTTACATACAGTCGCCTCACACACCAGTTTCATGTACAAGTCCCAATGCACATAATTGGTCACTAATCTACAACTTCCAACAAAAATGTTCACATATATTCCTCTTTCGTTTTTGTTGTCTTTTGACCCTACTCCCTTCACTTCCCTTTCCTTTTAAGCCTCTTTAGAATTCTGTTATTCCTCCATTTCTGTCACTCCACTCTCATCTCATTCACTTCTTTCATATATTTTTCTTCATGTTGTTTCCTTATAGATTGCCTTTTCCTCTCACTCCACTTGTTTCTGTTATGCACTGTTTTTTCCCTTCAGCCCAATGTTAACCATTTTAGCTATATATGTTTCCCAGCCATAGTGTCATAAGTGCTTCCCCTGAACAAACACAAAATGAAAAGAACAAAGAAAATAAATAAAAACTACATGTGCATACAGCCCCTCAAGCAAAAATCAGTGAAAGGGTTAATTTAGGATTGGGACATGGGTGACTGAGATTACTAGCAGTATTTCAGCTAATGAAGCAGTTTGATTTAAGTTGCCCAGCAACAAATATCCTCTTCTTTGGGCAACTAATCGCCCCAAACTGCCTCCCCTGCCTTCTAGAATGTACATCACCGGCGGTATGGTATTCGGAGCGCTTCATCTCACGAAGTCGCCCAAAGTTTCCTCGTGAGGCAACTTCGGAAAACGAAGGCAGGGGAAGGCAGTTTGGGGAGATTAGTTGCGCAAAGAAGAAGATATTTGTTGCTGGGCAACTAATCTCCCCAAATCTGAGCGTGTGTCTCTGTCCTAAAATAGTCCAGAGCAGACATAGGATCAGGACAGCAGTCATATATTTAGTCAAAATTGCAAATGTTGATAAAGATAAAAACAGTTAATGAAACACAGGAAGCCTGTCATTGAGACGTAGCACTGTATTACACAATGGGATAAAGCTGTGCAAGGAACCGCAAAAATTAACATATAGGCCTCTGTATATCCCTTCCTTCACTTTGATATAGTAATCAGCGCCTTTATCTTTGGGCATTACATTAGGAGAAACATTTTATCAGAGATGTGGGAACATACTGTAGGTTCTCAACAGAGCCGGGCCAAGCCGGGCAGGCGCCCTAGGCAGCCTGCCCGGCTGCTGCGCCGGCTAGTTGCGCGCTTCTGCGCATGTGCGAAAAGACGCTTCAGTGCATAGACGCTTCTGCGCGAATCAACGCATTCTTTTGCGTACTCGCACAGGTGGGCGGTCGGCAGAGAAGGGACCGGACTAGGGGTAGGAGTAAGTACGTGCCTGTCGCCCCTCCACCTTTGCGCCCTAGGCACGTGCCTACTCTGCCTACCCCTAGTTCCGGCCCTGGTTCTCAAACTAGAACTCCTGGCAGGCATGTGCTGTTTTAACAGAAGTCATCATGGTTTAAAATTAATTCTATTCCCTCCATTAAACACCATAGAAGCCAGTTCAGGGTTAAGAAAGATCAGTAACAACACAAGTGGATTTATAATGACACTCATTTTAGGGCTGCTCATCTACTTTCTTTGCATCAAACCAAAGCATGGGTGTCACAGTCAGGGAAAATGCAGATTAGTTTATAGTTACCCCTGGACTGTAAATTCCTTAACCTCAAACTACCAAACCAAAACATTTCCTTACTTGCGAAACATCATCAGGTTGAGTAGTCTTTATCACTGCATCTGCCTTCTCTTCTGCCGTTCCTTCAGTTCCTAAAGTGTCCACAGGCCCGCCCTCTTCTGTGTGCTGATTGGTCTATAGCTTGGTCTGTTATGAGAGGTGTGCTCTGATTGGAAAAGCTTCAAGGGGAAAGCCCCAATCGGAGTGTAGCTGATTTTCTACAGCATCAGAGTTTGCAGACACGCAGGGCAGGAGTTTTCCCCATGTTTAAACAGCGGCATTCAGTAGGGAAGATTTTTATTTCTCTTTTCTTTGAGGTGTCAGGCAGGCTAAGCCTCCCCAAGCCTTAATGAAAATCCGCCCATGACTTCACCTATCCCTAATATCTTAAGGTGGCCATACACGGATAGATCCGCTCGTTTGGCGATGTCGCCAAACGAGCGGATCTCCCTCCGATATGCCCACCTTGAGGTGGGCAATATCGGGCTGATCCGATCGTGGGCCCTAGGGCCCAACGATCGGATCCTAGCGTTCGCCAAACGGGCGGTCGGATCGCGGGACCGCATCAACGAACAGATGCGGCCGCGATCCGACGGGATTTTTAATCCCATCCGATCGAGATCTGGCCGACTTTCGGCCAGATCTCGATCGGGGAAGCCCGTCGGGGGCCCCCATACACGGGCCAATAAGCTGCCGACACGGTCTGTCGGCAGCTTTTATCGGCCCGTGTATGGCCACCTTTACTCTCCTTTTTGCCACAATAGATATTCATATACCCATACCAGCCTACCCTTTTTGGTTCCACCAATTCTTTACAATATAAGAAGTAGAGTGGCATTCTAGGCATGTGGGCTATAGGACGAAGTACTAGCTTTTGGTTTAAGTATCCCATTTAATACAAGGAGTGTAATGGCATTTCAGGCATGTGGATATAAGTCCCCATTATCTGTTGCCTTGTAGGTACTGCTTATAAACTGGCATAGTTGGTAACCATTATATGTGGTAGTTATGCACTAATTTAATACAGAGGTTAACTAGGATACCTCTTTGGAGTCATGCCTTGACAAGATCCGGATGTGCTGCCTAGGAACGGCTCGCATTTTGCTGAGGTTGGGGGACTTGGTGTGCAGGGATGCAAATATCCACCACTGCCTGATATAAGTCCTGTATCACTCTATTAAACAATGGCTGTATGCTTCCGGTAACTAAGGACAAATTGCACAGCAATGGCATGTGTAAGGGCAAGGTATGGAGACTTGGTATGCAGACACTCACTACTGCCAGATATAAGTCCTACAAAACCTTTCGGAAATCGTTACTTGGGTGCTTAAGATTGCTTGCTAAAAGGGTTTGGCATTTATTACCTCTGCATTTTGCTAGATGTGACTTTCTTGATGTGGCATTTTCTATTTCTGATATAAGCCTATCATTTCTGTTATTCCTGTTTTCTAACTACTGTTAGTCTTTTAATACCTACATGGATTATGTATCCTGCATTATACACACGCATGTCTGCATGAACCGTTGCAAAAGGTGAGATGCCTGCAATTCCTGTGGTCCCTAGGCAACCATTTTTGGCACAAGGAAGTTGTGGGGGTAGAAACTAAGGGGGTTTAATACTGATATTGTACCTTTTGCAGTTCTGTAAATAGAAAAGAGGGGTCTGGACTAAGTGGGGGAAAAACTCACATTACATTATTTATTCATTACTTTAAAAAACCATTTGATAAACAGCTGATTGGTTGCTATGGATTCAAATAATATTACTCAAGTTATTTGAATACCCCTTTATAGATACAGATTTGTGTAAATTGACCATTTTAGTTCAGCATGCTCTTTGTTTGGGATTGCACTGAATGTAAAGTGCTGTGGAAACGTCAGCACTACAGTATATCAATAAAGAATAATAAGAAATTTAAGTTGAACATTTAGAGAGTTAAAAAGTTTTCTATTTTATTGTACACTGTTCATTGGTGTAACTAGATATTACTGGGCCCCACAGCAAATTATTTTTCAGGCCCCCAAAATGTCTAGAGGTTGACCTGTTTTACCAATATTTATTGAAATGGTATACAAATGGTATACAAATTAGGGCCTCGTGGTGCCCCTATACCCCCTGGGCCCCACTGCAGACCAAGTCGGCAGCTTATTGGCCTGTGTATAGGGCCCTCTGACGGGCTTCCCCGATCAATATCTGGCCGAAAGTCAAGCAGATGTTGATCGGACGGGACTAAAAATCCCGCCGGATCACGGCCGCATCTGTTCGTTGATGCGGTCCCGCGATCCGACCGCCCATTAGCCATCGTTAGGATCCGATCGTTGGGCCCTAGGGCATAAGGTGGGCATATCGGGGGGAGATCCGCTCGTTTGGCAATGTCGCCAAAAGAGCGGATGTCTCCGTCTATGGCCACCTTTACTCTTGCATAGTTACATAGTTACTTTTAATTAAATTCTATATACCCATACTAACTATAGAGCTTAGTATCACAATAGCCTTTGATATTATACCTGTCCAAAAAATCATCCAAGCCATTCTTAAAGGCATTAACTGAATCAGCCATCACAACATCACCCGGCAGTGCATTCCACAACCTCACTTTGTCCTGACTGTGAAGAACCCTCTACTTTGCTTCAAATAAAAGGTCTTTTCTTCTAGTCTAAAGGGGTGGCCTCTCGTACGGTGATCCACTTTATGGGTAAAATGGTCCCCTGCTATTTGTCTATAATGTCCTCTAATGTACTTGTAAAGTGTAATCATGTCCCCTCGCTAGCGCCTTTTTTCCAGAGAAAACAACCCCAACCTTGACAGTCTACCCTCATAATTTAAGTCTTCCATCCCTCTCACCAATTTAGGTGCACGTCTCTGCACTCTCTCCAGCTCATTTATATCCCTCTTAAGGACTGGAGTCCAAAACTGCACTGCATACTCTAGATGAGGCCTTACCAGGGACCTATAAAGAGGTATAATTATGTTTTCATCCCTTGAGTTAATGCCCTTTTTTATGCAAGACAGAACTTTATTTGCGTTAGTAGCCACAGAATGACTGCCCAGAATTAGACAACTTGTTATCTACAAAGACCCCTAGATCCTTCTCATTTAAAGGGATACTGTCATGGAAAAAAAAAATTATTTCAAAATGAATCAGTTAATAGTGCTGCTCCAGCAGAATTCTGCACTGAATTCCATTTCTCAAAAGAGCAAACAGATTTTATTATATTTAATTTTGAAATCTGACATGGGGCTAGACATTTTTGCTGTTTTTCCTTCTCAATGTAACTGAATGTTTCTCAGTGGGACATGGGTTTTTACTATTGAGTGTTGTTCTTAGATCTACCGGGCAGCTGTTATCTTCTGTTAGGGAGCTGTTATCTGGTTACCTTCCCATTGTTCTTTTGTTTGGCTGCTGGGGGGGGAAAAGGGAGGGGGGTGATATCACTCCAACTTGCAGTACAGCAGTAAAGAGTGACTAAAGTTTATCAGAGCACAAGTAACATGACTTGGGGCAGATGGGAAATTGACACTATGTCTAGCCCCATGTCAGATTTCAAAATTGAATATAAAAAAAAATCTGTTTGCTCTTTTGAGAAATGGATTTCAGTGCAGAATTCTGCTGGAGCAGCACTATTAACTGATTCATTTTGAAAAAAAGTTTTTTTCCCATGACAGTATCCCTTTAAGGAAACTCCCAACACACTGCCATTTAGTGTATAACTTGCATTTATATTATTTTTAAAACACTAAATCCAAAAGAAATGCGAGGACCTCCAGTAATAAAGAAACAATAATGTATAAAAAATATGAAAACATGTATTAGGACATAAAAGCCTTTATAGTCTATCTTTCAGCCAGTTCTCTATCCAGGTACAAATACTATGTTCCAGGCTAACATTCCTTAATTTAACCAGTAACCTTTTGTGTGGCACTGTATCAAATGCTTTAGCAAAGTCTAAGTAAATCACATCCACTGCCATCCCAGAATCGAAGTCTCTACTTACCTTCTCATAAAAAGAAATTAAGTTTGTCTAGCAAGATCTTTTACGCATAAAACCATGCTGGCACAAACTCATAGGGGCAAATTCACTAAGCAGCAAAAATGGGCTAACGACGGCTTTGCCACACTTTGCCGCATTTCGCCAGGCGAAGTTTCAACAGGGCGCCGCTAATTCACTAAAATCCGAAGTTGCGCTCAGGGAGGCGAACGGTGGCGAAGTTGTGCTAGCGTTTATTTGTCAAGCAAAGCAAAGTTACGCTAGCGATGCCTAATTTGCATACGGCGCCAAGTTAAAGTACAATGGACGTATATGTAGCAACAATACATTACACTACTCAAGCCTGGGAAAGCTTCATAAGATAAAATAGAGTTGTTATATTGCCCTATACATGTGCCCACTGTATAGTTTAGGTGCCATATGTTAGGAAATGTAGGGGGGAAGGAGGGTACCCCCAAAAAAATGTACAATCTTTTTCAGCCTATCACTCTTAAAAAATGAAAAGACACCAGCGTTTTTTGGGACTTTGAAAAAATTTCAACTTTTTTTGAACCAATCCCTATCTACTCTATTGCACTTTGCCTGGTCTGAGGTGGCGAAGGCAAGTCTGGTGCAAGAGGTAACTTTCAGTAAAATGCGCAAGTTAGTGAATTAGCGTTGTTACGTCCCTTCACCATAGCGACAACTTTGCCTGGCATAAGGGTGCGAAGTAGCGCTAGAGTAGGTCCACTTCGCTAGTGAATTTACGCCAGCGCACGTTAGTAAATCGGCGAAGTAACGAAATGACGTCACGCTGGCGAATATGCGCTAGCGTTAGCCACTTCGCGCTTTAGTGAATTTGCCCCATAGTATTATTATTACATGTGTAGAGCATGTGTTAGCAGCCTGATAGATTTAGCACCACATAAAGGATTTGGAGTGCAGAAATGAACCATTGAAACAGGGTAGTGCTCCTCCCCAGCTGCTGCTCAACTACCGGCAACTTGTCAAAACAAATGTAATTCTCAAGTAATTGAAATATACAAGGCATAATCAAAGCCAGTGATAACACAGAAGTGTGATCCCGCTGGGGGACTATTGTCCTTTAACTGTTGCCTTACATTCTTAAGTGATTTCTAACCACTTCCTATTTTTAATTTTTTTTATATGTACATGTAAAAATTAAAACAAACCCCAATAGTAACAGTAAATAAAAATGTAGATTGTTTTGACATTCCATTTAATTTGAATTGCCTTGCTTTCCATACTGGTTAGTTTTTATCTATGACACTTAGAGCAAAATATTTATTGATGACTACTGATCAAACCTAGAAGATATTTTGTTGCTTCTATCTAGGGGGTTAGCTGATGAACTAAGCAACATGGCAGCTACCATTGTTTATACAATACGTATATAACTAATACATGTTTGTGACCTCACATTTTAAAGATAAATCATAACTTGGCATGCAACAAGTCCAGGATTCAGTTTGGGATTTGGTTAACAGCAACTTAAAATGTGACTTTTCAGCTCTGGTGGCTTAGTTTATATCGAGTCCAAATGAGACTGAGAAGCAGAGGGTCGGACTGGGCAAATGGGACAATGGGAAAAACCCAGTTGGCCCTCGTTGCACATGCTGACCCAAACCCGATCTCTCTCTACCTGCCTGATTGCACTCTGATGCTCTCCTTTAACTCTTCCCCCAATCGCAGCCGCAAGAAAACAGGTATGCATAGGGGAAGAGGGGGGGGGTTGCGATGCCACAAGTAGGACTCCAGGACTGAGGTGATGGGCCCTGGGGTATGTGGTGGACTTGGCCCCCATTACGATGCTGGAGAACTTTACTGGAGCCACCTACTGAATGGTTCTTTACATTTACCTAGTTCTATGTTTGACCCTCTATAGATCTTAGCCTCTCAAGCATTGACCAGGTTTACAGTAAAAGTGCTTACTAATAAGAGTGCTTGGGCTTCCAGATGTATGCCAGAAACTCAGTGCGTTTATTAAACATCAATATGCACTCTGGAGAAAGGTTTGCAGTGACACGAAAAGTGGAAAGAAAGGCTGTCGAGTCATGTACCAGAGGATCGTCTCTATCCAGTAATGGAGAAGCCCATGCTTCCTCTGTAGTTAAGCCCCTGAGTTCTTCCCTAACTGTGGGCTTCCCCCAAGTGGGCTTGGAGTAGTGGCTACAGGGCTTAGCCTGAAAACCAATTACTATAAGATTTGAGGGAAGTTCCTATTTGCTCATGTAGATGCATCTGAAAGCCCTTTTTGAAGATCATGAAGTAGAAAGTGCTAAAAAAATCTCTACGTAGATTTTTTTGTTAGATACCAAAATGTAAGAAAATAGAATCTAGATATTCTCAAATTGGTGGAGGCAGCAAGGAATGCTTGGATTCGAGAAATTTGCAGAAAACATTTCAATCAAAATGAACCCATTAAAGGGAATTTATTATGACATTACTGATCATCAAAACAAAGTGTGCCCATGTTGTGTTTATATGAAAATGCCAGTACATGTCCTGCAATTCTTTCATTCCCCCTTAATAACTTTTTTTGTCTGGGGAAGCAGTTTAGCTGCAACTATTAAAAGAATAAGTGACATCTAGGGGCATCTTTATCAAGAGTCGAATTTTGAATTGAAAAAAAACTTTCAAAAAGACCAACCGAAATTAAGTCAAAGTTTTTTTTTGGTCGAATAGGTCCGTTTTTGATCGAATAGGTCCGTATTTGGCCGAATCCGATTCGTACGAATCGAAGGAATAGCGCATTCAATCAAATTCACAGTAACACAGTAAATAAGATTGAAAAAGGACACATGTCCATCAAGTTCAACCTTTTATTTATTTTTTTTTTAATCTGCCCAACTGCTAGTTGATCCAGAGGAAGGCAAAAAAAAAACCCCATCTGAAGCCTCTCCAATTTGCCCAAAATGGCAATCGGACTAGTCCCTGGATCAACTTGTTCTATGAGCTATCTCCCATAACCCTGTATTCCCTCACTTGCTAAAAAGCTATCCAACCCCTTCTTAAAGTTATCCAATGTATCAGCCTGTACAACTGATTCAGGGAGAGAATTCCACATCTTCACAGCTCTCACTGTAAAAAACCCCTTCCGAATATTTAGGCGGAACCTCTTTTCTTCTAATCGGAATGGGTGACCTCGTGTCAGCTGGAAAGACCTACTGGTAAATAAAGCATTAGAGAGATTATTATATGGTCCTCTTATATATTTATACATAGTTATCATATCACCCCTTAAGCGCCTCTTCTCCAGTGTGAACATCCCCAATTTGGCCAGTCTTTCCTCATAGCTAAGATTTTCCATACCTTTTACCAGCTTAGTTGCCCTTCTCTGTACCCTCCCTAATACAATAATGTCCTGTTTGAGTTTTGAAGACCAAAACTGTACGGCATATTCTAGATGGGGCCTTACAAGTGCTCTATACAGTGGAAGAATGCCCCCCCCCCTCCTCCCGTGACTCTATGCCCCTTTTAAGAGAGCTCAAGACCTTATTTGCCCTTGATGCTGCTGACTGGCATTGCTTGCTACAGCCACGTTTATCATCTACAGTGACTCCAAGGTCCTTTTCCATAATGGATTTGCCTAGTGTAGTCCCATTAAGGGTATAAGTGGCTCGGATATTTTTACATCTCAGGTGCATAACTTTACATTTATCAACATTGAATCTCAGTTGATACTTAGCTGCCCAGATTGCCAGTTTGTCAAGATCGTGTTGCAAGGATGCCACATCCTGGATGGAATTAATTGGGCTGGATAGTTTTGTGTCATCTGCAAACACTGATACATTACTTACAACACCCTCCCCTAAGTCATTAATGAACAAGTTAAATAAAATTGGACCCAATACCGAGCCACTAAGAACCTTACTCCAAGTAGAGAATGTACCATTAACAACCACCCTCTGTACCCGATCCTGTAGCCAGTTTCCTATCCATATGCAAACAACTTCATTAAGCCCAACAGACCTTAGTTTAGAAAGCAGTCGTTTGTGGGGCACAGTATCAAATGCTTTGGCAAAATCCAAATAGATCACATCTACTGCCCCCCCCCCCACTGTCCAGCATCTTACTTACCTCATCATAAAAAAATTTGTCTGACATGACCTATCCTTCATAAAGCCATGCTGATTGCTGCTCATAATGCCATTCACTAGGACAACATTTTGAATGTGATCCCTTAACTAACCTTGAAATAATTTGCCCACCACAGATGTCAAGCTTACTGGCCTATAATTGCCAGGCCGAGATCGTAATCCCTTTTTAAATATTGGAATAACATCAGCTTTTCTCCAATCCATAGGCACCATACCAGATGAAAGTGAATCTGAGAAAATCAGAAATAGTGGCTGGTCTAAAACTGAACTAAGCTCTCTTAGAACCCAGGGGTGTGTGCCATCAGGCCCTGGAGCCTTGTTTACATTAATTTTTTATTAAAGCTTTATGAATCATATCCTGATTCAGCCACTGACTAGATTGAGCTGAGCCATTAGTGCAGCTATAAAGTGAGCCTGGGAACTCAGACTCCTCTATTGTATACACTGAAGAAAATAACTGATTTAACATATTTGCCTTTTCTGTATCTGTTACAACCATACTGGTACCATTATTTAATGGAGTAACACTCTCAACCTGCATCTTTTTACTATTAATATATTTTAAAAAAAAATTTGGGTTAGTTTTTATCTCCACCGCAATTAACTCTTCATTTCCTTTCTTTGCCTTCCAGATTGCTGATTTACAACATTTATTACAGTGTTTATATTCATTAAATGTCCCAACAGATTTGTAGTTTTTAAATGCCTTTCTCTTCTTTCCTATTAACTTCTTTACTTCTGTATTAAGTCACATAGGATGATTCTTAGAGCTTCTACATTTCCTCCTTAAGGGAATAAATTGAGAACAGTAATGTTTTAATATCATTTTAAATGACAACCATTTCTGTTCTGTGTTTTTAGCTGAAAACTTAATGCCCCAATCAATACTCTGTAGGGCAGCCCTCAAGGCACTAAAATTAGCTTTTCCAATATTCATGGTTTTTGTTGCCCCAGTGTATATTTGTTTTTTGCACCAGACATTAAATTATATAACACTATGGTCACTATTACCTAGGGGTCCAATGATTTGCACATTTGCTATAAGTTCTGGGTCATTTGAGATAACTAGATCCAGAATAAAAAAAAATTCTGGTAGGCTACTCAACAACATGTGCCATAAAATTGTCATGCAACAAGTTTATAAACTTGTTCCCATTAACTGATCTGGCAGTACTGTTGCTCCAGTCAATATCTGGGTAATTAAAATCCCCCATTATCATTACTTTACCCAAACTAGCAGCCTATTCTATTTGTATCAGGAGCTTCGCCTCCTCCTCCTCACTTACATTAGGGGGTCGGTGAAGAACTCCATCCATAAGACTTCAGCCCCCTTATTTTCTAACATAACCTCCTACTTTATATAAGCTTTTAAATCCTGCCTAACAAACATATATACCCCTCCTCCTTTTCTATTGCCTATGTCCCTCCGAAACAAAGTATAGCCACTGATATTAACTGGCCAGTCATGCAACTCATTCAGCCATGTTTCGGCCACACCAATCACATCATATTTTCCTTCCAGCACCTGCACCTCCGATGAATTCAATTCAAAGTTTTTCCCAAATATAACTTCGATTTTTCAGTCCACCAATTGACTCCAAATAAGTTCTAGCAGGTCCCTCATAGGCTAAAACAGCAGGTTTTAGATTGTGAATGGTCAAAGTCGAATTTTTAAATAGACGGTACATGATAAATTTCGATCTTCGAATTTTCAATTTTTTTCAAATTCTAATCTAATTTGGACTATTCCCTAGTTGAAGTACACAAAAAATAGCTTGAAATTAGATTTTTTTTATTTGAAAATTCACCTCGACCTCAAATCTGCCCCCAAGAAATCTAATTTGGACTATTCCCTAGTTGAAGTACACAAAAAATAGCTTGAAATTAGATTTTTTTTTTTTATTTGAAAATTCACCTCGACCTTAAATCTGCCCCCAAGAAATGAAAGCATATTTTTATATTGAAGCAGAACTCATGTATTTATGTTGCTAGCAGCTCTGGTTTCAGCTATTGAGAGCATTTGGACATGAACCCAAAACATTAGCTTTAAAAGATTCCCACTGTTTAATTTTAAAGGGGAAGGAAAGTCTAAAATAGAATAAGGCTAGAAATGCTGTATTTTGTATACTAAACATAAGCATGGACTTTCTGCACCAGAACCCTAATAAAACAAATGATTTATGCTTTCAAAAGTTGGCCACAGGGGGTCACCATCTTGTAACTTTGTTAAACATCTTTGCAAGACCAAGACTGTGCACATGCTCAGTGTGGTCTGGGCTGCTTAGGGATGCAGCCCAGAATTATCATCATAAATTATTAAAACAGCACAAGTCAAATAATATCTGCCAGAAGCCGATACAGCAAGACTGAATAATAATCAGAATAGGTCCTGTGTTGTGATATAATCTTATGTGGATTTTATAGTTTTTGTATTGTTTAATACAAACTTTTTCAAACTCTGCAGAACCAGTGGCTGCAGCAAAATAATCCTCCAAATAGAATCCCAGTTTATCTTTTTAAATCTGCCTCCATGATCTTTGTCCTTGCTGCTGGAGTTGGAAAGGGGATGTAAAGGCAAAAATAAAATCCAATACAAATCTCTACACAGTCGCCGACTGCTCTACAGGCAGGGACGGAACTAGGGGTAGGCAGAGTAGGCACGTGTCTAGGGCGCAAAGCTTGGGGGGCGCCAGGCACGTACCCGTCACTGATGCCTACCCCTATTCCGACTGAGTTCCACGCTTGTGCCTATTTGTTCGTGTGCGCAAGCGGGTGCACATGAGGGGAGGGGGGGGGAGAGTCAGACTGAGTGAGTTCCAGACTTCCGCCTATTTGTGCGCGTGCGCAAGCGCGCGCACATGAGGGGAGGGAGTGTACCGGAAGGGGTTCATGCGGCCGGTCAGCGCGCATGCGCGCACTCTTCCTACACACGTGGTGGATGGGGCGTCAGGGCTGGCCGGGTTGCCTGGGGCGCCCAGCGGTCCTGGCCCAGCCCTGTCTACAGGGAAACAAACAAAGCTGCTTGAGTTCTGCACGGCTGGGAAGTAAGGCTGCTGTTCATAAGTATGATTGTTTCCCTGCAGAGCCGTTAGGGACCGTCTGGCAATTGCTATCCACAGCAGTAAATGAAGGGAGAATTTCACTGTATACAGTCAGGTTTCTTATAAAAACGGTACACATTTTTTCATTAAAGTATATTGGAGATAGGTTTCTTTATCATTAAAGTAATAATGGGATTTTATTTTCTGTCTTTCAGGGTAAGAAACCTTCTTTGCCTCCTGACAGGACCTTACCTTATTTACCGATACTTTAATAATTTGTTATTGGGTTGTTATATGGCTCCTTGTTCCAAGCTGGAAAAAAAAAAACCATACCTGTAGACTGAAATAGACTAACAAATTTCAGTTGAATGATCATATAGTTTTACTTTGCAATAATATTTGAGCAAATATTAATAAATATAATATATTAATATTATATTTATTTTTGTGCATTATACAAAACCATATAGAAAGAGAGAAGGAAGAGGAGTCATAAATTATGACCATGTCCATGGCCCATTGCAATTTGGGATTATTGCACTCTTGTTGCTGGGGATTGAACAAGGTTTTTCTGTGGAGTTTGCTCTTGTTTCCCTACAGGTTAATGTAAATGAAATGAATTCATTTCACGTTTGCTAGTCTGATGCATTGCCTTTTCTTCCCAAGAATAACTTGTTGTTGGTGGGGATAGGGGTAAAATAAGAATCTCCCATTCTTAGAGTAATAAGAATATATTTAAAACTGATAGGTTAGCATAATGTTCAACAACAGTAATCAACAACCAGTGCAAGATTTGGTGAGTGCCCCCTAATTGCAACCAGTTTCATCATAATGCCACCATGTCATCCATCTGAAATTGGTAACTGGCTCTTTCCTACTGGGAAAGTACTAAACATCAGATTTGGTTCTGGGGCTACCAAAATACCAGTTATCTTTCAACCTCACAGAATATAAACTTTTCACTATTTGTAATGTTTTACTGGATAAATGAATGCATCTGTTTGTATGTGTTGTCACAATTGTGCATCATCCAAAGGATTCTAATTTTTTCACATTGGGTTTTTACTTTTATCAGTACAGATCATATTCGTTGTGCCCTCGGGGACCCCTTATATCCCATGTCCAAAACACCTGCAACCTTTTTTTTGGACTGGATTATGAAAACAAACATAAACAGTGAGAGCTCTATTTACAGGGTATCTACAGGCCCGGATTTGTGGAAAGGCCACCAAGGCCCGGGCCTAGGGCGGCAGGATTTTAGGGGGGCGGCATGCAGCCCAACCACACCCACATTGGTTCAAAAACACGGGATGCACAGGAGATACAATCATTTTTTTAATTTCCCATGCACCAATCATCATTGCTCTGGTCTAGATTATGAAAATTTGCAAGAATAAAGGGGTGGGGACAGGGGCGACTGACGGCAGTGGGCCTAGGGGCACCCACTATGTAAATCCGGCCCTGGGTATCTATAGGGTAACTCAGAAAATTAGCTGTCTTGTCTTAGTGTGTGATGTAAAATAGTGCAGTTAGTTCAATTTAGACTCTAGATTTCTTTAAAATGCATCAGCTAATTAATTCCATTATATTGTGCCTGTTTGTATTCAAGTGTGTTCAAATTTGTGTTCTATTGCAGCAGTGTCATTTTTTTTAATGCAACATGCTGCTTTTTTTTTGTGTTCGATGTATGGTAATGAAACAATATAATAGTTGCAATTTGAACTTACAAACTTGCTGGGTTTTAAAAAGGCATACAAAGAAATTTAATGGGGGAATGTCATAAAAGTCGCAAAGGGCAAAACAATTTGCACAAATAAGAATAAAAATTCGCATTTCGCAATGTATTATTCTTCATTAAACTGCTATTGCATTCGGATTTTAAAGTGCATGGTTTGAATTTTAATTGCACATTGCATACTTTTAGGAAGAGCTTAAGGGTGTTGTAATCTTTTGGAGCAAACATAACTTTTTAGTAAGAAGTTTTATTACATCACAAACTATAAAATTCACAAACCTTCTTCCACTATTGGAAGAGATCAAATGGTTTCCAGATTTGTAAAAGCTATATTAAATTTGCGCAGAAGAAAACTTGTTCCCACAAAGGCATAACTTTTTGAAACACAAATATTCTGTTACCGACTTTTATTACATTCCCCCATTAGTGTTTTAACTTCCTCAGCATGCATTTTTGGATGCACATAAAAACCACACAGTCTGTGCAGAAGTACTCCAAATTCCTTTGCACCAATATTTTAGGAAATTGGGATCTTGATGAACTGTCATAGGTTGCTCAATTTCTTTGAGAAAAGTTTAAAGGAATGCTCAGGATCTGCAGTTTTCCAGATAAGGGGTCTTTCTGTACTTTAGATCTCCAATAAGGATTATTTATATCTTAGTTAGGATCAAGTACAAGGTACACTTTACAGAGAAAAAGAAAATCATTTTTAAAAATCAAGATTATTTGATTAAAATTGACTGTATGGGAGATGGTCTTCCCGTAATTCGGAGCTTTCTAGATAACGGGTTGCAAGGTAATGGATCACATACATGTAGAATTACCACCTAGCCGGTAAAATATCAGTCAAGACCAGGACCCGTACTAACATAATATAGGCGTTACTTTGTATTCCTCACATTTATTTTTCAGATTGTAACTTTTCTAATAGGCAGATATTGTTTATTTATCAAAATGTGACATGTGCTGTCATGAATCAGCTTCATATCAGTATTATTGTCATAAGGATGTGATCAGTTACAAGGTATAGAGGCAACAGTCTGAGCAACTATCCATTATTGGTAGAAATGATTTTATACTGCAGTTCTACAGAGGTCTGACTCACATACTGTATCATATAAAGAAATGCAGCAGACAGTAATCATAAAATGGATACTGTTGAATCAGCACACACATTATATATATATATATATATATATATATATATATATATATATATATATATATATATATATATATATATATATATATATATATTCTGCCTCTAGAGGCAAAAGGAAGTCAATGAGTTGCTTTTTCATGTCATGGAGACAAATCAATTTTAGCTGGGAGATTATTTTTTACAGGGTGCAATGCAGCATCACTACCCAGGTGCTCTTTAGCTCTGTAATGATGCAGATGTACAGTACCTCTCTGCAGTTCAGTGCATATTATTTGCTAAATACAGACCAGAGCAAAATGGAGTTCTAGCTTGTTCTATGCGCCTGCTGATTGGAGAGCAGTGCAGACTCATTGGGGGTCATGTATCAACACTGGGCAAATTTGCCCATGGGCAGTAACCCATGGCAACCAATAAATGGCTGCATTCATTGTTCTACTTGCAGCTGGCTTTAAAAAGCTACTCACTGATTGGTTGCTATAGGTAACTGCCCATGGGCAAATTTCCCCAGTTTTGATAAATGAGCCCCAGTATTGGGTGTTTTATAAGATGCGGCTCCTCAGATATTAACCAAGTTTGAAAGCCAAAAACCTTTAATATTCCTTGTTGTTTTCATCTCTCATTTATACTGGATCATGTAGCAAAAAATATTGACACTAGCTTTATGTAAAATAGTTTTTCTGTATTACATGAGACTGGCAGGTTGTCTTTTCTTACTGCTATCACAACACCTACACGTTTTTTGTCTGTTTCAGGGGCAACTTTAACATATCCATAAATTGGTCATAAGGTAGGGCTAAGTGAAGCTTCAATTATAAATTCAAATGTCCTAGGTCTTTGATGTTCTTATCCTTTCTGCTTCTCATTTTGTTCTCCTTTTTCCTCAATAAATCAGAATTTCCAAAAAGAGCCAGAGCTTAAAGCACAGGAAAAAAGACACACAAAATGGATATAATGTAGCATTTTCCCTACAGTATCCCACCCCCTATGATACCATTATCAAATAAGAAAGTGCTCTCATACCACTACTTTCCAAGTTTTTCTTTAAAGGGTGGTAATTACTTTTTTAAAGGAATAGTAACACCAAAAAATGAAGGTCCTTTTAAAGGTATGACAGTATAATGTACTGTTGCCCTGCACAGGTGGGTGTTTGCAGTCAGGCCTCCCCCCCTAGCCAATTTTCACATGGTTTCACGTGCATGAGAACCACCGGCGGGTGCCTGGTGCAGTCGCAGCCCCTGGTAGTTTTGCCACTGTGTGCAGCCATGGGATCAGCCATTCAAGCACAGGATACACAGCAAATTACAGATAAGTTTTGAAGAATCCCATTGTATCCTACAGAATTTATCTGTTATATGCTGTTTATCCTGTGCCTTTTCTCCTTTTTCAGCCAGGATTTCTGTTCGTGCTGCCCCTAGGCCACAGGATCAAACAATCACTCCCCTCCACTTGCGAATGCTCCAGTGATTCCGATCAGTCCAATCCGATCTGCCGCATACAGGAAATACTACAGGGACACTGTAACATCACTATAATTTTATATGTGTTCAGTAAAATAAACCATAAATGGGGTGATGTTTTGGCTCATATTTTAATATTTTTACTTGTTCAATAATTTTCTTTCAATTTAAAGACTACACTATGACATTTTTATTTGGTTAATTTTGAGGTTGCACACAAATTGAATTTTTGCTTTGGTTCTTAAAATAATTATGTGGTACAAAGAAGATTCTGCAGCCACTGGGTAGACTGAGACAATAAAATGAGCATAGAAGTACCAGGGATGGGTCAGGTGCCGTTGGGCAATTCTTTTGTGAATGAAGCAACAGTCTGGGCTGCTATAGGTTTCCATAGCTAGTTTATGCACTTGGGCAAAATTAGCATGACTTCTAATTATACACTGGAACAAAGATGAGGCAGAGCACACTCCTCACTTCTGTTAGAAGATAACCCGGTGCACAGAGTAAAGGGTACAGCAATCCCCAAACAGATACTTCCAGTAAAGATACACTGGCACACAAGGTAAATTGCAGTGCAGGGTGACCCCTTGCTTATTTATTTGTGCGGACGTGCGATTTTTCGGGGCGAGCCCCTTTCTCAAGCATACAAAAGTGACCATGTGCATACAATATAAAATGGAAACAATTAAGATAATTAACATACAAAATAGAGAGCGACACCCTCGAACCTTCCCATCCACTGAGTGATCCAATCCCACCATAATATGGTAATCTTTAAAAGTAAAAAAACCGATCACAAACTCAAAGTCCAATAGAAAAAAATGTTCATAGAAAAGTGATCTGTAGTAGTCAGTGAATGTGTCCCACTCCTTCAGGCTTAATACAACCAAACTAGTTTGCTAGAAATGAGATAAAAACAGATACAAACAATATATAGTAACAAAATTCCAGATAAAAAGCTTTACAAAAGTTTAAAATGTAACCAATTCAAGTCACAATCTAACCCTACTAAACACCAAAAAAGGACTTAGATGAAAATTAATTTATTTTTACCTATCCCTGGCGTCTACAAGTTTTTCCTCATCTGAAAAGAAGCAGGAAAAATTCATTAGTATTACTATTAATACCAGGTGGATTAGACCAGCATTATACTCAGTCAACGTTATAAATAACAAGACAGATTATATTCATCATTTAACACCTTAGGGCTTCTGGATTGGAGTAACCAAATCCAGTAGCATTCTCTCTGGAGCAACATACGTTTTTTATCTTGCCCTTGACTGGTAATCACTTTCTCCAAAATCTGCATGATTTTGTTGGAATAAATGAGGGCATTTATTCCAACAACCTCCTTTGTTTTCATATAAACGTGGGAAAAGTATTGGGGATTTGATCAAATCACGAGGTCAGGAAGTACAACGAGGAAATTTTCCTGTGAGGTTGACTCTCAATGGCACTTTTCCATGTAGAAATTGCGGGCATTGCAATAGCATAATACAAGGGAATTTTGTTACACATCCACAGAAAGGATCTAAACACATGATAAGGGGCTGCTTTTCATGTGACAGTTGTGCGGTAATATATTGTTTAAAATGCCCTTGTGGCCTTGCATATATTGGACAAACATCTAGACCCATGAAAATTCGGTTAAACGAACACAAATGCATGATTCGTAACTATAAACCGCTGGCCCCACAATATAAAATAAGGAGAAGGACACAGTAAAAATAAAAAATTAAACTTTAATGGCTAAACATTTTTTTGAACATGGCCATCGTGTGGCACAATTAAGATGGCAGATTTTGGAGAAAATGATTACCAGTCAAGGGCAAGATAAAAAACGTATGTTGCTCCAGAGAGAATGCTACTGGATTTACTGAATTTTTCCTGCTTCTTTTCAGATGAGGAAAAACTTGTAGACGCCAGGGACAGGTAAAAATAAATAAATTTTCATCGAAGTCCTTTTTTGGTTTTTAGTAGGGTTAGATTGTGACTTGAATTGTTTACATTTTAAACTTTTGTAAAGCTTTTTATCTGGAATTTTGTTACTATATATTGTTTGTATCTGTTTTTATCTCATTTCTAGCAAACTAGTTTGGTTGTATTAAGCCTGAAGGAGAATGGAATTTTTTTCACACAGTGGGACACATTCACTGACTACTACAGTTCACTTTTCTATGAACATTTTTTTCTATTGGACTTTGAGTTTGTGATCGTTTTTTTTACTTAAAGATTACCATATTATGGTGGGATTGGATCACTCAGTGGATGGGAAGGTTCGAGGGTGTCGCTCTCTATTTTGTATGTTAATTATCTTAATTGTTTCCATTTTATATTGTATGCACATGGTCACTTTTGTATGCTTGAGAAAGGGGCTCGCCCCGAAACGTTGCACGTCCGCACAAATAAATAAGCAAGGGGTCACCCTGCACTGCAATGTACCTTGTGTGCCAGTGTATCTTTACTGGAAGTTCTAATTATACACAAAACATAATTGTGTTGGGGACCCCCTTAAATGAGAAGGATTTGGGGCTTACTGTGGATAACACATTGCAACTTAAATCAGCATCAGTCAGTGGCTAATAAAGCTAAATAGGTACTATCATGTATGAAAAAGGGCATTGACTTCAGGGAAGAAAACATAATATCCACACCTTAAAGGGGTTCTTCAGCTTTGATTAAAATTTTTGTAAGATGTAGACATTGATATTCAGAGTCGAATTTGCAATTGGTCTTATTTTTTTATTATATAGATTGAAGTTTAGGAGTTCAACAGCTTTCCAGTTTGGAAAATTACCATGGCAACCAGGCAGTGGTTTAAATGTTAAACTGGAATATCTATAGGAAAGGTCCCAATTAGAAAGAATAAAGAAATAATTTTAAAATTACAGCCTCACAGAAGAAAAGTGCAGAGACTTGAAACTAAACCGGTGTAAAAGTAACAAATGCCTTAAACTAGGAGGAAAAACTGTCATGGTTAGGGGTGCTTTCTCTTAAGAAGAGGTGCTTGCATGAGGACATGAATACTCTTTACAAAAATGGTATAAAACATTATAAACAGATAGTAGAGGATTTTCTTTAGGAAGCAGCATAAAGGATTCTTAACCACGAAGATGGTGAGTATGAATGCCCAGCAGAGCAATGTTTTAATCATAGATTCTAGAGCTGGGCCAAACAGCTTTGGTACCCAGGGCACTCCTGGCAGGAATGTGCATTCACAAGGTGTAGGTCATCTAGTAGAAATTTTATGGAGGTATGTGGCTGTTGTTGATAGTTAAATGGATTTGCACAGTAAAACTTTTATAAACCACAAATTCACATTTTATGGAAATGTGACCCCATTTTGCTTATTTAACTGATCAGCTCTTTGTGGGAGGCTAGTTAATTCATTAGCATATTTTGGGCATTTCAGACACAAAGTAGTAACACAGAAATGCTTGCTTTATATGCTTTTAAATGTTACTGTTGGGAGAAGATGTTCTAGCAGGTGAGAACAATGTGTCCTTGTGTGTTGTTTGGCTAAGTGTTTTGGTTTGGTGCAGTTCACTGCCACTCTCTGGCCTTGTACTAATTATTATCCTGCTACAGGATGTGAAGAATGCTTCCGTTTATTGCCCTCTCTGCTGGCTGCTTTAGTTTCCAGTTGCTCCAGTGTTATTCTCACAAGCAGCCTTCTGCTGTAGCAGGTGGGAGAGGGGGGGGAGCTCAGACAGCTTAAAGGAAGTGCCATGTTTACAAGGAAAGAAGGAATTGTTCTCTTCATTGTTTTTATGTTTATTCTAAGGACAGACATGCCGTGCTATTTCTCGACTATACTTATGTGTATTAACTCAGAGTTGCTTGTAACTTCTACAGATAGCTATTGCATTGTTACAAGATAACATATCACAGTGCTTGTGGGATTCTTGGTGCTGTAGCAGTTTCAGGAGCCATAATAAGAAACTGCAGCACAAGTCTGAGTGTTTTTAACAGATCATTTACAGTCAGGGAGGAACTGACAGTAAATAGCTTATTACCTTTCACATGTGGTGTAAAGCGTTTGTGCAACTGTCAAATAATTTTGGATTTTAGAATGAAGGTTACAGAGCTGGGGAGTGAGAAGGGTTACTGTCCTGGGCTCTGCTATTTGTGATAGAATAACAGATCTGTGCAGAGAAAATGGCCCCACGGATGTTACTGTGTTATGTTGATGTATCTATTTTTAGACAAGAGGCTGTAGCTGTTGGATAGTGTGCGTGTATAGGAAGGTAAGGTGGTTTCAAGGCTGACTGCAATGGAACCCACAGCCAAAGACTGAAAAGGGATGCTGTAAGTGGTCCCTCAGATATAGATGGAGATTTTTAGATTATTAAAAAAAAATAATGGGTTGTATTTTACAAGTCCTGCCATGATAGGAGGAAGTCAGGATGCCTTCCCCTCCAACCAAAGTAAATACACAGCTTATCTTCTCAATCTCATGCTTAGGTGGATACCTAGTCAGTGAAAGGGAGCTCTCTTATTAAGAATGTGCAACTTGTGTAGTTAGAGCACCACTGTCCCTTTTGGCCCACATCTGAAGAGTGCTAATTTGTTTAGTTTGTTAGTGCTGTTAACCACAGGGGTTTGTGCACCTTTTCCAAGGCAGTCTCAATGGAAAAGTGTAATTCCAGCAGTTACTTTGGTTGGTGATCTGACCTACCAATCCCAGGAGTGTATTTCTCAAACATTAACCTCAGTAAAGGGCAGACATTTGCAGGACCCACACATGATCCTTCAGGAAAACAATAACAAATAAATGCTCTGCGAAACACTGTTTATAGAAATGTGGCATGCATGGTTTATTGTAGTAGCTGTTTGTCATTTTGAGGGGAACAGCTACATGAGTGGGACCCAGTCTAAGAAAGTCTATCATAGCAAGAATACATTTTTAGAAATTGTTTATAGTACAGGTCTTGGTCGCATGTATGAGATAAAGAAGCACAGACAGATTGTGATCACAGGGAAATTCTGCAGTGGGTCAGTATGTTTCCTCTTTACTGGACATCGCAGACCCCATGAGACTCTTTGTAGCTGGGAGATATATGATCCCTGCAATCTGAGGGATTCCCAAACTTTAGAACCTGTGAGCAACATTCAGAAGTAAAAGGAGTTGGGGAGTAACACTAGCATGAAGAATGTTATTTAGGTGCCAAATAAGTGGTATGATTGCCCATTTAGTAGCCCCTATGTGGATTGTCAGGCCTACATTGAGGCTATGTTTGGCAGTGCACCTGGTTTTTATGCAGCCAAAACTTTTCAAAAAAATTCAAAAATAAGCACCCACTTTGAGGTCACTGGGAGCAAACTCCAAGGGGTTGAAGAGCAATATGTTGGTCACGAGCTACTGGTTGGGGATCACTGCTGTACAGCATCACTAACCAGCTTCTCACCAGATCTGTGCTGCAGATTCACCTCTCTGTATTTCAGTGCATATTATTAGGTACAGGCCACAGCAAGAGTGAGTTTAGCATCACTAAAAAAATGATGCTGTATGATACAATATGGTAGCACTTTAGAACCTGGAAAATAGAACATCATATTAGGGAACTTTAAATTGTCTTTTTGTGTATGCGAATATTTTGTGTAGTTATGAAGTTCTTTGGCACCACTGTATTCCTAAAGGATTGATCAATTCTACCCTGCCTCCTTTGCTCACCTTAGGACATTTTAGTGGCCATAGACCAAGTGGCTGTTGGAGGATATCCTGACTGATTTAATTTTAATATATATTAACAAATGGAGGACATTTGTACAACAGATTTTGGCTTTGAGGACAATCACGGCAGCCATGATAGGCACGCTAAGTATGCAAGGGCGACATTAAGGGGGTTATTAAAGTCAAATTTTTTTTCTGTTCTGAATTTGAAAGGGAAAACACCATTTTTTTTTTGGAGAAATGTTTTTTTAATTTTTTGTGATTTATTAAACCCCAATGCTGTTAAAAGTCTGAATTAAAAAGTACTCCATCTCAAACCTGTCGAGGTCATGTAGAAGTCAATGGCAGATGTTTTTTTTACAATTGAAAGATATCATGATCTGCGCTGGGTTTTGTACAATAATCCGACATTTGTGGTGTTTGGATGATAATCAAAAAAAACTGAGTTTTCAGACGTCAAATCTGAAAAAAACATGATTCAGATTTTTTGCGCACCAGATTTTTTCGAGTTAATTTATTGATAAATGCGGTAAAAATGTTGATGGGAGTTTGGTTGAAGTGGTTTTAAGAAAATAGTTAACATTGTATAGATATTAGTAAATAACCCACTAAGTGTCCAGGGTCCTGCATCAAAAGCTTGCAGATCCAAACATACAAAAAAGGGTTTTTTTCAATGCACTTTCCCTGGTCCTCTGTTTCATTAATAGTTTTGTATCTAAACTAGTGCATTTACTTTCAAAAACAGGGGTTGTAAAGTTATGATCATAAAATTGATTAGATACCTTATCACGTCTAGGTAAACCCCATCTAGTAACATTATCTTGGGATAAGCGTATTCTGTCCAAGGAAGTGTTCTCACAGGGCTTTTCTTGGGATAAGTGTCTCCTAACCATTAGCTTTTAAAGGAGAGAGACTACACTGGTATCACAGGCTCACATGCTTGCAGCTTTTAAGAGAGATAGATAGATTGCTCACGCCACCATCTGTTTTTAAAGGCATAGGACCACCATTAAATGGATGTGGGTGGGGTGCTACAACCACATGGATGTTTGTTCATTTTTCCTGCAAAGTAACTCTGCTAAAGTACAAAAATACTCAATAAGGTGCGTGGGGTTGAGAAGGGGGGTTTGTAGGAGCACTCCAAAGTAAAGAAAGGAATTTAATAAAAGCACATTTCTTGTGATAACAGTCTCCTGACCAAGGGACTGGTATCACAGTATCGCAGGATTAATCCCTGCCCACACTGGTAAATAGTAAGGACCACCATATGGAGTGTACCTTGATGTGGTATGGCGTCTTGTCAATATCAGTATATACAAACAATGGGGGTGCCTAACAGTGATTGATTAATTTCCAGTATTACCATTAAATGAAAAATCCATTTTAACATTTAGGGGGTTATTTATTATCGTCCAATGTTTTCTTGTTGGAGTTTTAAAGGGGAAAACCACAATTTTTTCGTAGAAAAAAAATCCAATTTCTTTAGACTTATTAAACACAGAGGCTGTTAATATTCAGAATAAAGTACTCCGTCTCAAACCTGCTATGGTCACGTAGAAGCAGATGTTCCATTTATAATTAGAAGATATCATAATCTCAGTTGGGTTTCTCACAGTAATCCCAATAATTTGTGGTTTTTGAACGATAATCCAAACAAATCTTAGCTTTCTGGTGTTAAATTCAAAAAAATATCGTACAATTCAGTTTTTTTCATGATTTTATCAAGTCTTTTCCTGCACCAGATTTGTTAGAGTAAATTTACTAATACATGCAGTAAAAATGTACCTGGGAGTTTGGTCTACTTAGTATAAGTTTGCATCTACTGATGCAGAACCTCCAAAAATAATTTTTGGAAATAAAAGCCTTCTGTAGTTCTTATACTGTATAAGAACTAAAACTATTACATTCTACATTGCTCAACTTTGTAGCTTCTCCCATAGCTACACAGTCCATATTGATATATTATAAAGTACAATAGTGTTTCAGATGCAAACTTTCAATTTGTACAAAGTAGAGTAACAGTTCTTTATATTTAAATGATTGTTTTGTATAATTGGTCTGTTAACCCATTGCATTGCAGAGTTGGGGTGCTGAATCATTGCACAATGATGCTCTGTCCATGGTTTTGAATTCAGGCGGAGCCTTCAGACTCCAAAATAGCAGTGTCTCAGCACTATTGCTGGTAAGAAAATCTACTTATTTTAGATTTCATTTGGTTCTCAGGCTGCCACGTATACTTGGCTTCTTGGACAAATCTTCTTGATATGTAGCACTGGGATTCTTTCTAGTATTAGCCCTGCCTGGCACAGTTACTGTAATGTTTTAATAGGATTGAGGTTAAATGGCTCTTTAACCCTCGATATTCGACCATCAAAGTAAAATCCTTCGACTTTGAATATCGAAGTCGAAGGATTTACCGCATTTCCTTCGTTCGTACGATCGAAGGAAAAATTCGATCAAACGATTAAATCCTTCGAATCAAACTATTCGAAGGATTTTAAACCATCGATCGAACGATTTTCCTTCGATCAAAAAAAGCTAGGAAAGCCTATAGGGACCTCCCCATAGGCTAACATTGACGCTCGGTAGGTTTTAGGTGGCGAAGTAGGCAATCAAAGTTTTTTCTAAAGAGACAGTACTTTGACTATCGAATGGTCGAATAGTCAAACGATTTTTAGTTCGAATCGTTCGATTCGAAGTTGAAGTCGTAGTCGAAGGTCGAAGTAGCCAATTCGATGGTCGAAGTAGCCAAAAAAATACTTTGAAATTCAAAGTATTTTTTATTCTATTCTTTCACTTGAGCTAATTTAAATGTGCCCCACAGTGTTGTTCTATATTAAAGAGGTAGTTCACCTTAAAATTTACTTTAAAAGTAGTGTTTCTTTTGTGTGTGTTTATTTACATTTTCACAGCTATCTAATTGCTAGGGTAACTTATATAGCAACTATGGAGTGGTATGTTTGATGGTCTGAAAGATGAAGAGAATATAAAGAAACATAAAACTGCAAGTTAGTCAAATACAGAATGTGCCTTCATTTTGTGTGTAGTTTCAGAATGGTGTATTAACTTGAGAGGTCAGGAAGGATATTGTGCAATGCAGAGGCAGATGGCATGAGGCAGTTTGTAGGTCACCAGATGGCCGGTTGCACCCAACAGCAAAATAATTTGGGTGCTGTTTAACAAATGTTTTTAGCTTTGACCCTTCAGCTTTAATCACTTCTTCCCCTTATTCATGGCATAATAAAACCAGGCCTGAAATCTCTTTTACAAAAAACAGGTTTCTTATTTGATACAGTGAATCATGTGTGAGACTGAGAATCACAACAGGGACTGATTAGCAGTGGCATAACTGCTACCTGAAGCTTTGCCACCAAATCTAGCTGCAAGTATCCAGTGGAGGGATAATCTTTACTATGTATAGGCACCCAAGGGCTACCCTACTAAAGCTGCCCCTCTAGGCATGGGCCCAACTAAAGAACATTATAATGATCAATTTTGCTGTAACAGTTTCTCATCAGTGCACCTATAACAGAACATTGTTTAAATTACATTGGATAAAATACCTATACAAATATGTTAAAACCCATTATAATGCACGTCAGAGATCCGTGACTAATCAGTAACTATACATACTGACGTAGATTAATATACATAAACACTACTGTTGCACTCACACAATTGTACAAGCACACTTTTATTCTCTCTCTTGCTGACTTGGTAACATTCCACATCATTATGTTCTCTCTTCTATCAATGCTTCTGTTCTTCCTGTACATCATTCTAATTACACCACTTGTTCCTGGTGGTGGAATTGTAATGTCACATCTGCAGCCTGGAATAACATCTCCCCCCTCCATCTTGTGCACAAATAAGTGGCAGAGAGGTGGCTTTCCAGTGTTGAGCATAAAGGATGCTAAGAGACTGAGAGAAAAGACATAGGCTGGCTTCACCCACAGGATTTTGGCTGATGGGTTTCTCTTATTCTTCCTCATTTTCTATCTAGTCAGTTGGCAAATTATAGATGCAGAGATGTGTCATATATTACTTGTTTTACTCTGTTTTCATCCTCACAATTTTTACCTGATAATGTTGTACTTATACGCCAATGGATTCAAATCCTACTGATACGTTGCACTCCTATTATGTCCAGAGGCAATATAATGCAATCAGCTACAGCAAATCTGCACTGTGGACTTCTAATTCCAAGAAATGGTACTCAAAATCCATACCTCCTTTCTGAGCCAATAAAAAAGTCTGCATAATTTAGTGTGTCCCAATGCATGTGATGAACTTTAGTCTGTTACCTTTTTGAATATCACCACTCCTTGTGCACAGGAATGAGGAGAAAATGTAAAAAATAACCAAAAAACTACAACTTTATATGATATTATATTTGATTCTCCCCTTCTACATCCCCTTCACACTGTGCACGGGCTAGTTGAGTGCATGAGCTATAGTTCAGATAAGAATTTTTCAGCACAGCCCACAGTCCAGATTTATTGTTTCTTAGTTCAAATCTTTATTCTTTGTATTTTTATTTTTTTGGTACTGGGTATAGTATTTACATTATGCCTACAGTAAAGTGTTACTGTGCTAAGAAGAGTCTATGGAGAGATAGTTTTCAGTAGGGCCTTTCAAGATTGCTAATCTGGTTCCTTTCATCAAAACATCCTTGCATTTACTTGTTTGTATGTTAATATGAGTCAGGATCTTTTAGGTTACAATATCAGCCCTGAATAAGGCAATACAAGGGTGTTTGAAATAAATATCTAAAGAACAGAATCTGATGTTTAGAGTATGTCAATAAGAGCATCCTAACAATGAGCACACCTTTATTTGTAATTGTTATTATCCATTATATAATTCCTTATGTGTGTATAGCAAATGCATGGAGCTATGGGTTTTGAAGATGATGCCAGACCCATTGCGGAGTTGTAACCAGATATGGAAATTAAGGGCACAAAGAGATCAACTGTAGAAATAACCCACGCGTTCTATTTCATGACATTTACAAGAATGCCAAGTGAGAATTATTCATACAATGAATTGCATCTGTGTGTGCATATACCAGTGTCTTGCTTATGAGCTGTAACATTAACCTCAGTATTACTATGACACTTTTAGGAAAGTTGGCTGAAATTTTTAAGAATCCTAAACGAGACCCATCACCAAAAAAAAAAAAAAAATATTTCAAATCCGATTTTATCATGTTAGTCAAGCAAAATGAACTTTAATTAAACTGTATACATTATTTGAATCATTTTTCCATCAGTCTGGGAACACATAGTTATAGAAAGCAGGCAGGAGCAATTTTTTGGACACTTATTAAGGCAAGCCAGGCATCATCTTAAAATCTTGTTCGTGCACCAGAATGGGGGACCTGATGTCCACCCCCATGCCCTGGCTACACAATTAAATGGTTCAGAGAACTGTGGGGAGTGCAGCTACATCTAGGAAGTGCTGAATGGAAAGTAATTGTTTGCCCCACCTCTATGCCTTTAAATGAGTTTACAACAGCTATGAACACTTAAACTCTCCATTTATCGAAAAGAAAAGAGAAAGTTGGTTGAAAAGCATAGTAAAAGAAATAAAAGAAAATTCAATGCTAAGCAACTTCTCAGCATACATTAATTGCAAATGATTTTAAAGTTATTTGTAAATATATCTATCCTTTGCACTGCTGGTACTGACTACATGCAAATTATCTAGTAGCAGTCAGCTACCCTCCAGACAAGACTTCAGTTCCGTGAAGACCTTGCATATTCTGTGATTTATAGACCTTTATGCAGAGCTGTATTTTAGTCTGGTGCCACCCTAGACACCAGACCTTGATGCATGTGTAATGAGGTTGGTGGAAGTCATGACATGCAAGGAAACTAGTAAAGTATCCGACAACAGCAGTAGAATTTTTTGTGAAAAAGTTTTATTTGCCCTATAGTTACCACTTAAGTTGCTACCCTAGGGATGGGCCCTCTAGTGCCTATATGGTAAAAATTACCCCCGCATTTGTGGGGAGTGGCACACAGGATGTATAAGTGGCTTTAGCATCCTGTTTCATTATAACAAAACTGTAGCCCCAAAGCACTTGGAACTGCCCCTTATAGAACATTGAAACTGTCTCACATGCATTTGTGCTACACGTGCCAGTGATTTAGGTGTAAGTCTGTAGGGGGCTGTTTTGGCACAGCATATGTGGGCTCTCAAAATGCTAAAATAGCTATCTGTGCTGTTACCCTAAAGAAGAAAAAAAAGTGTGCAAAGCTTTTTGGCTAATGGAGTCAGGGCTTGTCGTGAGTTAGCTACTGCATGAAACATATATAGAGGCATATTTTTCAGAGAGTGAAGTTAGAGATCGTCACAGCCCGATATAGTGAAATTCTGTCACTCTCCTATGGGATTTTTGAAAGCGTTTTTATCAATGGGTGAAAGTTCACCCTTTGATAAATGTTCCTTAAAAAATTCTATAGAAATGAATGAAGAAAGGCGGCATTTCACTCAGACTGTGGCGATCTCTAATTTTACCCTTTGATAAATATACCCCACAGCCTGAACCAGGATGTGGCATCCTTGCAACAGGATCTTGACAAACTGGCAATCTGGGCAGCTAAGTGGCAAATGAGATTCAATGTTGATAAATGTAAAGTCATGCACCTGGGATGTAAAAATATCCAAGCCACTTATACCCTTAATGGGACTGCACAAGGCAAATCCATTATGGAAAAGGACCTTTGAGTCCTTGTAGATGATAAACTTAGCTGTAGCAAGCAAAGGCAGTCAGCAGCATCAACGGCAAATAAGGTCTTGAGCTGTATAAAAAGGGCATTGATTCCGGCTAGGAAGCGGTCATTCTTCCACTTTATAGAGCACTGGTGAGGCCCCATCTAGAATATGCCGTACAGTTTTGGTCTTCATCACTCAAACAGGACATTATTGTATTAGAGAGGGTGCAGAGAATGGCAACTAAGCTGGTAAAAGGTATGGAAAATCTTAGCTATGAGGAAAGACTGGTCAAATTGGGGATGTTCACACTGGAGAAGAGGAGTTTAAGAGGTGATATAACTATGAATAAATATATAAGGGGATCATATTATAATCTCTCTAATGCTTTATTTACCAGTAGGTCTTTCCAGCTGACACAAGTTCAACCATTCTGTTTAGAAGAAAAGAGGTTCCGCCTAAATATTCGGAAGGGGTTTTTTTTTACAGTGAGAGCTGTGAAGATGTGGAATAATCTCCCTAAATCAGTTGTACTTGCTAATACAGTATATAGCTTTAAGAAGGGATTGGATGGCTTTTAAGCAAGGGAGGGAATACAGGGTTATGGAAGATAGCTCATAGTACATGTTGATCCAGGGACTAGTCCGATTGCCATTTTTTCTCCAACTTGTTTTTATTTATTTTTAATATCACATAATAATCAGTACAGATTTTAACAGTTTTCAACAATGGTTTTCCATAACGTTATGAAATTTACAGCTCAAAATTAAGTTTATGACCCTATGTAGGACTTAATGGGTATGTAGCCAATTGCCTGTTTATTTGATGACTCCTGGGGGGTGCGAAATCCAGTCTTTCTTGTTCGTGTTGCCATACGTCAAGGTATTGGGATGCCTCAATTACAAGTGGGTGTTCTCTAAGGGTTTCTTCGTCATACCAAGTTGTTACTCTGAAGGTATAAAACGTGAGGTATCTAGTATGTATGTATAAAAAATGTTATTGTGTTGTGTTCTTTTTTGGTTATTGCTTCCAACCAATCAATGTGAAATAGGTGATGTAATTTTTGTTTGACTATCAAAATAGATGGGGATTCAGGGGTTAACCATTGTTGTAGTGATTTTGGAGTCAGGAAGGAATTTTTTCCCCCTCTGAGGCAAGCAGAAGAGGCTTCAGATGGGGTTTATTTGCCTTCCTCTGGATCCACTGGCAGTTAGGCAGGTAAAAAACATTTAAAAGGTTGAACTTGATGGACGTGTGTATTTTTTCAACCTAACTAACTTTCTATGTTACATAGAAAAGAGAAAGGTGCCGGGGGAAAAAGTACAGACAGATTCCTTCCGTTAACTATTATATTTACAAATAACTCTAGAACCATTGAAACATTGTTATTTTAGCATTACATTTACTTTCCTTTTACATTGTATGTATGTATTTACAACACATCTCCTTTAATAGAGTGGAACAGCTTTGTACAATGACTCGACAAGACATAGATATGGAAAGCTTAATAGGGATTCGGGTACGGCACTTTCCCTGCCTCCTTATGAGAGTTATTACTTTAAACTATAACAGCAGGTGCTTGTCAGGCATCAACATTTACAATACAGTATTTATAGACTAATATAACCCATTACTTTTCAAATCATAAGGACAGAGGGCAGTATCAAGTCACCAGTGCACTTGTGCCTTGGGCAGTGAAGAGATTACACATAAAGTGGTGGAGGGTTTGATTGATTTCATTCATCTGTTAAGTGCAGTTACAGAATCTCTTGGATGCCTCTAGTGTTTAGTTTTCCAAAGGGGCGAGAGGAGGTTATATTCCCAAATTATCACCCCTCTCTTTGCTCTAGCTTTCCCTCCTTCCTCTCACAGTTACACAGCCATTTGGAAGCACAGAGTACATCTAGAGGCAATGTGAATTCAGACATATCAGGATAGTTACATAGTTAAATCGGGTTGAAAAAAGTCCATCATGTTCAACCCCTCCAAATGAAAACCCAGCATCCACACACACCCCTCCATACTTTCACATAAATTATATATACCCATACTTATACTAATTATACAGTTTAGTATCACAATAGCCTTTGATATTCTGTCTGTCCAAAAAATCATCCAAGTCATTCTTAAAGTTATTAACTGAATCAGCCATCACAACATCATCCGGCAGTGCATTCCACAAAGTCACTGTCCTGACTGTGAAGAACACCCTACGTTGCTTCAAATGAAAGTTCTTTTCTTGTAGTCTGAAGGGGTGGCCTCTGTTACGGTGATCTTCTTTATAGGTAAAAAGGTTCCCTGCTATTTGTCTATAATGTCCTCTAATGTACTTGTAAAGTGTAATCATGTCCCCTTGCAAGCACCTTTTTTCCAGAGAAAACAACCCCAACCTTGACAGTCTACCCTCATAATTTAAGCCTTCCATCCCTCTAAACAGTTTAGTTGCATGTCTCTGCACTCTCTCCGGCTCATTTATATCCCTCTTAAGGACTGGAGTCCAAAACTGCACTGCATACTCCAGAGGCATAATTATGTTTTCATCCGTTGAGTTAATGCCCCTTTTTATGCAAGACAGAACTTTATTTGCTTTAGTAGCCACATAATGACACTGCCCAGAATTCAACAACTTATCTACAAAAAACCCTAGATCCTTCTCATTTAAGGAAACTCCCAACACACTGCCATTTAGTGTATAACTTGCATTTATATTATTTTTGCCAAAGTGCTTACCTTGCATTTATCAACATTGAACCTCATTTTCAAATGATTTAGCAAAGTAAATCACATCCACTGCCATCCCAGAATCGAGGTCCCTGCTTACCTTCTCATAAAAAGAAATTAAGTTAGTCTGACAAGATCTTTGACTGCCTATGACTACGTGTGTTAAACACACGAAACACCTTAGGAGGAGAACTGTTGGGGACATAAAGTTGCTTTTTTTTTTTTTACAAATTTGTTTTTATTGAGTTTTAACAATCCCACATACAAACAAACAAAAAGAAAAGCAAAAAAAATAAAACACAGATACAGATTCACACAGTTGTATACAACAGTCAGCATAGAATTCAGGTGTCGGGCATCATCGAGACGCCGTCCTGATACCAAGACAGTAAACATGAATCATAGATAACCAAGAAGCATGACTGTCCCCATGGTATACTATTGCAAAAAGCTGTGTGCATAACTACAGTAAACAATAAAGACACAATTTTCCCTCTATGTGCTCAACTGTCATTCTTGACCAAGGGAGGGCGGAGGATGAATTACATTCTCATCAATTAGTCGGAGGTGAGAGGCCTGGTAGATGCTCAGAGATCCACAAGGACCAAATTTTATCAAACTTTTTTGGGCAACCCCTGCTGAAGTACGTAAGCTGATACATAGGGACGGAGGCATTAACCATATCCACCCATTGTTTCCTTTTTGGGGGTTGTTTCGATTTCCAATGAAGAGCAATAAGTCTCTTTGCCTGAATTAGGAGAAAACACATTAATGCCCGTTCTGACGGATTAGGGGCGGTTTCCGCAACCTGGTTCAGTAGTAAAATCAATGGATCAAGCGGGATTATGAAAGCAAATACAAGACTCATTTCAGCAACCACTTTCCCCCAAAATACCTGTAAGTGCCGGCAACTCCATACCATGTGGATGTAATCCGCAGGAGTATGACCACATTTTGGACAGATGTCTGGGATATCAGAATTAACGAGATGCAATCTGTGTGGTGTGAGGTAGGACCTATGCAAGTACCTAAACTGTATCATTTTATCTTTAGCACTAATCAACATTGCACAATGAGTGTCTAATATATCGTCCCAAACTTCAGGGGTGAGGTCCGGAACATCCTGGGCCCATTTGGCATACAGTTTAGGTAACACTGGATTAGCTGGTGTGTTTAATAAAGAATAGTATTGGGAAATTGGTTTTGGGAGCGCGGGGGTAAATATCATCTCCTCCAACCTCCGAGGGGAAAAATCTAAGACCGAATCTCCGAATTGGGCCTTCCAGGCATGCCTGAGTTGAATGTAACGAAAAAACATCTGGTTCGGTAAGTTATATTTAGCCTTCAGTGAATCAAAAGACAATAAAACACCATTCTCCGTAACATGGTCTACATATTTGATATCGTACCGGGCCCAAATTCCAGGGTCCGGAACAGTGAGTAAATGTGGGAGGTGTGGGTTATACCAAAGGGGGGTAAATGTAGAGGCATAAGGGTCTGTCCTAGGAAAATGAGTGAGGGCCAGCCTCCAAATTTGTACGTTAGCTTTTGTCAGAGGGGATATGGCCGGTTTCCGTTTGGTACCTCGATATAGCAAGTTTTTTAAAGCTTCATATGATCCCACTGTTTGTGCTTCAATAGTCGTGGCAGCATTTTGGGGTGTAGGGGCAGCCCACCATCCAGATGTCACCAGTTTAGTGGCCAAATAAAAATAAAATAAATTAGGAGCCGCCAGCCCCCCCCCTTGTCAGAGGGGTGTTGGAGGGTAGCAAGGGAAGTCCGAGCTGTAGCTGCCCAGTAGTGGGTGGAGAGCAGAGATTTCAGTCTATGGAAATACCTACTAGGGAGTGTAAGAGGGGCCTGGCGAAATAAGTAAGTGAATTTGGGGAGTAGGATCATCTTAAAGAGGTTTATTCTGCCCAATAGGGTTAAAAGGAGAGAATTCCACAATTTGGTCTTGTTTTCTAGCAGGGGCAATAGTGGGTCCAAATTTAGTTCCATGAACTTGTTTAGATCCCTATGTATTTGAACACCAAGGTATTTAAATGTAGGAGTCCATTGCGGAAGGAGCTCGATAGAGATGGTCGTCTACCGTAAATGGATCAATCGCAAAAATTTGGGACTTGGCCCAGTTTATCTTCAGGCCGGAGTATGAGGTATAGGTGTTGATCACAGTAAGGGCGGAATCTAAGGCTCCATAGGGATTTTCCAAAAACAAAATGGTGTCATCCGCATACATCCCAATTGTTTCTGTAATCGGTCCTAGTCTAAGTCCCCTCACCTCTCTGGTATTTTTCAAAAGGGAAGCCAAAGGTTCCATGGCCAACACAAACAGAAGAGGGGAGAGAGGACACCCTTGCCTGGTGCCTCTACCGAGTGGGAAAGGGTCAGAGATGGTGTGATTAGTTTTAAGGCGAGCTATCGGGTTGTGGTATAGTACAGCAACCCATCTTCTAAAATTGGGGCCTATACCCATGGACTCCATGGTGGACCAGAGAAAACTCCATTCCACAGAGTCGAACGCTTTCTCATTGTCAAGCGCCACCATGACTCGGTTTCCAGCATTGTCATGGGTTATGGTCATGTTAATATATAATCTGCGGATATTTATTATTATTAAAGTTATGAAAATCCAGTTATGGGTTTAAATTCCCCTGACATTTCAATCCCTGATAATATGGGTGTAGATAATTCCGTCATGGGGTCTGATCAGATGAATAGTGATTTATTTGATTTTTCTGACCAAGTATGTTTACAGAATTTAGAAGATTTACATTTTGAAGGAAATAGTCCTAATCAGAATGCCATATAACAAATTTCATTGGGTTTAAGATGGAAAAACAATTTTTACCCTATTAACTCTCGATGTCCATCGATGGACATTTTCCAGGACCTGATTGAACAGGACCTATGGAAACTGTCCAAATATAGGGGCAAAACTGGTCACCAAATTTTAGCATGAATGACAAAATGGCACTGAAACAACTATGTGATAATCCAATTATCACCATACACCAAACTGATAAAGGCGGATTAGTGGTAGTGTTCAATACTGGGGATTATATTACGGAAACCACCCGCCAATTATTGGATGATGATACATATCTTAAATTGACTAAAAATCCAGTTGAGAAATTCCAATCTGAATTTGTTAATCTAGTTAAATTTGGTGTATCCTTGGGGGTGGTGGATGTGAAGGATTAGCTCTTCTTACTTCAGTATTTTCCAGTTACCCCGATATTCCATCACTTACCAAAAATCCACAAATCTCCAACACACCCCCAGGGTAGACCAATAGTCTCAAACATTGATTCCCTAAATGAGGGACTTTCACTATGGATTGAGCAGTGTCTTCAACCAATAGTAAAAATTTTAAAATCCTATCTAAAGGATACGGGTCATTTATTATCTATTTTGAAGGACATACTATGGTCGAGTAATTACACTTGGGTAACCATGGATGTCCAATAATTATATTCATCTATTCCACATACAAAGGGTCTAGAGGCTGTAAAGCATATGTTACTGAACTCAGGACCTCATTCCCAGGATCGTGTTTTCTTTCTTATTTCTGCTTTGGAATTTCTTTTGACCCATAATTATTTTTACTTTGATGGTCGTACAACTCGCCCTCTTAAAGACAGGAACAGAGAGCATTTAAATGCCATAGAAGGTGATAACAAATCTCCAATTAGCAAACACTTTAAATCTTGTAGCAGAAGGGGTGTTTTGGATTTTGGAGTTAAGGTGGTTGAGAAAATATATGCCCTTTTAAGAGGGGGAGACCCTTTATGCCTTCTAAACACCGGTGAGGCTTTCTGGATTCTGACTCTACATACACGTAGTCCACATGGTTTGAACAAGAGATTTGATATTTTTTATTTTATATGAATTGAAGCTTAGTAATTTGCTTAGTTATTTGTTCATTGTTTTATATTTACTTTTGTTTTTTGTTCAGTATATTTTTATTATAATTTTGTATCTGATTTGTAACCTGCTGAGTTGGTAGATGCATTGTATACTATAGTTATCCATTCATTAAGAAATCCAGTACCATGTAAATGATGTTCTTACCGTGCTCTTGTTTATGCTTATGCTTAAGGGCAGCTGTGCCCGAAACGCGTCAAGCCAGCAGCGTGTTTTAATATGGATTAAATAAAGATCCACAATTTTTAAACTACAGTTCGGTGTCTGGTGTGCGGAACTTTGTAGCTTTCTCCTTTTTTTTTTTTGCAAATTGTTCACATAATCTAGTTTTCATTTTCCACTGAAGCTTTACCATCATTGGTCTGTGTAAAGGAAATAGATGTTTCTTTTGGTTCAACAAACTAAGGAACATCAGCTTCACGACAGATTGGTAAAGAAGGTTAAACCAGGCAGATCAATGCTGTTATATGTATCAGTCCTTTCAACTTTCAGTCAATTGGCCAAGTAACAAAGTTTTGGTTTACAGATATAAAGTTAATTGACCAATCAAGTTTCTCCAGAAGGCACCTGGAGAAGCAAAACTGATTCTGGGTACCACCTGACCCCTTTTTCGATAGCATCATGCAAAATCGATGCAAACTTTGTTTGACAGTTCTGTTATGTGGGTCATCAGTTGATCCAAGCTCATTTATTGAGATTATAAAATAGAAGTTCCATGTTAAGGTGCAAAAATATTTTTTACAGTGAGAACTATAGTTGTACTGGCATATACATAAGATAGCTTCAAGAAAGAGTTGGATGGCTTTTAAGCATAGGAGAAAATAAAATTTTAAGCAGGTAATGGTCCAAGTCCATTTTCATACTAGGATTAATCGTCCTTCTGAGGCAAACTGGAAAGAGTTTCATATGAATTTTTTTTATGTTGCTCTGATCAAATTTCAAAATATCAAATAGATTTTAGGCAGGTAAAGATGAAGATGTTACTAAAAATTGTCCAAATTTGACTTATCTGGTTTGTGATACACTTGCATCCTTTTGAACAAGATTTTTTGTTCAGGTTCTATCCTGATTATTCTTACCAAGATCCATTTGTGGCTTTAGTATCAGCTGAATTGTTACATCTCGTACCTGTGTGTTGCTTTCAAGAATCAGGTGCTGCAAGTTTTATATGTCGTTCTTTCTCCCACAGACGGAACTCAGCTGAGTGAGCTGTCCTGGCCATCTTCTCTGGCAGTAGTGGCAGTTTCCTTCTCTGGGATCATCACCTTCATCTTCCTGATGCTGGCCTGTTTGTGCTGCAAAAAGGGGGACATTGGCTTCAAGGTATGAATTTAGTCCTAAGCTATAAGAAATAGACGCTAACAGTTTTGGTGGTCCTATAGACCAGATCTGTCTTGGCTATCAAGTGGATAGGATCCTTTTTGCCTTCAACGCAGTGTAAAAACTAAACTTCCCAGCGATTTAAAGTGAAGGGTAGAATAAGCACCAGAAGGGCCTGTGAATAGAACCATTTTGACCTTGCCATAATTTTTTTATCAAGATCACTCATTTTGTCTGGTGCAGGAAAATCAATGGCATATTATATGTAGATTTAGACATGGCATAAACCCGACAGACCTTTATGCATTCCAAGAGGTGTTAGTAGAGAAAAGCTCCTTCAAAGGCAACTGTAAGTGGATGGATTGTCTTCTGAAAGCAGTTTGCCACAATCTGTAAAGCACGTGCAGGCAACTCCAAATATAACGTAAATAATTTGTTTATCTTTTAGGAGAGAACCCCAAAAGGAGCTTTTTTTGTCACACAATTCACAAAGTAGTGAGTTTTGTGGAGAAAAAAGTAGAGTAGGGAAATCAATTCACTGCAAAAAAAATAAATAAATAAATTTGGAAGAGGGAATCACTTGTAATCTAATGCTATGAATATTAAATCATACAATAAATAATCACCACATGCATTTCTAAATTTAACATTAAAGTGCATTATGTAAGCACAGTGCCATGTGAAAAACGGTCTGGGCCTTCTCATAAGTGATTTCTCCACCAGTGTTATACTGACTCCAATTAAACCGTAACATTTTTTAGCTCATATCTAAAATTGTATATTCAGAAACAGAAGGAAGAAAATTATGATAAGTTAACATTTCTGATGTATAGTGATTTAGTAACCGTTTATCTTGGATTTGATTACATACAACTAGTCACTTTTTGTATATCTTAGTGATCTATTGTAGTAATTTGCCAATATTCCACCTAGATCTTACATCTGACAAATCAACTCTCTCTCTATAGGATCAGGGATAGATTCAAGGAGATATATATGGAGATTAAGTGGTTAAATCAGCTAAACAAAATAGGTACATAGCAAGCGCCCCTAGGCCCTTTGCTGTTCATTGCCCCCCCCCCCCTTTTCAGCACTGTGTCTGGAGTACTGCGGATTGGTGCACAGGAAATTTTAAAAACTATTGTATCTCCTGCGAATCATCAGTGCTTCCAAACCAATGTGGATGTGGTTGGGCAGCTTGCCACACCCCTAACATTCTGCCGCTCTAGGCCCGGGCATTTGTGGCCTTTTCACAAATCCGGGCCTGAATATGTACATGTGATTGATTGGTGCAAGAACAGGCATAGATAAACAGAGACGTATTAGGAGCTCAATTTGCTGTGCCTAAAATTTTCCCTGTCAGTTTGTCCTCTCAGAGGCACCTACAGACAGTTTTGGCCTAATCCCTGTCTCTGAGTTCTGCCTAACAGCACATGCAAACCCTGTTTAAATGCCACTTCCAACATATGGGCTGGTTTGCAAACTTAAAATAAATTGTGATAAGTCACAACCCCATCTATAGAAATCATAGCCAATTATTGAAGCTATGTCAATTACACCTTGGGGCAGATTAATCAAAGGTCGAGGTGAATTTTCAAATGAAAAAAATTAGAATTTCAAGCTATTTTGAGAACATTATAGTCCGCTAGAGTTAAATACCGCTTCTGTCCATTCATGGGATTTTTAAAGGCATATTTATCAAAGGGTGAAAGTTCACAATTTGATAAATTACGCCTTTAAAAATCCCATAGAAATGAATAGAGAGACAGTATTTCATGCTAGTGGACTGTGGTGATCTCTAACTTCACTCTTTGATAAATATACCCCATAGACTCTTTATTGTTGCATGTAACATAGTAGGTTAGTTTGAAAAAAAGACACGCGTCCATGAAGTTTAACCTCAAGTCTGTAAATATATCCTGCTTAACTGCTAGTTGATCCGTTCAGATCCCTTTTCTAGCCCTTTTTGTTTTGCCGATATACCTCCACTTGCATGGACATGTAACCATATAAATAACACCATTCCATTGTTTGATACGTTTATTGCCAAACCTATCAACTACCTCTTTAATACTAATAATATATGGACATATACTGCACGAACTACATAAAGTGTTCCCACTTGTTGACTCTTACTGTATGATTTTGTTTTACTGTTCTTGTATTGTTTGTTCTTTTGAAGCCCTGACTGTTGTCCCCCAGGATATGGACACAGGCAGTGCATTTTGCAAAATCTGTCAGTTGGTAAGCCACCACAATGATAATGCAATTTCTTGAACCTTTGGGAACGAGGAAAAGGCCCGGTGCTCATTGGCCCCGCCGGCCCAGACCCACTCCGACGTTCCTCCCTGGTCCCGGAGGGGGATTTTGGCTGGGGGGCCCCCCAGTCCAACACGGAAAAGACTTATCCCATTACTTATCGATAGTATGCTATTGGTAGAGTAGTTTCAATTTACATATGGCATTGGGAACAAACATTAGGTAAGCAATCAAATGCTGGCCTTACACAAATTTTAGGTAAGATTACTGAGCCTGGAACTTCTGCAGAAGGTTCCCCTACTTAAGACTGTAAAGGGACAGCTACTAGAAATAATTAAACAAAAGAGAGTAGAATGCCATTCTAAGGCTTGGCCAAGGTTTCAAAATGAGAAAAGGTAGGTCCCATGGAAGATCTCTTTATTTTGCATATAGAAAAAAAAGAAACTGTATGGCATATGAGATCCAACCCTTTTTTAGAGCAAATTGTGCCAAACAGTCCCAAACACTGTAGTACTTGGCTGAAGTAGACTTTAATAACAAATGTAACCAATTACTGTCCAATGACCAAAGGGGCTGAGAATTATCCATGTTGGTGATTTGCTGCCTTGGTAACCTGGGTAATATAATTTAGATATGTATATCAAATATTTTAGGTGTAACTAGATTTCTAATATATATAATTGCAGAAGCAATTCTATAAGGGAGGAACTAAAACTAAATTCAAAATTCAAAAGAGACTAGAACATGTTAAGATTAACAAAGGTCCAGGGCCAGATGGTATTCATCCCAGGGTACTTAGCGAGCTTAGCTCTTTGATTGCCAAACCCCTTTACTTAATTTTTCAGGATTCATTGAGATCTGGCATAGTGCAGAGAGACTGGCGAATTGCTAATGTGGTGCCTCTATTCAAAAAAGGATCCCGTTCTCAGCCTCAAAACTATAGGCCAGTTAGTTTGCCGTCAGTGGTAGGAAAGCTTTTCGAAGGGTTAATAAGGGATAAGATACTGGACTTCATAGCAAATCATAATACTATGAGTTTGTGCCAGCATGGTTTTATGCGTAATAGATCTTGCCAGACTAACTTAATTTCTTTTTATGAGAAGGTAAGAAGGGACCTCGATTCTGGGATGGCAGGTGATTTACTTAGAGTTTGCTTAAGCATTTGATACAGTGCCACACAAAAGGTTACTGGTTAAATTAAGGAATGTTGGCCTGGAACATAGTATTTGTACCTGGGTAGAGAACTGGCTAAAAGATAGACTATAAAGTGTGGTGGTAAATGGAACATTTTCTAATTGGACCAGTGTTGTTAGTGGAGTAACGCAGGGCTCTGTACTAGGTCCCTTGCTTGTCAACTTGTTTATTAATGATCTGGAGGTGGGCATTGAAAGTAATGTTTATATTTTTGCAGATGATACTAAATTGTGCAGAATTATAGGTTCCATGCAGGATGCTTCCACTTTGCAGAGTGATTTATCTAAGTTGGAAAACTGGGCAACAAACTGGAAAATGAGGTTCAATGTTGATAAATGCAACATTGTTGTGATGCACTTTGGCAAAAATAATATAAATGCACGTTATACGCTAAATGGCAGTGTGTTAGGAGTTTCCTTAAATGAGAAGGATCTAGGGGTTTTTGTAGATAACACGTTGTCTAATACTGGGCAGTGTCATTCTGTGGCTACTAAAGCAAATAAAGTTCTGTCTTGCATAAAAAAAGGGCATTAACTGAAGGGATGAAAACATAATTATGACTCTTTATAGGTCCCTGGTAAAGCCTCATCTGGAGTATGCAGTGCAGTTTTGGACTCCAGTCCTTAAGAGGGATATAAATGAGCTGGAGAGAGTGCAGAGACGTGCAACTAAATTGGTTAGAGGGATGGAAGACTTAAATTATGAGGGTAGACTGTCAAGGTTGGAGTTGTTTTCTCTGGAAAAAAGGCTCTTGCAAGGGGACATGATTACATTTTACAAGTACATTAGAGGACACTATAGACAAATAGCAGGGGACCTTTTTACCCATGAAGTGGATCACTGTACCAGAGGCCACCCCTTTAGACTAGAAGAAAAGAACTTTCATTTGAAGCAATGTAGGGGGTTCTTCACAGTCAGGACAGTGACTTTGTGGAATGCACTGCCGGGTGATGTTGTGATGGCTGATTCAGTTAATGCCTTTAAGGATGGCTTGGATGATTTTTTGGACAGGCATAATATCAAAGGCTATTGTGATACTAAGCTCTATAATGAGTATAGGTATGGATATATAGAATTTAATTGAAAGTAGAGGGCTGTGTGTATGGATGCTGGGTTTTCATTTGGAGGGGTTGAACTTTATGGACTTTGTCTTTTTTTCAACCCAATTTAACTATGTAACTATGTTTTAGTTTACCTTTAATAACTTAAGGATAAAGCAATATAAGCTAACTCACCATAGCTATATAGGCGTTACTCTTCTTTTATAGATGTGATGTAAAATAAAGTATTATATTTTATATATCATTTTCTGGCTCTTGGAATCTACTTTCGTTGGATGTTCCGGATTGGTGCCTGCCTAATGTGATGGTTTTGGGTATAATTATTCACCCTAATTCCAGGGGGACTTGGGGCATAGATTTCTGTGCTCATTCACAGACAGTGACAAGTACACTGTAGAAAGTATTTATGAACTGCTTTTGCATGTTGAGCCGAGACTGAAGCCTCAAACACAGCATAGGCACTTAGCACAAACTTAAGCCAATTATCTATGCCTGTTCTCAGTCATGTCTGTGCATGTTTTTAGGGGAACTACACATCTTTACAAGGGGAGGGGTCACAAAGCAGCAGTAGCATCACTAGAGGGGGTGGGCCCTGGTGTGTGACGCGAAGCCAGGCCCCGCCCCCTTCGTACGGCCGCATTTGTCAGTGGAGCGTGAGCTGCCGGGGGGCCCTGAGGGGGTGCGGGCCCTGGCCCGCTCACACCCCCTGCTCCCCCGGTAGTTCCGCCACTGCAAAGCAGAAGGTTAACTATGGCAGAACTACCTGTGTTAGTGAGGCTAAACTACAAACTAAGCACCAACCCAACATGGTAAATGGCTATGATAAGACCCATATGTGGTGTTATGATGTTAAAGTATACATAGGCACCTCGGACATTTCTGCATTGCACTAATCACTGTTTCATTAGCCAGGTGCTCGTTGCCAACTCATTATTGAAACTATAAACAGATTAAACCGTTTAAGTAATTCTGCACATGCTGCTTGTTTTGATCTCTCTATATATGAATAACGGAGGAGGATCCCAGAACCTGGAATAGAGTATTCTTAAACCCTGCCTGTTGTGACTCACGTCTGGTGAGTGTATCGTGCCACTGGAGGCACTAGGATCCCAGTGGTTATACCTTCTGATTTTCCTTTCTACCACTAAGTTGCGTGTGACTGCTAGAATCTAGTGGGGTCACGAAAAAAACATTTTAAATATATATATTTACACATAGAATTTTTAGAGTGCTTTTTAACCGTACACAAAAAGGTAAAAGAAACACTGTTTGGAATCCTTTTTTAAAATTTCTCCTTTTAACACTGCTCACAGGAAGCGATTTGTACACACTAAGGGGCAGATGTATGAAGGGTCGAATATCGAGGGTTAATTAACCCTCGATATTCGACTAGGAACTAAAATCCTTCGACTTCGAATATCGAAGTCGAAGGATTTAGCGCAAATCCTACGATCGAACGATCGAAGGATTATTCCTTCGATCGAACGATTAAATCCTTCGAATCGTTCGATCCAATGATCGAAGGAATATCCTTCGATCAAAAAAACTTAGGCAAGCCTATGGGGACCTTCCCCATAGGCTAACATTGACTTCGGTAGCTTTTAGCTGCCGAAGTAGGGGGTCGAAGTTTTTTTTAAAGAGGCAGTACTTCGACTATCGAATGGTCGAATAGTCGAGCGATTTTTACTTCGAATCCTTCGATTCGAAGTCGTAGTCGTAGTCGAAGGTCGAAGTAGCCCATTCGATGGTCGAAGTAGCCCAAAAAACACTTCGAAATTCGAAGTTTTTTTACTTCGAATCCTTCACTCGAGCTTCATGAATCGGCCCCAAAGTGTCACGTGAATGGTTTGTGTAATAAGGCACAAATGTGAATATGACTAAGGGTGAAAATGTTAAGTGTTTAATATACTACACTATTTTCTCTGTTATTCCCCTTCCTCAAAATACTGTCGTTTTGAGGAACACAGCAAACGTTGTTTTTTTGGAAGATTATTATAAACAGAGGTGGAAGGAAAATGGTGTTGTAGTTGCAATTGTTACTGTACTGAAGGAATATTCCATATGCTACTTTGTTAGAGTGGTGTATACCAAGCTGTACTCAAACTGGGAAGCAGAGGGATTTAAATGGTGCTTTACTGCCACCTCTAGGGCACAGTAAAAACTACTCCCGATTGGTTTTGTATAATGGCAGGATGTTATCCACATGGCATAGGGCAGATTATAGAAATCTTCTGGCTGCCTCTCAGTGCCAAAGAGTATTGTTACCATTATATCTAGCCCTGAAAAGGGATGGGGAATTGAAGCAAGTGTCAGAATTCATTGATTGGGATGAATGAAATGTTGCATACATCCAGATATGATGTATATGCAAGATCTATACACATATATGCATATTAATTGTTTGTGTTATAGTTTTGCTCTGTATTGGCTGGAGGCTGGATTTACTGGGCATCCATTGCTGTAACATACTGGAAGATGGTTCCACAGGATGTTTAGTGATTAATGCAGGGTACATCCATGAGGATTCCCACCTGTTCCCTTTTTGGATATATTAAACCCCCTTGGTCATGTCCCATAGTAAAGTCTTACAAGGGTTACACAGCAGCAATTCTAAGGTCAGTCAGGAGCCCAGGGCAAACAGAATCGGTATCTAGGCTATAGGAAAGCATAATGATTTACTGTATAGTTAAAACTAGAACAAAACCATAGTATATCTTCATGGATACGCCATTGAGGATGGGGAATGCCCTGTTGGGCGATATTGTGATGGCAGATCCTTTTAGGACCCTTACACGCGGGCGTTTTGAGCGCAGGAGTAAACGCGCGCCATTACTGTCAAGGCGGCTGTACTCACACAGACGCATGTAAGCAATGAATACAGGTTGAGATTCAGCATGTTGCATTTTACCTGCATTCTGCACTTTCATGTGGCTGAACGCATGAAACCGCAACGCAGGGGAGCACAGCTCAAAACGCCCGTAAAAAAGGGTTGTTCATCTTAAAATTTACTTTTAATATGATGTAGAGAGATAGTGATATATTCTGGGACAATTTGCAATTGGTTTTAATTTTTAATCATTTGTGCTTTTGAGCTATTTAGCTTTTTGTTCAGCAACTCTTCGGTTTCAGCAGTCTGGTTGCTAGGGTCCAAATTACCCTAGGAAGCATGCACTGATATGAATGAAAGACTGGAATATAAATAGGCGGAGGCATGGATAGAAAAGTTTGTAATTAAAACAACAATAGATGTAGCCCTAAAGAGTATTTGTTTTTTAAATGGGGTCATTAACCCACCATTTGTAGGGGCACTGCGCCAGTGGAGTGGAGAATCTCGCCTCAGGCGGCAGCGTTCCACTGGTTACCAGGGGCAGCAACTGGATTTTGGAATGTTTAGTTCCCCTTTAAAGCAATAGACACTAATCCACCATAAGTATACCTAGGTATAATTGTGCACCCTAATAATTCCAGAGGGACTTGGGGCATAGATTGCCGTGTTCATTCACAAGCACTGACAATAGAAAGTATTTATGGGCTGTTTTGCAAGTTGTAAAGAGACTGAAGCCTCCAACACAGCATATGTACTTAGCACCTATGCCTGTTTTCAGTCCTGATAACTTTAAGGGAACGGTCGCAAAGTGCAAAAATGCAGGTGTTTATTCGGATGCGACAGAAAGGCCTTGGGTTAGGCCAAAACATCAGTCTGTAGCTCTGAAAATAAATATTTTTCATTCTTAAGTCCTGTGAGTGCGGAGCCTTCTGGATAGAGATAATAGAAATAATTATGTTGGCTTTGAAGAAGCCAACATAATGATCTACTAGTTCAGCTCATTCTTATGCTCATTATCTGGATCTACTAGTTCAGCTCGTTCTTATTCTTCTTCTTATTAGTGGTGCTTGCGAAGCAAAGCATCACTACTGTTATCTTGCAAACTTATTTTTTTAGTGGTGCTTGCGAAGCAAAGCATCACTACTGTTATCTTGCAAACTTATTTTTATTTTAGTGGTGCTTGCGAAGCAAAGCATCACTACTGTTATCTTGCAAACTTATTTTTATTCTTCTTCCGTATGAAAGTTTGGCGCGTAACTAGTCCCGCACCGTTTGTCCTAGACCCATGAATGAGGTGTCAAATCGTGCGGCTTAATCGGGAATGGGGTGGTATGACTTTTCTAAGGGGTGGGTGGTTAATTGCCCCTTGCGGGGGCAATTAACTACCCCGAAAAGTCCCATAGATTAACATTGAGGCCAACTTTTGACGGATTCTAGCGCAGAGAGGGAATCTTGTAGAAACGTTAAATTTACCACATTTGAAGAGGTTTGCGACCTGTGTCAGATGATACCCCACACGAGGGTATAAGTTTTACCCCCGGGGCAGGAGAGGTCCCCAAATTTGCCCCATTGACTTATAATGGGGAATTTATCGAATAATTAGTTTGTCGCAGACCCATGAATGAGGTGTCAAACCGTTCAGCTTATTCGGGAATGGGGTGTTGTGACTTTTCTGTCCTATTTTGGGGACCCAAAAAAGTGAGCGGAGCCGCAAACAACCAATCAGATTTTCCCTATTGACTTCAATGAGAAAATGTAAACAGCTGTAATTCTCACAGTAATAAAGCCAGAGCTCCCAAACTTGGCACCGTGGGTCACTGGGTGACTGCGGCCAAAATTTACAAAAAGTGGGCGGAGTCTACAACAGCCAATCAAATTTCAGCCATTCAATTAAATAGGAAAATTTTAAAACTGCTGCCGCTCTTAGACGGTTAATGGCAGCCTCCTCAAAGTTGGCACAGTTGGTCACTGGGGGACTGGGATTAAAATTAAGAAAAGTGGGTGGAGCCAAAGCCAACCAATCAGATTTCTTTGATTGGTTTTAATGGGAAAAATTAAGAAGGCTGCCATTCTCTCAGTATTGATGTCAGGGACCTTGAATATCACAAATGTGGTCGCTGGGGGTTTCCACTTCAAGTTTAGAAAAAGTGGGCGGAGCCACCAACAACCAATCAAATTTCATTCATTGATTTTCAATAGAAAAAAATAGAAATGCTGCCATTTTTACACATTAAATGACAGCATTCACAAACTTTGGTATGTTAGTCACTGAGTGACTGTGGTTCACAATTAGGAAAAAAAGGGGCGGGGCAACAACAGCCAATCAGATTTCAGCCTTTGACCTTAATGAAAAATGATAAACTGCTGCTATTATCACGGTTTAAATGCTAGGTGTACCAAACTTGGCTCAATTACTCACTGGGTGACTGCGGTCAAAATTTAGGAAAAGTGGGTGGAGCCATAAACAGCCAATCCGTTTTCACCTATTGACTTCAATGTAAAATTTTTGATTACCGCCGTTCTCACAGTTTTAAAACCGGAGGCCCCAAACTTGGCACTGACCATGACTAGGTAACTGGGGTTAAAATTCAGAAAAATGGGCGGAGCTTAAGACAGCCAATCAAATTTTACCTAACGCTATTCAATGGGAATATTTAAATTCCTGTCATTCTTACACTGTTAATGTAAGAGTGCTCAAACTTGGTCCATTTGGTGACTGGGTTGCAAATTTTTAAAAGTGGGCGGAGCCAAAAATAGCCAGTTTGTTTGGATTGATTTCAATGGTAAGATTTGGTTGGCTTTAAATTTCACCGGTTTAATCCGGATTCTACTGACTTTGTGTACTCTCTAGGCACCAGGGGCGACTGGGCAAGACACCCAACATATATGGGGGGCCTGAGTTTTGCCACGGCAAGCACCACTCACATTTTCTTCAGGAAATGTACCTCTCTAGTTATTATTAGCGCCCCCCCCCCATTTTCTAAACGCTACTCCTCCTACAGTTTTAGGGGTACAAGCGCCAAACTTTCCACACCTATTCGCCTTATAGCAAAGTACGTTGCCTGTGCTTTAGTAAGCGATCCCACCCACTGCGCCCGTGCTGCGGACCACTGACGACGCCTTTTTTCGTATTGACTTTGACAGGGAGAATTTTCAAATAGCTGCCGCTCGTACAGTTTTGAAGCTACACTCCCCAAACTCGGACCGCATATTGTTGATGCCACCCCGAATAAAAATATGTATTTTTTGGGGGGACCCCAAAGTGGGCGGAGCTACCAACAGCCAATGAAATTTTAGCCGTTTTCTAAACGCTACTCCTCCCAGAGTTTTAGGAGTACAATTATGAAACTTTGCACACTTGTTCGGCTCATACCCGAATAGGTTGCTTGTGCTCTGTTAAGCAATCCCACCCTCTGTGGCGGCCCCCCAAAGACCCCATTTTTCCCCCTAGACTTTCATTGGAAAGTTTGAAACTTTTGCCACTCGTACAGCATTAAAGTTACTCACCAAACTTGGGTCACTTAGTCATGGGGTCAACCTGAAAAGTTCTGTCACATTTTGGGGACTCCAAAAAGTGGGCGGAGCAACACACAGCCAATCAGATTTTCCCTATTAACTTCAAAGAGAAAATGTCAAACACTGTCATTCCCACAGTGTTAAAGCCAGAGACCCAAAACTTGGCACCATAGGTCACTGGGGTTCAAATTTTGAAAAGTGGGCGGAGTCTACCACAGCCGATCAAATATTAGCCATTTGTTTAAATGGGAAAAGTTAAACCTGTCGCCGCTCTTAGAGTGTTCATGGGAGGGTCCTCAAACTTGGCACAGTTGGTCACTGGAGGACTGGGATCAAAATCTGGAAAAGTGGGTGGAGCCAAAAACAACCAGATTTCTTTGATGATTTCAATGGGAAAAATTAAAATTGCTGCCATTTGCACGTTATTGATGTCATGGACCTCGAATATCACAAATGTGGTCACTGGGTGTTTGCACTTCAAAGTTAGGAAAAGTGGGTGGAGCCAACCAATCAAATGTCATTCATTGATTTTCAATAGAAAAACATAAAAATTGCTGCCATTTTTACATGTTAAATGTCATGATTCCGAAACCTTAAAGTGTTAGTTACTTGGTGACTCTGGTTCAGAATAAGGAAAAAAAGGGGGCGGGGCAACAACAGCCAATCGGATTTCAGCCATTGACCTTAATGAAAAACGCCAAATTGCTGCTATTATTACGGCGTAAATGCCAAGTGTCCCAAACTCAGCACAATTACTCACTGGGTGACTATGGTCAAAATTTAGGAAACGTGGGTGGAGCCAATAACAGCCAATCAGATTTTACCTATTGACTTCAATGTAAAAGTTTCAAATACTGCCATTCTCACAGTTGACTGGGTGACTGGGGTTAAAATTCAGAAAACTGGGTGGAGCTTAAAACAGCCAATCAAATGTTACCTATTGCTAATCAATGTCAATATATAAGTTGCTGCCATTCTTTCACAGTTAATGGCAGGGACATCAAACTTGGCACAGTCGGTCACAGGGGGACTGGGATTCAAATTTTAAAAGTGGGTGGAGCCAAAAACAGCCAATCAGGTTTTTTGATTGATTTTAATGGTACAATTTGATCTGCTTCAATTTTCACAGTTTTAAACCAGATTCTACCAACTTTGTGTACTCTCTATGCACCAGGGGCGACTGGCCCCAACACCTCTTGCGTTTCAAAGCCAACATCTTGTGGTTTCTTCAGAAACGACACCATCTAGTTATTAATGATCTTTGACCAGGAATCATTTCTGCATATTCCCTACTACAACCAAATATTTAATGCAATATTTTCATCTTTTCTGTTGCCATGGGTTGACAGCCTAACTACATCATTGATACTGAACTCTACCACATGCGCCACCTAATGGCTGATAGGGACACAGTGTCCCCAGATTGTTAAACTAAAAGCCGTATCAAATTTCCCCACGGAACCCTGATCTGTATAATTAGTGTGCTTACATCACGCCTTTGCGTTTCGGAAATTTCTAATGCCGCTGACATTCTGTATGCACTATATTAATATTCTTTAATGCAGGGGTCCACAATAGTCAGGCCGTGGCCCAGTACGGGCCGCGGACAGTCTTCAACTGGGCTGCCGAGCCTAGGGCGGTGTATGTATAAACCATGAGGGATAAATCTCCAGGGTGATTTATACCTATAGCTCAAGCCCTTCGATACCGTAGCAAGTTTGTAACATAGTTAATAGTGGCTATAGATAAAATAAGGAATGGTAACATTGAAAATAAGGCTACATCGTATCTTGTTCTTATCAGTAGTTTAGATGAAATGTTTAGATTAGGATGTTATTTATTGGTGTAACATGTATGTGTGATGAGGGGAGTGTATGCTTTGATGGATGTATAACGCCTGGAGGGGAGTGGTCGTTTAGTGGCGACGATGAGGAGTAGTGAAATATATAGTCATATCAAGTATCGGCACTCACCCAAAATGTCCATCAAATCCCGGGTGCAGCTCCCAGAATATATTCAATGAATGTAGAGAATGGAAGCACTCACAGGTATTCGTGCTTAAAGTGTTCATTGGATCATCACATATTCCCCTCACATCAATGCGTTTCGGTTCCTTTAGAACACATACGAATACTACAATCCCACCAATCAGTGAATGCAAGTAATTACCAAATTTACATATTGTTGTTAAGAATTCCACTGCTTGTGTAACTGTAAGGTTTACAGCGGGGAGCTGCTGTAACTGCAGTTAGCCATGGGGAGTGGGTATGGGGGAAGCCCAGGTGTGTACCAATAGATGATAGGAGACACAGACATAAGTGAATTGAAGATTTAATAGCAACCAATAACGTAAACAAAGACAGGAATATGCAAAGCAAAAGTCAGGGTCAGGCCAAGTTCATAAAAAGGGATTCCACCAGATATGAGGAATTGGGATACTCACACAGGAATCAAAGTAAAAAGATTTTCAAGGTTATAAAAAGGTTTTCAAGGTTTTCAAGGTTTTCAAGGTTTTCAAGGTTTTCAAGGTTTTCAAGGTTTTCAAGGTTTTCAAGGTTTTCAAGGTTTTCAAGGTTTTCAAGGTTTTCAAGGTTTTCAAGGTTTTCAAGGTCAGGAACAAGCAAATACATCCAATGACTCAGCCCTGAGCAAAGCTCAGGGCGGGGTTTATAAAGGGAAGGTGATTAGGAATGGGAGACACATGAGGGTAAACGAGGTGGGTGGAAAACAGGGAGGAGGCATACTGTGAACAGATAGATATACTTGAGCATCAGGACAAGAGTTCATGATCAGCCCCAAGATCATCTAGTGGCATACCCAGTAAGTGCAGACTCCCGGACACAGGAAACCAGGGATCGAGTCCTGGCTGATCCTGACAGTAACGAACACAGTGCATATAAATAGCTTAAATCTTACAATATATCATCAAATAGCTGTCCATAAGATATATATATATATATCTAAAAATTTGTATAAAAATCTAAAAATAGTGTCATAACTCAGTGTTGTAAAAATCACTATAAAAATATAAGTATAACAATATACCCACTGCGTATCTGAGAATATTAAAATATCTGAATAGACTGCTTATATTGATATAATCATGCATTCTCATATTAATATATACATTTATTTATAGATATGTTCAGATAGTCATCATTTTTAAACCAATTTATAGATTCATAGAGAACCTGTTTATTTTAAGCCAAAAGTCCAAATTTCCATTTAGATTGACCATTAAACCTAATATCCAATGCTGAATCAAACATCGTTTTAACCTAAATTTTACTCAAACTGCAGCTTACTCAAACACATTTTTTATATTGCAATGTTAAAATATTTATAGCCACTGGGTTACTAAGCATAATCGCTATCAATATGCAGAATATTCATAATAATTGTGAATAAATACAAAGAATTAGACAATATACAATGAATATTTTCTAAAAACAAGTTGTTTAACTAGAGCTCTCAGTTTCCAATTCACCCTAAGGTAGAATCATATTTTTGAACTGATATATTAGAAGGACAATGTCGGTGTTAGACAAAACAGGCCATAGAATACATCTCATTTAGACCCCTAGGGGCCACCGTATCCAATGTCCGAATCCATTTTGCCTCTTTTTGCAGCAACATCTTTCCTCTATTCCCACCTCGTTTGGGTTGGGGTACATGATCAATTAGAATACAACGAATCGATAGGAGTGAGTGTCTAAAATCTATACAATGTCTGGCGAGTTTCTGCTTTACCAGTTCGTGAGGAGGTGTACAACGATGCCTGCATCTTGACAGCGTGTGGTGTGTATAGCGGGTCACGACCGATGCAAGGCCAGACGCCTACAAGGAATTGGTGCCTATTGTGATCGGTGTTCACTGTGCTTTAATTGCCTGGGACGAGAACAGATGCGCTAGCTAGCGCAGCTTCACTTATACTCTAATGTCTGGTAACGTATCTTGCACATAACTTTAATATTTAAAAGGGGCTGTGCTTAAGACTGTTGGGAGGTCCCTGCTGATCAGTGGAACCGGTCTGACAACGCACCATCTAGCCTGGAAATTAAATGTGACTATAGTGGCGCTGTATTTAATATAATAGTCACCCAGTAAGGCACGTCTATTGATCATCTAGAAACTCTTCGACTACTTCAAGTATACCTTTATTGGGGGGTATAAATTTATTGTTAATTACAAATCTATAAAGTGCCTCACCAAGGACTTGAGGCAGTCCGAGGAAGTGTATCACTCATTGATTCTTGAATTGTTGCGACACTAACCCCTTTGTATTATTGCAGTATTATTGTCTAACATCTAACATTTTCCTCAGCAGGCTTATTAATGAAGTGCAACTGTGACATTGTAACTATTTTTTATCTTCTGTATTGTTGCGATATTAACATCTTTGCATCATTACAGTATTACTATAACATCAAAGGCTCTCTCTAACAGAACCATTTGTATATTGGCATTTACCTGAATCTATGTGGTACTTTGTAAGAGGTTGGTACTCTAATTAATATCTATCTGCAGTATATGCTGCAAATTTCAGCATATTTTTCCTGTTGAACTAGGTTGTTCAACTTGTAAAGCTCTTATCCGCATAATGGCAGAAGGGATGGGGACCTCTTCATTTGATGTAGATACCAGTAGTGAATTTGCCTTTACACAGGAGGATGCGACCCCTATATTATTTACTGAATCAATTGCAGCTGAACGAGGTGGTAAATTGCCTAGAGATGTGTATAATCAACTTCAAGATCTTAAGAAAAGGGATGTGGATTTTCATTTACATGTAGCCGTTGGTGCGGCATTTTAAACAAGTGTCCCTTAGATCTTATGCTTTTGGTGATTGAGAAATCAGGGAAAGAACTTAGAAAGTTACGATCCGAACTTTGTGATCTTGAATCCGCTGCATTACCAATACTTGTGGCTGACCAATCTACTAATTGAAAAGCTCAACTTGAAATAAGCATTGATAAATATTGGCAAGAGTTAATTGCCTTCAAACAAAGTAAAGTTATTAAAGTGGACCAGGATTTTAAGAGATCGTAGGGTGTATGGATGGCTTATTGGCAAAAATGATGCAGATAGGAGCTTTAAACGCAAAACATTTCAAAGGAATATGTCTACTGTAGACAGCTCCAGAGACTCCCCGGTATCTGATTTGGAAACATCAAAAGGTGTAACTACAGACACTGCTCAGGAGAACTTATCTAGTGGAGTACAAACTCGCACAGATTTTTTTAGGTAATGCAAGAAAAAAAGGAAACATACCAGGGGGGGCTATAAATCGCCGGGGCAGGCCCCCAAGGAAACTGAACATCTGATTTTTAATCTCAGAAAACATGTATTAACGTAGGACGAGGTCTCTCTACTAACTAAAGGTTTGTCATTTGTTCCTGTTACTAAATGTGACGATTTTGACCTTGAGATCGATCTATATCGATTTCAGAGGAAACTTAAAGGGATACTGTCATGGGAAAACATTTTTTTTTCCAAAATTAATCAGTTAATAGTGCTGCTCCAGCAGAATTCTGCACTGAAATCCATTTCTCAAAAGAGCAAACAGATTTTTTTATATTCAATTTTGAAATCTGACATGGGGCTAGACATATTGTCAATTTCCCAGCTGCCCCAAGTCATGTGACTTCTCTGTTGAGAAATGGATTTCAGTGCAGAATTCAGCTGGAGCAGCACTAAAAAAAAAATTCCCCATGACAGTATCCCTTTAAATTGATGGATCATTACAAAGACAAACCTATAAATCATGTGGAGAAATTTCACCCGAAAATTTACTTTGAACCGACTAATACTGCAACCTCTATTAAAACTTATTGCAGTATTGTACAGCGATACTGTGATGATATTTTGAAAAAGGGAGGCAAATACTATTCTAACTTAAATCAACAAGAAAGAGAAGCCATAGGGTCCCTCAGGAAGGGTCGAGACTTGATTATTGTCCCGCTGATAAAGGGGGTGCGATTGTTATGCTTGACGGTTCTTTCTATAGAAGCGAACTATTGAGACAATTATCTGATAACCAGGTTTATGTGAAATTGAGGGATGATCCAGTTGATAGATATAAGAAAGAAATTTATACACTATTAAATACTGCTGTGTCGGCTTGCTGGATCAGTGATAAGTGCAGCCAATATTTGTCCAGTGAATTCCCCATATGCCCAATTATCTACACTCTCCCGAAAGTCCACAAGTCCATTACATCACCACCAGGAAGACCAATAATTTCTGCACGGGGTTCTCTTTTTTCTAATATTTCTCGTAATCTTGATTCTTTCTTACAGCCTCTTTGTTCTAAGATGCCTTCCTACATAGCAGACACACCAGCGATGCTACGAATTTTGGGAGATCTAGGTCCAATTCCAGATGATACTTTGTTTGCTACACTTGATGTATCAAGGTTATATACTATCATACCATTGGATCAGGGTGTGTCAGCATGCAGTTATCTCTGGTGAACACAGAGATAATCCATCCAATAATTTCTTTGTTCTTTGTTGGAGATGGCGTTGACTCATAATTACTTTCGATTTGAAATAGTTATTTGCAGGGGACTGGTACAGAGATGGGGTCCAATGTGGCCCCCTCCTATGCAAATAGGAACATCTTTTTTTATATAAAAGATACATCGATGATGTCTTCTTGGTCTGGAGGGGTGACCACATTGGACTCAAATCGTTTGTTGATAACATCAATTCACTATCCACACCGGTGAAATTTACACTAACTTTTGATAGAAATACCGTGGACTTTCTAGATATCCGGATATTTTGTTCAGCTGGTAATATTGGGACAACATTGTACCGTAAAAATACTGATGTTGCTACATGCACACAGCTTTCATCCACCTTCTATTCTTAAATCAATTCCTTTTACTCAGTTTCTAAGGGTTTTCCAGAATAACTCAAATATAGAGACAGCAATGGGTCAAGCATATTATATGCGTTATAGATTCCTCCAACGGGGGTACCAGCCTGAATTTCTTGCAGGGAAAATAGTGCTCCAGTATTTATTTCCCAGTTTTCTCCATTAAGTCAAAAAATTGGGGCAACTATTAAAAGGAATTGGCCAATTTTGCAGATGGATAATGAGTTACCTTTTACTACTAGTAGCCCCCCTGTATGTGCATAACGAAGAGGGAGATCCCTTCTGGATATTCTAATGCTTACAGATGTACAACCTGATAGAGAGATGGATTCATCTAAATCGTGGTTAACGACCAATAAAATGGGGTGCTTTCAATGTAGTGGTTGTATAACGTGGCTTTTTGATAACTGGACCACATTTCAAACACCCACATAGTGGCAGGCGATACGAGATTCGACACAGACTCACGTGTTTATCTGACTTTGTGGTGTATTGTATCATCTGCCCATGTGGTCTGTATTATATTGGTAAATGTATTACACCATTTTGGCTACACATGAATAATCATAGGTGTGCTATACGCACTGCTCTCAAAACTGGTAAAGCAGAAACTCCCTTGCCCAGACATTGTGTAGATTTTAGACACTCACTCCCGGCGATTCGTTGTATTCTAATGGATCATGTACCCCAACCCAAACGAGGTGGGAATAGAGGAAAGATGTTGCTGCAAAAAGAGGCAAATTGGATACGGTGGCCCCTAGGGGTCTAAATGAGATGTATTCTATGGCCTGTTTTGTCTAATATATCAGTTCAAAAATATCTAACTTAGGGTGAATTGGAAACTGAGAGCTCTAGTTAAACAACTTGTTTTTAGAAAATATTCATTGTATATTGTCTAATTTTTGTATTTATTCACAATTATTATGAATATTCTGTATATTGATAGCGATTATGCATAGTAACCCAGTGGCTATAAATATTTTAACATTGTAATATAAAAAATGTGTTTGAGCAATCTGCAGTTTGAGTAAAATTTAGGTTAAAACAATGTTTGACTCAGCATTGGATATTAGGTTTGATGGTCAATCAAAATGGAAATTTGGACTTTTGGCTTAAAATAAACAGGTTCTCTATGAATCTATAAATTGGTTTAAAAATGATAACTATCTGAACATATCTATAAATAAATTTTTTATATTAATATGAGAATGCATGATTATACACTATCAATAAAAAGTCTATTCGGATATTTTAATAATCTCAGATACACAGTGGGTATATTTTTACACTTATATTTTTATAGTGATTTTTACAACACTGAGTTATGACACTATTTCTAGATTTTTAGATATTTATACACATTTATATATATATATATATATATATATATATATATATATATATTTTGGACAGCTATTTGATGATATATTGCAAGATTTAAGCTATTTATATGCACTGGGTTTGTTACACAAGCAGTGGAATTGTTAACAACAATATGTAAATTTGGTAATTACTTCCATTCACTGATTGGTGGGATTGTAGTATTTGTATGTGTTAATCACTTTTGGGTTCCTCCTGACGACAGTTCTAAAGGAACCTAAACTTGTTGATGTGGGGGAATATGTGATGATCCAATAAACACTTTAAGCATGAATACCTGTGAGTGCCTCCATTCTCTACATTCATTATATATATATATATATATATATATATATATATATATATATATATATATATATATATATATATATATATATATATATATATATATATATATATATATATATATATATATATAATGATGAAGGATCATAAATCTTGTGAACGAAGTGTTTATTTGTAACACAGCATTGTAACTATATATGTGTTTGTGTGTGTATAGTATACCCATATCTATACTAACTATAGAGTTTAGTATCATAATAATCTTTGATATTATGTCTGTCCAAGAAATCATCTTAAAGGCATTAACAGAATCAGCCAGCACAACATCACCCGGCATTCCACAACCTCATTGTTCTCACTGTGAAGAACCACCTACGTTGCTTCAAATGAAAGTTATTTTCTTCTAGTCTGAAGGGGTGGCCTCTGGTGCGGTGATCCACTTTATGGGTGAAAAGGTCCCCTGATATTTGTCTATAATGTCCTCTAATGTACTTGTAAAGTGTAATTATGTCCCCTCGCAATCGCCTTTTTTCCAGAGAAAACAACCCCAATTTTGACAATCTACCCTCATAATTTAAGTCTTCCATCCCTTTAACCAGTTTTTTGCACATCTCAGCACTCTCTCCAGCTCATTTATATCCCTCTTAAGGACTGGAATTCAAAACTGCACTGCATACTGCAGATGAGGCCTTACCAGGGACCTATAAAGAGGCATAATTATGTTTTCATCCCTTGAGTTAATGCACTTTTTTATGCAAAACAGAACTTTATTTGCTTTAGTAGCCACAGAATGACACTGCCCAGAATTAGACAATTTATCTACAAAAACCCCAAGATCCTTCTCATTTAAGGAAACTCCCAACACACTGCCATTTAGTGTATAACTTGCACCTATATTATTTTTGCCAAAGTGCATAACCTTGCATTTATCAACATTGAACCTCATTTTCAATGTTGATAAATGCAAGGTTATGCACTTTGGCAAAAATAATATATGTTTATTCCTTAATTTATCACTTCATATTAATTAATTTGTCTCTTATTTTGTCACTTAATTTACCATAGTTACATATTTACATATGGTTGTTATCACAAATTGAGGTCCTTAATGATTGATATGAGCTGCATTTTAATGTGTTTAGGAGTGTCCATCCACACTATTTATAATGTATATGTGTTGTGGAATTACTCCACACCTCTTTGATGCAGGAGTGTTTCTGAGGTCACAGACGGCTCCTGCAATACCTCTCCACTCTCCTCCTTAACCTTACCAGCCTGAGGGTCTGGGGGGAGGCTGCAACGCTAGTACGGCAAGTGCAATTGTTCTCTCTTGCACTTGTAAAGTCTAAAAAGTTGAACTACTGATTTAAAAATGGAAATTCGGCTCTTAAATGTACTATGAGCCGTCCCCTGCAACCAATTCTACATTCCTTATACTGGTAAACTGCTCATGGATTACTAGGTCAGTAGTCACTAGTGTCTGTTCAACCCTTAAATACTGACGCTGATCAATTTATTTCCTAAAAAGAATTTCACTTTATAATTTATATTAAAAAAGCGTGGGCAGATTTAGTAATATTTATGAAACAGTTTATTCCTAGACACTGCAGTTTCTAACCCAGATGCACCAACTTGCCATGCTAGCTCTTTACCTGCTAGCATAATCTACATGATTTTGACAGATTTTAGCTGGAGAATTTTTGGAATCAGATTTTTAGCAGCTTTAGCAGCAGATTTTTAAATCTCAGAAAAAAATTTCCTCTAAAAATTTGGATTTTTTTCCCCTTTAAAACTCTACCAGAAAAATTTGAGGCTTCATAAATAGGCCCCTTAGTGTTACAAAAGCTGTATGAACCTTTCCATGCCAGACTGGATAATAAGACTCAATGTGCAGAGAACAGTGGCTATTGTTATAGCACGTGCTATGGTGCGGCACAATGGCACAGTGTGGGCAGTAAATGGCATGTCACTTCTATATAAGAAAATGTTACGTGAGGGCCTGGCCTCCCCCATTTCCAGCACAGTCTTTGGATTCCGATTTGCAGCTCAGCAGAGTATGGCTAATGTTCCAGGCAGAGACGGGCAGGGCTGTGCCAGCTAAACTCGGTGTGTAATGGCAGCGTTAAACAAACCTTGCTCCCTGTCACCCCACTACTGACATGCTGACACTTTCCTATTTAATTGCTGAGGCAACTTTTGGGACTAAAGACTTGTCTTGGAGGCGCGGAGAGGTAGGGATGTGCGTGCAGCTGTGCCAAAGTCTGTGCCTGTATGCACTTGTAGAAAGGATTTTATCCCCTGGGACTGTGAGGCCCTGTATTTGCAGATTTTCTGCTCTACTAATATCCTCTTGCCAGTCTGTGGTTTTCTGCTGCATGAAAATAAGCATGCATACCCAAGGACTCAGGTATGTTCATGTATGTGTCTTTATGGGCTTGCATTCCTGATTGTATGCAGAATGTGTATGGCTTTATGAACATACTGTATGTGTGTGTACACGTGTATGCAGGAGTATTGACTTGCATCTCTAAATTAATGGCTCATGGTATATGTGTGTGTGTGTGTGTGTGTCTCTGTACCTCAAGGTGGGTAACCTCCTTATACATTGCATCCTAAACTTAAACTACTTCTACATGCTACTCTTTATATTGTTTTACTGTGTCTGTACTGTAAATTACTGCCTGGTCTATGCATATATGTATTTATTGTATCGCTTAGAATAGGTCTTGTATTGTACATGTAGCCCCACAGTTTATACACAAAACAGCTAGAGGATTGTAACCCTAAAATAGACAGACATAGATAGATACACTGACAAACATTACCTGTCTGGCCCTTGCTATTATATGCAATTTTTATTCTGAAGCAAAGTAGCAGAAGCCAGCCAAATAACATTGTTGTCTTGGATGGAGGAGAGCTGACTTCTGTTAAATTGTTTCAGGAATGCATAAAGGAAAGCCAGATAACTGCATTCAGTTGCAAATATATTTATAAATAATTAGCAAGCCACTGAACATTTTATTAAAATATATTGCACAAAATTAGTTGCAGAAGTGTGTGAGGCAAAATATCCCACATACCCCACGGCTGCTTGCAAATGACACTCTTGATTGGTAAACAAGATAGCAGCTGCCATTCTTCATAAAATGGGAGAGGGCGATCCAATGCCAGCTGCAGTATCATGGAAAGCCAATCATAAGTAATGAGATCATCACAACTGAAGCATGTAAATAGAGCGCAAGGGTTTCTATTAGGCACCAAAGTAATATGTTGCATTTAACACTCTCACAACAGCAGTAGAGACTAGCACTGCAGTCTTGCAGCTCTAGGGCCCTGTACCAGGACACTACCTAGAAGGTACTTGTATTTATTTTGTCTACCTTCGAGGTAAGCACAGGTCTCTATAAAATGCTGACTACCATGTTGGCACTAAAGTATAATAAAAAAAGTGATGTAAAAAGCCAAAGATTTTTCAAGAATTCAGGTAGTTCAAAGACAGCTGGCGTATGACAGGATGGACTATCCTGACAAATGGGGTGCAGCTAGCAGCAGTGGCCAGTCTACAGCATTCCATTGCCATGTAGAGTCCTGAAGACAAAACAAGGAATTTCATTTAAGGTCTTTCTTTCTCAAGGCTGGGGGCCCGTGTATGCATACCCAAATGCAAATACATCCTCCCTACAGCCCCATGGCATTGAAAGTGTTATAGTTTTGGGCTGTAACAAAAAATCCTTGTCCCTCCTCTCCTTTCTCTTTAATAGTGGCTGTTGTTTCCCTTTAGGAGCTTGACAATGTGGAAGGAGAAGATAACAACACTGAACTCTCTATCCAGAGCTCTCCAGCTGCACAGAATGGACCTGAGGTTTATGTCCTTCCGCTTACAGAAATTTCAGTGCCAATGTCCAAACAGCCAGGGAGATCAGGTAAGAGCAGGTCAACTGGTATGACCTAAAATTGCAACACCATTGACTTGTTCACTGTGTACCTTCTAATATAGTCTAACATGGGGTAGGGCACCTGTGTGCATCAATATGTTGTTGATGTAGAACCTCTACAATTTGCTGTTAGGATGCTGTAACAATATCTGGCCAGAGATTGCAGAAGTTTGTGTTAGAATAATTATTGGAGAAGAACATTTGCAGGCACACTGGTGCCAAGAAAATATTAAAGGGGAACTCCGGCTTCCAAACCAAAATTTGATCAAGAGGCCCACATAAACCCCTAATATAGCCATCACAGTTACCTGTTTCTTCAAAAAGTATGAATAAATGCCATTTTCTATGCTGCAATCCAGCTGGTTAACAGTTCTTCTCTTTTTTTGCATCATTCGAAATCCTGGCAGGGAAGGAGGGACTAAACACTGATGTTACAAATTGTAACAACTTCTCCACAGTTAGCATGCAGGAACTACATAACCCACAATGCTTTGCACTATGATATTATGTTTCTTATTGAAATCATGTGTGCAGGGAATTGTGAGGTTTGGAGGATGCAGGCTAAGGAAAGCTGGCTGCTGAAACAAAGTAACAATAGCCAGCCAGCTCAGCAAAGTAGTCAGAGAGATCAGCAGAAGAGCAGGGGGCTAGACTTAGGGAACTGTCAGAAGCCTTTAAAAATCATGAAAAGTCTGCACATTTTTAATTGATGTATATTGTAAAGTTGCTTGAAAGTATGCTTACTTTTCAAAAAGCTTAAGTTATGTTTTTGTGGAGTTCCCTTTAAGGGCCCATGTTTAAAAGGGCTAAAATATAATTTCACCTAGTTCTCTTGTGAGGTGCTTTTTGACAGGTCCAGAGATCAAACCAGGAGGACCTGTACATTTACTAATGTGTTAATGTGACTGTGCTAGGTTTGTACTGGTTGGGTGAGACACACATTGTGTGTATGAGAACCCAATAATTGTTCTGCATGAGGTGGGTTTATCACATACCAAGCGGTGGAACTCTATGCTCTACATGATCAAATATGAGTAGGATTGGAATGTGGACTAAGAATGAATAATTTTTCAGAAGCCTCAGATCAAGGGGGCGAGTGCAGACACAGAGAGTGTAAGACAAACCCTCAAAGAATAGATATCTCAGAGAACAAGGGCATCTTTTCATAGGAAATAACATGCTCAAGTTTGGGCTGATGAAAGGCAGAATGGCCCCAGTGTCTTGTGTCTCCAGAAGGCGTGACTGGCAGTGCCAGGCTAATTACAATGCTTCTGTTTGTTGCTGGGGACAGTTATGCACCCCTGGAATTCAAGGGCAGGGTGGTGGGCTGTCAGGCGTGGGAGCTTTGTAGAAGTCAGAATGTCACAATGTGAGGTTGCAAACATTCTCACTTCATTGGGAGTATGACATGAAACTGGCACAAAATTGTCTTATTTAATTCTACTGCCAACGAAAAAAAGCTTGCTAAATATTAGATGTAAGATATTTTATCTAGTGTTTCCTAATGCAATCTAATATCTAGCTAGCCCTATTTTTTATTATAGGCTGAAAGGAAACATGTTATTTTTTATAGGTTTAAGGTTTGAAGGTAAGGGACAAGAGGCCAACCAGAAGCTTATCTGTGCCATGGTTGGCCTTTATCCGTCAGTAGTGGCACACAGTAATGTTTTTATGTAATGAGATGAAAAGCTTGGAACTAATGACACCAGTTATTTATTCTATAAATATAGTGCAATATAATTTAACTTTTTTGTAATGCAAACAAAGGCATTGTAAACCTAAGTACATTAATGAAATACGGACACATACTGCCATAGTGATTCCATGTTAAAAATGTAAAAGTTGGATTTATACCACCATGACAACAAATGAGTATTTATTGCATAAACACTTTCACCACATTCACACCACATACATAATGTAGAGCTCTGTCCTCTGTGCAAATGTAAGATTAGATTAATATGTTTGATATTCAGTTGAATCTGCAACAAAATGAGCCACTAGCTGAGAGAGAACTATACATTAAAATGATTTGGCATACAGTGGTGTAATATTTATTGAAATGGGCCAAAGATGGGGTCTTGCTACTACCCTATACACACCCATCTGGAGAAGATCTCATCAACACCAGGGTCCACTGGGTTTTGAAACACTACCTGACTAATAACAGGTTAAAATACCGCCACATACTACAATTGTCCGAACAAATTGCACTGATTTTGTTCAGTACAACCCCCCTTTCTTCCCACATGCTTACCTTGTATTCTTCGTGGGGGGGGGGCGGTCGGGGGGGACTGTAGATGATTTCAGACAGGTCTGGGTCGGTAGTGCCCGAACTAGCATTAGCATGTAGATTCTGACAAATGCTAGAGGGGCAGCTATAAGATGCCATAGACCAATGTTGTCCAACTTCTTTGGTATCAAGGGTCAGAATTTTTATGGCCTACGTAGGGGAGGGCCAATAATGGAAGCCATTGTTGACCACTCCCTGGTTTAACCACACCCACTTTAAGCTACACGCATTTTATAGCAAGAACCTTTAAGACCATGTCCAAGTTAATGGTGGTAGTGCACCTAAAAATCGAATGGTTTGGGCTCATTGCAGGGACAGGGTCGAACTGGGCCACCGGGACACCGGGAAAAAACGCTGTGGGCCCTGACAGCTGAGACCCTCTCCCTGAGCAAAGCCTCTTCCTGCTGCCGACCTCCATTCCTCCATTCTCAGGGCCAATAGTGGCAAAAACACAGTATGTGGAGAGCTTAACAAGGGTTGTGGCAGGGGGCCCCAGGGCCCCTCAGTCCGACCCCGTGCAGGGATATCACTCATATGTGAAAAATTTAAGTCATATTAAAACATACCCTTAAATCCATATGCCTCCTCCTCTGTGGATAACACAGCACCCCCAGAATATGTCTAAATACCTTAGGGCCTCTAACAGCAATTTCCAAATGCTTAATACCCTACCAGGCTCACGTCCCATGGTAGCATAGGGCAGACAGAGTATGGCACACAGGGAGCATAGGGCAGGCAGAGTTTGGCAGACACACAGGGAGAATAGGGCTGGCAGAGTATCGCACACACAGGGAGCATAGGGCAAGCAGAATATAGCACACACAGGGAGCATAGGGCAAGCAGAGTATGGCACACACAGGGAGCATAGGGCTGGCAGAGTATGGCACACACAGGGAGCATAGGAGAGGCAGAATATAGCAGAAGACAGGGAAAACTATCAGGACCATTCTAAGATGGATAGTAATACTGTTCTAAATACAGTGAAACAATGCTGGTTCCACTTCAGTACTTGTATGAGGTGTGAACAGTGCGGGCACTTTCAGTCTGGGTCTGAGGAATGGATAGTACAGTGCTTTAGAGGTGTGAACAATAGAGGTGTTACAGGTGTGAACAATGCAGGGGGGATTATAGGTGCAGGGTCGAACTGGGCTGGCAGGACATCGGGAAAAAACCCCGTGGGCCCCCGGCTCTTGTGGGCCCCGCCGGCCCAGATCTGCGATTTGGAGCCTTCTTAATGCCAAGACCTCCCTTTGTCGTACGGCCGCCGCTAGAAAACTGTACACATGCATACACAGGCATCGCTGCACACATGCACGCATATGCGGCGCTGTGCGTCAGAGCAGCGGGGGACCCCCAGTCCAACCCTGTATAGGTGTGAACAATGCAGGAGTTTACAGTTAATCTCAGTTCTAATACCTTTTAAAGCTTAAACAAGGAAAGCAATCACAGCAGGCAGACTTTCATGTGGGGGGCCACTCAAGAAGGGGCTGCCAGTTGGACAGCACTGCCATAGACAGTCACAATTGCACCTTAGTGTACTTAAAAATGTAAGGGCCAGTGCCTGATAACAGTGCATTTTTAATATATTGTGTTGGATACAATATTACATTCACAATCTGATCTATCTACTCTCTACAGTTCAGCTTCTCAAATCCACAGACCTGGGAAGGCAGAGCTTGCTTTACCTGAAGGAGATTGGTTTTGGCTGGTTTGGAAAGGTGAGCATTAATTGCTGCCCTCTGCAGGCTACAACCAGTTTAACAAAAGTGTTCCAATGCAGAAATGTTTTTTATATGTGTTAGATGTTTTGGTGTCATAAATTTCAGTCTTTTATTGTTTTGCCATCTTTGGCAGCTTTGCTCTCTTCTCTCTCCCACCTAGGGCAAGGCATTTTGATGATGGTGAACAAATTAACAAGGAATGCTTTTTGGGCTTTCAGGGGCCCTTTGGAGGCCAAGTTATACGCACACTTCTTCCTTTGCTGTCAGTAAGATATAAGTTGCAGCAATTTGCAGTGTTTTGGTAAATGGTCAATAGTGCTTGGAGGTCATTTATAAAGTTTATACAGGGCATATCCCTTTGCATATACTGTAGTTGTTTTGCACATGGTTTCCCCTAAACGCTAACATTTTGCATTGCTGTGCTCATCTTTCCTTTTTTTCTGAATTGTAGTGAAATCTGCATTGTGCACATACAATACACACAAATGAGCACAAATATTCGCAAATGAGAGGTGTTCACACTGTGTGTTTTTGTGTACAGCATATCTGTGAATTCAATATGCAAATATTTTACCCACCACCAAAGGTGTGGCGTAACTCAAGTGCAATATTTACAATTATGCTCTTACACCATTATTGCACAGGTTAATAAATGTAAACACACACAGGGAATAGAGGTTCACTGTGCGAATCATTCTACACTGTGTGAAGTTTATAAAGAGCTCCCTGGTGTGCCATACCCTTTATGGCTAAATTACAATTAATACATATCCAGCCAGCAGTCCTGGAATTCTTTAGCATGCCGTACAGATAAGATGTAACCTTTCTTCTGTTCTTTCTTAATGAAAATGTATATCTATCTAGAATCCCTGCCAAAAAGTAAGACAGGACTGCAGTTTATTGCTGGAAAGGAAGTAACATAGTACATTATGTTGAAAAAAAGACACACATCCATCAAATTCAACCTTTTAAGATGTAACCTTTCTTCTGTTCTTTATTGATGAGATTGTATATCTGTCTAGAATCCCTGCCATAAAGTAAGACAGGACTGCAGTTTATTGCTGGAAAGGAAGTAACATAGTAAGTTAGATTGAAAAAAAGACACACGTCCATCAAGTTAAACCTTTTAAGTCTATATATAACCTGCCTAACTGCTAGTTGATCCAGAAGAAGGCAAAAAAAAAAACCATCTGAAGCCTCTCCAAAAAAATCCAGTAAAAATCTCCAATATACTTAATTAAAAAATGTGTACCGTTTTTATAAGAAACCTGACTGTATGCAGTGACATTCTCAATTAATTTACTGCTGTGGATATGAATTGTCAGACGGTCCCTAACTGCTGGGCAGGGAAACAATCATACTTCTGAACAGCAGGGGGAGCCCAGCCTTACTTCCCAGCCATGCAGAATTCAAGCAGCTTTGTTTGTTTCCCTGTAGAGCAGTCGGCGACTGTGTAGAGATTTGTATTAAGATTTTATTTTACTAAATTTTACTAGATTATTTTATTTGATTATTTACATCCCCTTTACTGTTTCTAACTCCAGCTACAGAGACAAAGATCATGGAGCTAGATTTAAACAGATAAACTGGGATTCTATTTGGATGATTATTTTGCTGCAACCAATGGTTCTGCAGAGTAGAGTAAGTTTGTATTAAACAATACAAAAACTATAAATCCACATTAGATTACATGACAACACAGGACCTGCTGTATCCACTTCTTGCAGCGCAGACCACACTGAGCATGTGCACAGTCTTGGTCTTGCAAAGATGTTTAACAAAGTTACAAGATGGTGACCCCCTGTGGCCAATTTTGAAAGCATAAATCATTTGTTTGATTAGGCTTGTGGTGCAATAACTTCATGTTTATGTTTAGTATACAAAATACAGCATTTCTAACTTTATTCTATTTTAGACTTTACTTCCCCTTTAAAACTATCTAATGTTGGTACAGACATGAGTATTAAGAGATATATTCTCCAAACAAGATTCTACAAATTTTCCAGGTGTAAAGACCACACTTTATGCTGCAAATGTACTACCTAAAAGCAAATTCCTTTTTACTGTAAAAATCAAAACTTTGGCTATTATGGCTTCAGCTTGGCCACCCCTGGTAACCTGCAGGGTCCACTGTTCATTTGAGTAAAGTATCATTTGTAGTATAGAATATATCACTTTGTTATAGAGTGTACAGGTATTTAAACTACTGAATCAGGTATGTTTAAAAATGTGATCTACTGATGCCAGTGCATGGTGCTTTGATAGATGAAGTAAATAAAGCTTTTTGATGCCAATAATCATTTAGTGTATGGTGCTTTTCCAGACGAGGTGAATAGAAGCTGAAGTTTTGTCAACAGAACAATAGAAAAGAGGCCAAGCATGTATAATGTCAGTCATACAATACCATGGGCCAACTGGTTGGTTACCATATTCGTTGGCCAGCTCCAGACTTTGAAATAAGGACTCAATAAACAGAGAGCTGCTTAATGTATTTGCGATTTTTTTTTGAGGTTGTAAGAACCAAAAATAACAAAAAACATTTAATTAAAGCAACAGGCAAAATAGCATATTCAGCATATGCACTATTCACTGAAGTCATGTTGGAAAAGGGGGTGTACTGCACTTTCATTTAGATGGAAAGTGAGCATGGGTCAGTTGATTGAATTTTGTTTGTGTCTTGCTCCAGGTCCTACTCGGGGAGGTAAATTCTGGACTGAGCAGCACCCAGGTGGTGGTAAAGGAGCTGAAAGTTAGTGCCAGTGTGCAAGAGCAGATGCTGTTCCTAGAAGAGATACAGCCCTACAGGTATGTATAAACTGATTACAATAGCTGCACAGCACAGGAAAATCTTAGTACCCCAGCCAGCATCATGCAGGCATATGTAGAACCAGGAACATTCTAATCACCTTGACATCATGCGAAGAAAGGCAATCCAAAATAGGGGGTATTTTTAAAATGAAATCTCTGCACCATACTTCAAAGCAGCCATGTGTTTCAGAGCCATCATGTGTAATCTACCATACATATCCGACAATGCACACTGTTAAGGCTTTGCTCACATGAGAGCAATCAGTTCAGGGTGACTGTAGGTATCGTTTAAGTGCATAGAGCAGTATATCCAGTTGTAGGCAGTTTAGGAATTAGTATATCATATCTTTATTTCTCAGTCAGTCCATACAGTCGTTTCTTTGGTGCCTCACTACCTTAATTGATTGTTTGTTATGCCATGCAGGGGGCAGTGTTCTACCATATCTGGATGACTCCCCAAATAACTGAATATCGTCATATCGGTTAGCATGATATTTAAAGACAAATGCAGATGGGGATCTATCATCCAGAATGCTAAGGACCAGGGGTTTTCTAAATACATTGCACTGTTTTTGAGCACCTTAACAAAAATCTATTTTATAAAAATAATATATTTTATAAACATAATATAAAATTTCTAAATTCCATTCCTTTCATTATTGATTTTCTGCGTTTTATGCATTGTAACAAAATGCAGCACAGAAACATGTAATGATTCACACTGCTTACCCTTAACCTCTTACATGCAATTACAGAGTGCTGTATATTTCTGGGTTCCTGTTTGTTTAGTGTAGAGTTTGCATTCAGTAGGTTAAATGTTTAGTAAGCTATTTTTTTAAGTGCTTTGCTGCCTAGGTAGTCTATTCATGTGTGTACTTATCTCTTGATCTCACTTGTGGTGGCCCAACTCAAGATCCTGCTCACAAGAAACTGACACTCACAGGGTTAAATATTTAGTAAAACATATAAGCATATGCTCTGCTCCTCAATGGAATTTAGTCATACATGTAGGAGCTGCCCTTATAGTGTTGGAAATAATAATCATGGATGCTATTTGAGTTTTTTTTACAATAAAAACTCCGGAAAAAATCTGGCTTTTTGGGAAAACAAAATTTTGGATTTTCGATCAATTTTATCGAGTTTTTCCCCGATCCAATTAAATCGTCCCTTTTTTAATAATAAATAAGGTCAAATCATGGATTCTAGTTTGCTCTGACTTTTTTAGTAAAATTATCAGAAAAAAATCAAATTTTGATAAATAAGTCCAGTATTGACTTGAAAAATGGTAAAAAGGTCACTTGCCTTTATTAATCACTTGCTAACAAAGTACTTAAAGGAAAACTATACCCCCAAAATGAATACTTAAGCAACAGATAGTTTATATCAAATTGAATGACATATTAAAGAATCTTACCAAACTGGAATATATATTTACATAAATATTGCCCTTTTACATCTCTTGCCTTGAACCACCATTTCGTGACTCTATCTGGGCTGCCTCAGAGATCACCTGACCAGAAATACTACAACACTAACTGTAACAGGAAGAAGTGATGAAGCAAAAGGCAGAACTCTGTCTGTTAATTGGCTCATGTGACCTTACATGTGGTTTGTATGTGTGCACAGTGAATCTTACGATCTCAGGGGACGGCCCTTATTTTTTAAAATGGCAATTTTCTATTTATGATTACCCAATGGCACATACTACTAAAAAAGTATATTATTATGATAATGGTTCATTTACATGAAGCAGGGTTTTACACATGAGCTGTTTTACTCAGTGTCTTTTAATAGAGACCTACATTGTTTGGGGGGTATAGTTTTCCTTTAAAGGAAGGTACTTCAGGAAGATTGACTTTTATGTTTTTTTATCCTAAAGCCAAAGTTGCTTTGACATGATAATATTAAACAAAATACCTTTTTAACCCTAATGATAACAGTATAATTTTCCAAGTATTTCATGCCTCCACATGCTGACAAAAGGCTGACCCTACTTATGCATAGTCCTGGGTCTATTTACCACCTAAAATTTTAAGTTTGGGCCCCCAGATGTTGTTGGACTAGAATTATCAAATACTTTAGCCCGTGATTTTAGGTTGAAGAATCATGGGAGTTGTAGTCTTGCAACATCCTGGGATCCAATGTTGAAAGGCAGGGTTTTTAGGTTTTATACAGCCTAACTACTGGTGCTGATTCTGCTTGCACCAGTACTCCCTGGCTAATGTAGGTTAGATCCCAGTTATGAGATCTGTTATCGGGAAACCCATTATCCATAAACCTTGATTTACAGAAAGGCCATCGGCCATAGACTAAAATTTTTAAAAAAATGATTTCCATTTTTTCTGTAATAATAAAACAGTTCGTTGTATTTGATCCCAACTAAGATATAATTAATCTTTATTGGGGGCAAAACAATCCTAATGGTTTTATTTAATATTTAAAGTATCTTGTAGTAGACTTAGAGGCCCATTTATCAAAGGTCGAATAATAGAATTATATGAATTATTTAAAATTGTTATTATTTTATTCTAAAATTCAGACAAATAGTCCCAACTAAAAATTTTAATCAAATTTAAACTGGAAAGAAATACTCAAATTTTGTGCATCAATTTTTTTGATGCAAAACATTTTCTTCCTCCCATTGGAGTCTATGGGTGTAATTTTTTGCGGCAAAACTTAGCAAAAATTTCACTCATCACTACTATTAATATCTTCAAATAGTTCAAGGGACCTCTGCCATTGACTTCTACATCAGCACAGACAATAATGAAGTATTGTCTGTAAACTGAGTGTTGTGGGAGTATCTGCAGAATAGAGCACAGTAACAATATTGGAGGGAGAAAAATCTTTATATTGACCAAGAGTATTTTGTACAGAATAGAGGCTGCTGTCTGAAGGCCCCCCCCCGCACGTGTGCGTATGCAGGGAAAAAGCACTGGGTGCGGGGCAAGGGCCGGGGTCCTGACAGTTTATTTTCCCGGCGTCCCGTCGGCCTAGACCAACCCTGGATCTGTTATCTGGAACCCTGTTTTCCAGAAAAGCTCTGAATTACAGGATGCCCATCTCCCATAGATTCCATTTTAAACAAACATTCACATTTTTAAACATGAATTTCTTTTTATCTTTAATAATAAAACAATACGTCGTATTGATCCTAACTGTGATATAATTAATCCTTAATGATTTTTAGCAGATATAGTATAAGGCATGGTCATGCACTTATCCAGAAAACCCCAGGGGGGGGGGTTCCACTAAGGGACCCAGGGAGATGCAAAGATCCCCTGACAGATGACAAATTGGGTTTTTTGGTTTTTCCTCACCTTCTAACCACCCATCACCACTGTTTAGAAGTCCTTTAATCTTAGATGTGCAGACAGCTCTTAAAAATTAACATGAATTTGTACCAGAAAGAAAGGAACTGCAAAGAAGAGCTAACGAGGTCGCACAGCCTTGTTAATAAATATAATTAGATTGTGTGTGTAACTTGGAAACCATGAAAGGAATAATTAATGCCTTAAACATTTGAACCACTAAGGTGATAGGATTAGTGGACAGGGTTTGGTCAAATATTGAGCCTTATTGGGAATAATAGGGCCTAGCCCAAAATGGAAGTCTGTTTGTCTTTTTTTTATTGGGACTCCATTATATCTATTTGGATATTTCCACCAACCATGGAACTCAGACAGGAGGGTGGGTGAAGGGAGAGAGACCTGCTAACTAAGTAGTATGGGGCTCATTGTTTCCGATGGTCAGGGACGGAACTTGGGGTAGGCAGAAGAGGCAGCTGCCTAGGGCACAACAGTTAGGCAGTGCTGGGCAGGTACCTCTCCTGCCTACCCCTAGACCGGACTCACCTGGCACAAGGCTTGCGCGACCCTCAACCTCACACGAGCAGGAACGGCGATACCGCACATGCAAGAAAGGCGCTACCACGCATGCACGCAGATGCTGGGGGAAGTGGGGGAATGCTGGACTGCCTAGGGCGCACAGCCGGCCTGGCGCACCTCTGCTGATGTTGGCTATATATACATAAGTAAAGAAACACATATATATATACAAATATAAAGAAACACATAATTTAGTTTATATGTAGCTTGGTCAGCTACAAAAAGGTGATGGGCACTCAAAAATCCACACAGGATTTTTGGCAGAAAACCACAAAATCTTTGGATTTTTGCACGAAACCCAGAGTAGATCAGGATATTTTCAGGACTTCTCCTTTTAAGTGATATACAACCTCAGCAGGTCTGAGATTTTCAGATTCTGACTTTTCCCATGCTCCGGGTATAATAAATCATGAAATCATTTTTTCGAGTTTTTGGCATTTGTACTTTAATAAAAAACCCCATATAAAAGAAAACCAAGATACCAGCCATCTCAATATCACCCGGCAGTGCATTCCACAACCTCACTGTCCTCACTGTGAAGAACTTGCTTCAAAGTTCTTTTCTTCTAGTCTGAATGTCTGGCCTCTGGTACTGTGATCCTCTTTATGGGTAAAAGTTCCCCTGCTATTTGTCTATAATGTCCTCTAATGTACCGTGCAGCCACGGGTTGTCTTAAATGTTACAACACTTCAAACAAAGCAGAGGGAAAATATAGTTATCCCTTCCACTGTAATTGGAAAATGTCTGGCATTATTGGTTACTAGTTAGCCTTTAACTTATTTTATTGCAGAGTTTGTGTAACCCCATCCCGACAGCATAAGTAGTGAAGGTCCATTAACAGCATCACAAAAATCAATTACAGTGGTGCTTGAAAGTATGTGAACCCTTTTCTACATTTATATATGAATTTGATCTAAAACATCATCTGATTTTCAAATAAGTTCTAAAAGTAGATGACGAAAATGTAGTTAAACAAATGATACAAAAATTATTATATCTGGTTATGTATGGACAAAAATTATCCAATAAAATATCTGCATGTGGCAAAAATAAGTGAATCCTTATGATTATCATATAATTTGAAGGTGAAATTAGAGTCTGGTGGTTTCAGTCAATGGGATGATCAGGTGTGAGTGAGAGACCCTATTATATTTAAGTGCTGAACTCCACGGCACGATGAGGACCGATTTGTTGCACGGCGATGACACGCATGCGACATGTCGGATGTGCAGAATATAATGGGACTGATAGAGAAATCACAGGAACAAACTACAGGCCGACTGTTGGATGTGAACGGCGCACGTTGCGTCTTCATCCGACAGTTAGATACATATAGCTTGTACCTGAGATTTCTTGATCAGTCCCATTATATTCTTCCTGTCCGACATGTCTAATGCTTGTCATCATCGTGCGCCGAATCGGCCCTCATTGAGCCGTGGAGTTCAACCCTAAAGAACGGTGATCCAGCAAAGCCTGATCACACATTTGTGGATGTGCATTATGGCTCAAACAAAGGAGGTGACTGATGACCTCAGAAAGAGTTGTTGATGTCTATAAAGCTGGGAAAGGTTAGAAGACTATCTCTTAACAGTTTGGACTCCACCAACCAACAGTCAGACTGTTTGAAAAGCAGATGAGATTTTGAGTCACTTTCATAAAATATAGAACATTTTAAAGGGTTCACAAACTTTCAAGCACATTTGTATATAGTATTCAAACAGTCCAAATTAATGGAAGTCTTTAGTTTCCTTATTTGTAAAACTGTAACAATAAATTAAAAGTACCACATTAAAAACAACCCATGCAAAGTGTCCATCAATAAATACAAAGTAAGTATTTTATTAAACTATCTTAAACTAAAATGTTTGTTTAATCATAGAGGGGAGAGAGAATCTTGTTTTTTAATCCACACTGCCTCTCTTTTTAGTAACTGTCGAATCTGGGTAAATTAACTTACTCTAGTTTTGCCCATCTCACTTGAGCTACAGTATGTTTAGCATATTAAAAAACTTTTAGCAACAGACAACTGAAGATGAATATTCTTTCTTTAATCCTGTTCAATTTTTTTGCACCCGAGGAAAGGGGTTGGCCCCCAAAAACATTTGTCACAATTTCTGCTATAAAATCAAAGGCATATGTTGGTGTGCTTCTTCCTTGTATATAGACTGAAATTGACTTCCCTGGAAGTGCTCTGGGATTTGAATGCACAAGTAAGAGGTGTGCTGTGAAAAAAAATACTGTTGATCTTTTGCTAATGCCACATGGAAGATTTAAGGCAGGGGTGTCCAAACATTTTGAAACGAGGGCCAGATTTAGGGGCCGATTCATCAAGAGTCGAATATCGAGGGTTAATTAACCCTCGATATTCGACTGGGAACTAAAATCGTTCGACTTCGAATATCGAAGTCGAACGATTTTGCGCAAATCCTGCGATCGATCGATCGAAGGATTTTTCGTTCGATCCCCATAGGCTAACAATGACTTCGGTAGGTTTTATCTACCGAAGTAGGTGGTCGAAGTATTTTTTAAAGAGACAGTACTTCGATTATCGAATGGTCGAATAGTCGAACGATTTTTACTTCGAATCGTTCGAATCGTTCGAATTCGATCGAATTCGATCGAATTCGATCGAATTTAACCAATTCGATGGTCGAAGTACCCAAAAAATACTTCGAAATTCGAAGTTTTTTTAATTCGAATCCTTCACTCGAGCTTCATGAATCGGCCCCTTAATGTGTGAGGGCCGACCATTCAGCCTGACATCCATTCCGATGTAGCTAGCTTGTGATCAGGTTCATTCACTCCTGGAGATGGATGCGTACACCGCATTTAGGAAGTGGAGAAGTGGAGTCTGTTTGGACTTATTCAAGAAATCGCGTAGCCATAGCAGTAATATTTGGGCACATGATTAGTGAAATGATCTGCCACCTGGTCTATATTGCTGTCTGTGTGCTGAAGGTGTTAGCAATAGACACGTAATGGCACATAGTGATGCACCACTCTCGAATACTTTCTGTAGATCACTGTACTGGCACGTCAGGACGTCTATTGCTCCTTCAGCCCCATAAAAGTATGCGAGAGCATCGTGTCACTATGTTCCAGTACGTGTCTATTGCTAACACCTTCAGCACACAGACAGCAGTATAGACCAAGTGGCAGATCATTTCACTAATGTGCCAAAATATTACTGCTACGGCTACGTGATTCCTGATTGCACTGTGCTGGGGGGGCCAAATTATTATTAATTTCTTGAGGTGTAAATTTGAAAACGGGCCGCAATTGGCCCATGGGCCTGACTTTGGACTGACTCCTTTTTTAAGGAGAAAGCTGCATTGCTAGTGCTTCCCCACTATCTCTAGTCCAGGGGGCTTGCTGTAGGCTGGCACTAATCCTCTACCAGAAAGCATTTGTGCCCTGATCATATGTTTACCTACACAGACAACAATGCTTTGTATTTTCAGAGAGTTAGTGATCAGTCATTAGGTAATGGGCACCTGTCGTACACAAACAAACAGTGCACCCTAAAGGAACGTCACACATTCTTTTTTTATTGTAGCAAGGTAAAGCATTTAACTGAGCAATTTAGCAGGGTGTAGGAGGCAAGGAGAAAAACAATCAATAGTACAGTGACACCGAGCACAGAACTTAACAGAAACCAGTACTGCTTGTACCCAAAGCAAAGTTATTAAAAAATCCTAAGAATAATGAGTCTGTGCTTATAACCTGACATACAATCATATACTTAACAGGATGCAGGAAGTATAAATATCCGTGCTACCAAGCGTGATCCCAAGAGAAAACTATTACGCAGCTTTTTCTTCTACAGTGGTTCTACTAGATTATTGGATACAACTGTATCACAGCTACTGTGCTTTGAACAGAGGGATATTTGTGCTGCTTTTTGCTGATTATGTGAAACTTAACTCTCTCCCAAATGACAGTACTGTGCATCTGGAACACAAGCATGTTAGCAATACATTATAATGTTCCCCTTTCCTTATTTTCACAGAGTGCTTCAGCATGCCAATGTGCTGCAGTGCCTTGCCCAGTGTGCGGAGATCACCCCCTATCTGCTAGTTATGGAATTCTGCCCATTGGTAAGTTTGTGGGGAAACCATGGCAGCCACTTAGGTGTATATTCTATATATCAGTGAGGCCCACTGATGACCTTGTCCCAAGAGGGCTTTGTGGGGATCATCTGAAAGCAAAGAAAGAAGAGTAGCAGTTCTACCAGAGTTTTGTGGTTGGGGTTGTATCTTGGCTGATAATCTGAAGTAAGCAAATTAAATAGTATAGGAAGAGATATCCTGCTGGCACCTTTTGCGACTCTGGCTTGGATGGAAGCACTGACACCTTCTGTGGAACACCAGGCATGTCTCAGTAACCTCTTGCTATCATTAAAGGTACACTGACATTTAAATATAAGCACTCATGTGACAACTTCCTAAACATATCAAATGGCATGTGCTGTTTTGTAAAAACTCTGCACCGCCTGACTGTACAGATGATGTAGCAGGTATTTAGGACTGTAAGAGAGAAAACACCCTGGGCAAATAATTAGCATGCACAGTATCATGTGCTACAATGGGAATTCTCTTTCCAGTCAAAAGAACAGCCCATAGCTTTAATAGATAATATAACTGGTTTATTCAGAAGGCTGCTCCAGCCAATTATCACTTGCTTGCTAGTGGTCAGTGGCCTCCCCAGTAGCCTGAGTTTAACTGTTTCATGTAACTTGTATACTTCGGTTCATTCACACCAAAGTTTAAGGAACAGTAACACTCAAAAATGAAAGTGTTTTAAAGTAATAAAAAATATCATGTACTGTTGCCCTGCACTGTAAAAATGGATTAGTGTGCTTCAGAAACACTACTATAGTTCATATAAACAAGCTGCTGTGTAGCAATGGCGGAAATTTCAAAAAGGCTATATGGTACAGGTTAAATAGTGGATAACAGATCTACAGAGCTTATCTTTTATCTGCTATGTAACCTGAGCCTTTTCTCCTTTGAATGGCTGCCCCCATTGCTACACAGCAGCCTATTTATGGGTCTAGGTTATCTCTCCCCTTTGAAAGCTAATGGCGGGGGAGGACTAAGCCCTATGATGAAAACCAATGCCCAGGTCGGGAGACCTTATTTTTCAGGTAATGCTCTTATGCCGGGAGGCTTTAGCATTTGAAATTATGACCAGAGGTAAATAGTTAGGGACCGCCATATGGGTTTTACCTTGACGTGGTATGGTGGCTTATCAATCTTATGATCATAATTTTGTAACTAAAAAACCCCCTGTCTTTGTAAATACATGCATCTGCATAGATTACTGATATGACAGGGGACCAGGGAATGTGCATTGATCAATTTTTCTTTTTTTTTTTCTATGTCTGTAGTTAATTTGGCCAGATCAGTAGCACTTCCAATGTATTTCAGTACATTTTTATTTAGCCATGGAGTGCTCTCACAATTTTTCCTTTTTGTATTATGTAAACAATAGTAGTGTTTCTGAAGCAAACACAGCAGTTTTACCAGTGGAGGACAACACTGCATTATATTTGTATAACTTTAAAACACTTTTTATTTTTGATATTACTGTTCCTGGATTTGTGGAGTAGATTGGATCTTATAAGGGCAAATCACTGTAGTGTTTGTGGTGCATTGAATGGTACTTTTATGTATGTACAAAACAGGGGGTGTGGAAGCACTCTAAAGGCTAAATAATAGTATATTTAAGTATAATGGAAGTGCTAGTCCCCTGTCTCAAAAGTTTACAAAACAGGGGTTTTTAGTTACAAAGTTATGATCATAAAGTTGAAAAGCCACCATACCACGTCAAGGTAAACCCCATATGGCGGTCCCTAACTTCTTTGCCTTTTGGCCGTAGTATAAAAAGTCTTACTGCATAGTAGTATTCGGTGTAATCAGTGTATGTTGAACCTTGGTTTCAGTGTAAAGGATCTATCCTCCTCCGTCAGTATGTGGCTTTTAAGGGAGAGGAATTGTCCAAACCAACGCCCATTTTTAAAAGTATAGGGCCCCATTAGTTTAAGGGGGGTATGGGGTGCTATTAAAAAACCACACGAAGCTCAGACACAGCTTCCGGCAACAATACAATGTACAAAATAGGGGGTGTGGAAGCACTCTAAGCACTTTTATGTATGTACTAGGTTTGGGTTCCTATGTAATATGCTTTGTGTTTTCAGGGGGACCTCAAAGGGTATCTCCAGAGTTGTGCTGCCTCTGAATCAACAGCCCCAGACCCCTTGACTCTGCAGAGAATGGGTTGTGAGGTGTGTTGTGGGCTCCTCCATCTACACAAGCATAATTATACTCACAGGTAATGATGTGTACATTGGAAAGTGTTGTAGGCAGGGGTCTCATTGTTGGTTTGTGTAGGGGAGAGGTACCTGTGTGTCTGGATATTAGTTTTCTTCTCTATTCTTCTTCTCATGCACTCAGCTGAAAGTATCATACAGTGATCTTTAGCATGTGACTCTCTCAGTGATGCAGAGAGCATAGTTTCTGGCATCCCTCAAGTGAACCTGTTCCTTCATGGTCCATCCCTAATTTTCTCATTATATCTCATTGCTTTTCTTCCATTGCTCGTAGACTGAGTAGTTTCTCTCACATACCCCTGGAGGCCTCTTATGGTTTGTTCCCTGGAACAATATCCTGATGCTGAATGAGTGGGACATACAGGCTCCAGCATCAGTGATTTTGTTGCAGGCGGCACACATTGCTCCTGGAAGGCTGCACGACCCTATATTGTATGATCTACCTGATCTCTTTGTCAATACCGTATCTGTTATAGCTGCATCGAAAGTGACTTTTTTTATAGGCTGCTGTCTAGCTGTCTTAAATGAAATGCTGTTTTACTCCATCTGCTCCTACAGCAACCCTCCTTTTCCTAAAACCAGCTTGTCTAATTTGATCACTATCTGCCTGTTTTAGTCATCCAGTCACCCCCATTATTTGCTGTCATGATCTTAGGCTAGGGCCACCAGCCAAACAAGGGTCGAAACCAGCTTGCTGAAATATGCAGGCCTATTTCAGCCCCTACTGAGGTTTCTTTGGAAGTTGTAGTTCTATAACAGCTGAATTTCTGCGGGTTGGCAAGCCGTAGCACCTTCTTAGTGACTCATTGAAACACTTACAGATCACAGCCCACTCTGCAGCTGAATGGTTTTATTTCACTATACACACAGTGCCAGACAGAATGTATTGTTTCTCATTTAATTAGCTAGCTGTGCATTGGCATGGGATGAGCTCAGAGACTGCTGTTTGCATAGTGCCCAAGGCTCAGTGAGGAAGGTGAGGTACAGCCTGTACTGGGATATTTAGCCTTAAACTGTTAGAGAACACAATCATCTCTATTCACAAACTAAATGCAGGCACTGATGCTCCTGACAAGGTTGTACCTTTAAATTCACACAGTGCAAAGTAGCCCACTAAGGTTCCACTTTACACTAAAGTCCAAGGTAAGAAATGGATGAATCTAAGAAAACCAATGTAGCCAGCAATGCATGTGAGATACTACAGCAGGAATCTACAACCTACAGATGTTGAATTACATCTCCCAGAAAACTCTGACAAACATCTAGTAAGTTCATTTAAGGAACAGTAACAGCAAAAACTGAAAGTGTTTTAAAGTAATGAAAATATCATGTACTGTGGCCCTGCACTGGAAAAACTGATGTGTTTGTTCCAGAAACACTACTATAGTTCATATAAACAAGCTGCTGAGTAGCAATGGCAGAAATTGAAAAACGGCTATATGGCACAGGATAAATAATGGATAACAGATAACATTATGTTCTAAAGAGCTTATCTGCTGTGTAACCTGAGTCTTTCCTCCTTTGAATGACTGCCCCCATTGCTCCACAGCAGCTTATTTATATAAACAATAGTAGTGTTTCTGAAGCAAACACAGCAGTTTTACCAGTGCAGGGCAACACTGCATTATATTTTTATTATTTTAAAACAATTTTATTTTGTGATGTTACTGGTCCTTTAACAACTGAAGGACTGCAGGTTGCTGAAGCCTGTGCTGCAATAAGATGCTGGTTGTCGCAAGGATCTGTCTTGCGCAATGACACTCTTAAAAGTATCTTTCACCCTAACCTGTCTCTCTCCTTTTTTGCATGCATAGTGACCTTGCCCTTCGGAACTGTCTCCTGGCCGCTGACCTGTCTGTGAAAATCGGGGACTACGGATTGGCACACTCCAAGTATAGGGTGAGCATGGCATGTTTTTCAAACATGGCTCTTTGTATTTACCGTTAACTATTTATTGGATTAATTCCAGAATAGCCAAAATGTAGTTCACAGTTGTTGTCTCCAGAGTTTTCTGCCAGTTTCTGGCAGAGATTGCTGGGAACATTGCTTTAGGAAGATATCAGGGCAATAGGTTTGCTGCTTTTGTTGTAGTAAATGAATAATTTGTTGTGTACCGTGCAGTTAGCTTGTTGTGTGAGCTATCTAATTATAGGTTTGCTGGAGCATTTTGTAATACTCTACAAATTACACAAAACTAAAACTAAAACACCCCTTATTATAAGTGTAGCTGGAAGGGGTAAGTGAGAAGGCAGATAAGCAGGCAGATACAGGTTCCATATCTGTACAGATACAGGTATGGATCTTTTATCCAGAATGCTCGGGACCTGGGGTTTTACAAATAAGGGATATTTCCAGAATTTGGATCACCATACCATATATCTGCTAAAAATTAATTTAAACATTAAATAATCCCAATAGGATTGTCATGCCTCCAATAAGGTTTAATTATATCTTAGTTGGGATCAAGTACAATGTACTGTTTTATTAATACAGAGAAAAAGGAAATATTTTTTAAACATATCCCATTGCTTTATGTAGGGTTTTGCTTGCATGTACAGAGGCATTTAGCTATTGACAAAGGCGAATATGCATAACACAGTGAAAATAAGAGGCCTTCATAGCTGTGTGAATGATGGCGACACCTCATGTATTCAGCCTTCCAGCAAGTCTAGGAGAGAGACCTGAGTGGTACACAAAAAGAGCAGCAGCTGTGGTTTTAGCTTACGGCAGAAATAACAAATATTAACCAATGGTCTGTCCCTTTGTTTACTTTGACAAAAGGCATGCACAGTGAACGATCGCTTAACAATTATTATCTGATTGACCCATCCAATGACCGACTGTACTTGTTTTACAGCAAAAAATTTTAAGCCTTTACTGATTGGCAGTTGGAATTATATGATCATTTGCACCCCGTCAATGTAAAGACACATAGATGATTTTAACGAACCATGATAAGATCAGCGATTCACACAACAAAATCTGCCAGTGTACAGCCACCTTAACAGTTGTTACATATTTGTGGTGAATACATCAGGAATGTCTGTCTTTCACTGTGGGTGGGATGCTGGAAGGCAACAGGTTGGATCTGACTGATTAATCATATTTTCTAGGCTGGACAAACAATTGTAAGCTAGCCTTGCTGTGCTCATTGTAAACAAGAAGTGTCCCTGCAGCTTCTGTCTGTCTTGCACACGGAAGGACTGGGAATGGCTGGAGGACGGCTTGTTTCTTTGCCTCACACTCAGACACTTTTGTTACTATGTTACACAAATTCTGTGGTTTGTAACCAAACACCCTGGCATGTTGCCAGCTGTCCCCAGCCTGTGCCAGTGCAGGCAGCGAGCTGCCCAGATTAAGGAAGGGGAGGGGGAGGTAGGCGCTCTCTCACTTCAGAACACGTCTCTGCCCCAAGGGGGAGGAGGGGACTCTCTGCTGCCTCTCTCTCTCTCCCTGTCAGGGTGAGTCAGATGTCTGCTGATCCTCGGGGAGGGGGGAGGAAGGAGGAAGCAGCAGCGGGGGAGCTTGAAGCTGTGGCTGAGCGGGCAGCTATGTTTTTGCCTGGCAGGATGATTACCTTGTGACGTCGGATCAGCTGTGGGTGCCTCTGCGCTGGATTGCTCCGGAGCTCATCGACGAGGTGCATGGAAACTTGCTGGTGGTGGATCAGACCAAGGCCAGCAACATCTGGTGAGAAATAAAATAGTCTTGTCACCCTCCCTTCTTGACTGTCTCATTCACTCCTTGGATCTTTGGCTCTCTGGCTACAGGTCACTCGCTTGTCACTAAAAAAGGAACCTGCTGCTTCTTTCTCTTTCACTTATTTATTATCTGAGTTGAGTGGAGAATGTGGATCACAGAATCCTGTTTATATACACATGGGTAGTTTACCACATGCACTGCCCATCATTAGTACCCGGGTGTGGTTCTTGTCAGATCATGTGTGTCGCTTTCCTAGTGATGGCAGCAAGGCCTTACAAGAAGTTCATAAAAGTATAATGACCTGGAAGGTAATGTCTTGCCAGGAACACAAAGCCAAATTAACTGAACATAAGGTGTCCATGTAACACTGAGTATTGGACATACCTTTTAAATTCACACAGTGAAAAGTAGCCCACTAAGGTTCCACTCTACATTTAAGTCCAAGGTAAGAAAGGGAGGAATCTTAGAAAACCAATGTAGCCAGCAATGCATTGCAAGATACTACAGCAGGCATGTACAACCTACAGATGTTGAATTACATCTCCCAGAAAACTCTGACAAACATCTAGTTTGTTCATTAACAACTGAAGGACCACAGGTTGCTGAAGCCTGTGCTACAATAAGCTGCTGGTTGTCGCAAGGAAAAAGAAGTAGCATCTATGTCCACGTTTGCCTTGTTTAGCTCAAGAAATAACAAAAACCATAGATTATTCACAATCAAAACAAAAAGAGAAGTGTATGATTGACATAACTAATGTTGACCCAAGGGGTCAAAAAGGTACATGGAGGTAAGGAAGGTGTCGGATGGATGCAGATGGGCTACGGGTTGCTGAGAGTTTTAGGAGTAACACACCAGCACTGCACATTATTAGTTTTAACAGTTAGAAATTAATACAGAGCAATTTAGAGACTTTCCAAAAGACTGCTCTGAAAAAATAGGGAGTCACAAGTGCGGCAGCCAAATATATCACAAAATGTTAAATGATACAGCCCAGGGACCCTTTATATTTTCTCCTGTCCCAAGCAATACCCTCTTAAATCCCATGTAACCCATGCTCTCAACTGTCCAATCTACTATCATCCTTTCTGTGTATTGTGTGGATCTTTAGTCTCTTAAGATAGTTTGTCATGAAGAACTGTGAATAATAAACCAACTGAGCAGACACTCATGCAGGATTTCATGAGTGTCTGGTCAACCTGTATATGTTTTTGGTCATCACCCCCATGATGAAGGTCTGGTGCATGTGTAACCTGCACACCACACTGTATTTGGTGAGCTACTGACCTTTTGACAAGCATAATACCCCTTCCTGATTTAAAGCATGTAAAGCACATTGATATTAAACTATGATGGCACCTGAACAATAAAAGAGATGGATGGATGTTGTAAACGAGGGGCAGGGAGAGCAGAGGTAGGCACAGTGAGCTGTATCTTAACGCTGGGTGAAGGATAAAGCACATATATATATGTATTCATGGAGCGAAGATACACAAGTGATGGAGACATTACTAGTAATAGTGAGTTCGGGGCCGGGTGCTGATATGGAATATGTGTTCATGGAGAAAAGATACACTAGTGTTGGAGACATTACTAGTAATAGTGAGTTAGGGGCCTGGTGCTCAAGGAACATAAGCTTTCCCAGCAAAAATACAAACAAAGACCCGTCCTTTACCCCATCAGCTACAAATGGAACCTTGAACATACCTAACTGGTGCTTTAGAAAGGTTTACTAAACAGGCATACTAATATAAATTTGGTGCATTATAAGTCCACATTAGAAGTGCTCATTTCACAGTGTTCAGTTGTTTTCCCATGCATTTAGTTATTTCCTCTGACTGTATCCCTCTTTCCCAAAGGTCATTGGGCGTTACTCTTTGGGAGCTATTTGAATTTGGAAAGCAGCCATACCCGGAGTATTCTGATCGCCAGGTCCTCTGCTATGTCATCAAGGAACAGCAACTCAAGCTGCCCAGGCCTCAACTTAAACATCTGCACTCGGACCGCTGGTGAGAATCTTGCCCACTTACACATGAAACACAGCTGATAACCAGCTGAATGAACACAATCTATTATGCAATGTAGAATATTATCCCACAACATTGTAAGGCTCCTAAAATGCTCAGAATTTTACTTGAAATACACACACATGCACAGGATTGATCACCACAGAAACGTAAAGCCATACCAGTTTCCTGCAAGGGAATATGCACACTGTACCTTTGTTGATTCACTGAAGCTTTATTTAAAAAAATATCATATGCATTTCCTGAAGCTAAATGGATGTTTCTCTTATATAGGCAACACTTTACCCTCAGGTGTATGAGTGAGATTGTGTAATTGGGCTTTATTCTGCATATACAGTTGTCCACACATGAAATCTGTAATGTAGCAATGCACCATCTAGCAATATGTGGTCCATCTAGTAATACGTGGTCCAGCTTGCTTAAAACAACACTTGCAAAATTGTATAATTAAAATTTTGTGTGTGGAGGGATTGAAATACACACACTGGGACTCATTTATAAATTTTGCGCAGTGCAGATTGGTTTGCACAGTGAATATATTTGCCCTGCGCATGGTTATATTTATAAAGCTGGATAAGAGCGTGCATACAGAATTTTTTTCGCACTGCGAATATCCGTAAGAGCTTTTTAAATATGGCAAAATTGTAAATATTTATGCGCACACTTGTGTGAATTATGTCACAACTTTTGTGGTAAAAAAAAAACATTTGTGAAACAGTTTCGCAAATAGCGATTTTAAGTTACTGTTAATTACTTTTTTCATGCACAACAGCCTCGAACAGTTGGCGCACTCACGCAAACACCCTTCTCATTTACGAGCCATTTGCGAAAATTTATGCCAAATGTGCTCAGATAGCAGTGCAATATTTTAGGTTCAGGAAAAAGCATGGGTAATACAACCATTTGAGAATAAATATGCACTATTGCCCTCACAGTCATTTACAATTAAAAGTGACTTGTTTGTTAGACCCGTATACCCTATTGCAGATTTATAAGTAAAATATTAGATCACAGCAATAAAACATACAAGGACTAATTAAAGGAGTTGTTCACCAGAAATAGAATTTTTGCAACTTTGTGATCGTTTTTTTAATACTGAAGTGTAAAGTAAAATTTTTCACCTTCTAAATCAGCTCTGGGAGGGGGGGGTCACTGACTCTCTAACTGTTCTAAATTGATATATTTAGTTGATACATTTTTTATCTTTGTTCTTGCTGAGTAGAATCCCTAAGTTTCATTAAAGGCAGCTGTTAGAATTGATAAAATTATTGCTAATATTTTGTAGATACTGCTAAGAAATGTATCAACTAATTTAGCCACTAAATGTATCCAATCGTAACAGTTCAGAATGCTCTTGAATTACTGAGCTGCCAGACTAAAGACACAAACATTAAACTTTAAACTTCAATATTGGAAAAACAATAACAATTAAAAAAAGCAAAACAATTGCAAAAAATATTTATTTCTGGCAAACTGTCTGGAAACAACCAAACTGAAAAAATTTTTGGAAGGTGAACAACCTCTTTAACAAATTCAGTCCAATGTGCAAAGTGCAGTTTTTATCTACTGAGCACCCAAAAAATTACAGTTTAATTGTGGGCACATGCTTTTCTAAACCACTCAACCACAAGTTTCATAGTAAACCTGGCCATACACCACAAAATCCAATTGATTGGCAAGGTCGCCAAACAAACAGATTTTTCCCTTGCCCCAGCCAAGGTGGTCAAAATCAGTCTGAATCCAATTATTGGCCCTACTGGCCCTATCGTTGGTAATATCAAACCTGACAGCTCGACATCTGGTAGATTTTTTGCTAGATATTGGTCAGGTGGGCCTGTTGGAGGGCCCCATACATGGTCAGATAAGATGCAGAATTGGTCTAAAGGGCCTGAATTGGCATCTTAAATCTTCCAGTGTATGACCACCTTGAGATTTCAGATGTTTGGTCAATTCCATAGCGTCAATAATGGTATTATCTTATAGTATATAGTTCATTGTTGAAGAAATTGTTTGGTGTAAAAATGATAACTGGGTAAATAGATGTCATGCAAAACATTTTTTTTTATTTTGCACAGCCTATCTATTTACCCAGTTTTTATTTTTACACTGAACTGTTCCTTGAGATGTAGGTTAAAAAAAAAGAAAAAAGTCCAACCCTTTCAATTGAATCTCAGTGCTAAGATCCGAATAGCCTTGGGTTTTATGCTTGTTCAAAAAAAAATCCAGACCACTCTTTATTATCAAAATCTGAATTTTTCTGATTTTTGAAATAAAAAAAGTCCAACCAAACTACAATCCACAATTTTACCTTATTTATTATTAAAAAAGCTTTATTTAGTTGATAAAATCGAATGAAAACCCAAACCGTATGATTTTTTTAGGGTTTATTCCGGAATCGCTCTATTTTTTTTCTGTCTTTTTCCTGAACAGCCCGCAGATTTTTGCCCGAAAATTTAAAACTGAACAGCCCCTTTAATAAAGTCTGCCATCATAATATCATACAGCAGAGCATTCAACAACCTTATTGCCCTCACCATGAAGAATCACATATGTTTTTTCAGTTCCTCAAGTGGCTCTTTGATTGTGAGGAAAAAGATAGACACAGTTTGTTTGCTCAATTCAGTTGTGGCTGCAAACTGCTAGGGGCACCCAGGACATACCACCTGGTCCTGGCTCGTAGTAGTTCTATGTCAGACAGGCTGAAAGGGGGCACTGATGCTTTTGCTAGGACATCTTACTGTACATCCTATACTTTCCATTTTAGAATGGTAGACACATAACAGTGACCCCTTGTGTTGTGACTGCTATTACTTAGTAGTGGAGATCAAATGTGCTAAAGCTCAGCAGTCAATAGTGCTGAGCTTTGGGTATTAAGGCAGTGCTATGTATATAGCACTCTGTCTTTACGCTGCATGTCTTGCATGTGAAGGGCTTTTTGGCAGGGCTGGATTTCTATTTCTGACTCCATAGGGCGGCCATGCCCAGTGTGGTCCTTTTTGCCTGTCCCATCCTAACCAGGTTCTCTGCTTTGCTACTCTACAAGTACTACCCACTCAGAAGCCACATTCCAATATCTAGGATTGTTGTGATCTAACAAGATCTGGGTGCATAGTTAGCCACACGGACATAAAGTAGTGATTTGCATTTCTCAGCCCATAGTGCCTTATGTGAGCGTTCAATTCTCATTTTGGGTATTAAAGCAGTGCTATGTTTATGGCACAAGGCAAGTAAATACCTTCTGTTTTCAGAATGCCTTACACGAGTCTTTTAGCCTGTCTCACCCTAACCAGGTTAGGTTATATGCTTCAGTCAATACTTATAACACTAACAAATATAATTGCTTACCAATATAATAATATGGACACTTATTGTTGAAAACTGTCAATATTGTTTTAAACTATCATTTAGTGTATGTGTGTTTTTATCAGACATAAATGAAAAATTAAAATATGGGCTTCTAGACTATGGAAGACCTTTGCCCTTGTTACCATTTAGGGTAGGGACACACTGGGCGATTTGGGGAGTTTTAGTCGCCTGGCGACTAATCGCCGCGACTTTTCTCCCCGAATGCCTCCCCTCGCTCTGCGCCTGGCTAAAATGAAAAATCGCCTGCGCTAATCACACGCGGCGATTCGTTTTCCGAAATCGCCCGAAGTTGCCTCACGAGGAAACTTCGGGCGACTTCGGAAAACGAATCGCCGCGTGTGATTAGCGCAGGCGATTTTTAATTTTAGCCAGGCGCAGAGCGAGGGGAGGCATTCGGGGAGAAAAGTCACAGCGATTAGTCGCCAGGCGACTAAAACTCCCCAAATCGCCCAGTGTGTCCCTACCCTTAAGCCCCATTGTCTTCACAGTGGGGTGCATGCTCACAAATACAACATGACCTAATGAATGAAGTCAGTTCTGACATCTTTAAGACTCTGTTAAGCCTTTAATCTGATTCTCCAATTATATTTTAGGATAATAATTCCCAGATTACATTATCTCTGAGAAACATGTACATTATGGCCCTAATGAGGAAATCCATACTATGTGGATTATCAACATAGGAACATATGCCATCCATACCATATGATATCTCCATAAAAACTTTCACATGCATAGAGGTCCTACAGGTAGGGTTGCCACCTTTTGCTCCTATGTAGACTAGGCAGGGGCTGGCTTGGGGACAGGTAGATGACATAAGGGAATGGGGTGGATGTCGGTCCGAGGATGTGCAAACACAGCAAAAGCAGATCGGCTAAAATCCAGACAGGCAATTTTCACATGGACACCCCTTCCAAAAACTTTGTGAAAACTGGACAGATGGCAACGTACCTACAGGGGAACCCCATATTATCATCTTAGAGGCATACCAAGTATACAGGGGGGAAATCCATACCTTATAAGGTGTCCATAGAAATAGACGAATATCAAAAAGCCCTATGCTTGGTGTGTATCACCGTAGAAACATGAACATATTGTAGGAGTACTGTATATAGAATACACTTGTAAACATGAGATGAATTAACATTTTCCATTGGACATGCACTAAGTTATGTTATCACTAGAAAAATATTCTGTTATAAATACTGGCACAAAAGAAATACCTTAAACTGAATATCAGAAAAACAGATTTTTGCCAGAAGCAGATCACTATGGAAAGACAAGTCTATTTCAGATTTACACAAGGTGCTCATTATTGAATAATGACTCAATAAATGCCTGAATACTAAGGAGCCAGGTCAGAGTACTGCATAGGCCCAGTGGAATCATTACCAGAGAAACATGGAAATAGTGGATTTGTCACCTGGAAAACATATGCTATAAATATAAAACTGCAAATGTAAATCACAATCATTAGAGGAATAAAGCACTACAATAACTGTGTCTTAAAGAAAATATAATGGAAAATGAAATTATTCATTTGCCGTCATCAGGGAAATGCCACTGCCATTGAGGGACCGATGTGATATTACTGTTTATGGAAACTGAGGTTTCCTCCAGTTTAGGTGCAGTTGCCTCCCATGGACTATGGCTGATTATATCTAACATTGAACTGGGGAGCTCTATAGGATTCCCCACCAGTTTGCTATTTTCCCAGTGTATAACTGAGTGAACACATTTCTCATGATCCCTAAGGTCTCTCACCGACTTTTGATTTCTGCAGGAACAAATGCTTCTCGATATTATTATTACATTAATTTATAAAATACCAATATTTTCCACAGTGCTGTACATAATGGCACATCATTTAAAATCAAACTTATACATGAGGTTATGAGTGCCCTGCACTTAAGGGCTTAAATTCTGTAGGCATGGTGTAAAATTATATAGCTGTAGGGGTCTATTTAGTAACATAACATAGTAAGTTAGGTTGAAAAAAGACACACGTCCATCAAATTCAACCTTTGAACTCGATTTCAACCTGCCTAACTGCTAGTTGATCCAGAGGAAGGCAAAAAAACCCATTTGAAGCTTCTCCAATTTGAGGGGGAAAAAATTCCTTCCTTGCCAAAATGGCAATTGGACTAGTCCCTGGATCAACTTGCACTTTGAGCTATCTTCCATAACCCTGTATTCCCTCACTTGCTAAAAAGTGTTATATTAATAGGTTCATCATATTGCCCTTTGGTTTTTTTAAATTTAGGGACTATTTGGATCCATAATTATATCTAATGACATGATCGGCACTATGTTTAAAACTGCTTCTTTACAGTGCTGGGACTTTTGGTTCAGTTCTAACTAGAGTTGGAGTTTGTATGTTCTGCCTATGGGTGTGCATGCATTCATACCGTAACAAAAAATCACTCAGTGGAAGTTATTTCAGGGTGCCCTCATGAGCAGTCAGATCCATGCATCCACATGCTCAGTCTCCACTAGTTTCAAAGTTGCACAAATTTACACTTATTTACAGTTAAAACTTCAGTTGTGTTTTATTTACACCATATACAGTCATATGAAAAAGTTTGGGAACCCCTCTCAGCCTGCATAATAATTTACTCCACTTTCAACAAAAAAGATTACAGTGGTATGTCTTTCATTTTCCAGGAACATCTGAGTACGGGGGTCTTTTCTGAACAAAGATTTCTAGTGAGGCAGTATTCGGTTGTACAGTATTAAATCAAGTGTGAAAAACTGGCTGTGCAAAAAATTCAATGCCCTTGTAATTTTGCATGCATGTAACTGCTCAATAATGATTACTGGCAACATCAAATTGGTTGGATTAGCTTGTTAAGCCTTGAACTTCATAGGCAGGTATGTCCAATCATGAAAAAAGGTATGGCCAATTGCAAGCTGTGCTTCTGTTTGACTCTCCTCTGAAGAGTGACAGCATGGGATTCTCAAAGCAACTCTCAAAAAACTGAAAACAAAGATTGTTTAGTATCATGGTTTAGGGGAAGGCTACAAAAAGCTATCTCAGAGGTTTAAACTGTCAGTTTCAACTGTAAGGAATGTAATCAGGAAATGGAACGCCACAGGCACAGTTGCTGTAAAACCCAGGTTGGCAGGCCAAGAAAAATACAGGAGCAGCATATGCGGAGGATTGTGAGAATGGTTACAGACAACCCAAAGATCACCTCCAAAGACCAGCAAGAACATCTTGCTGCAACATCGTTCTATAATTCATCGCAATTTGCACAAAGAACATCTGTGTGGCAGGGTGATGAGAAAGAAGCCCTTTCTGCACTCAGGCCACAAACAGTGTTGCTTGTTGCAGGGCCGGAACTAGGGGTAGGCAGAGTAGGCACGTGCCTAGGGCGCAAAGCTGAGGGGGCGCCAGGCACGTACCTGCTCTTTCGCCTACCCCATGTCCGGTCCTGTGTCTCCCTGACTGCCGCTGGTAATTTGCGTTTAAACGCGTTTGCGCACATGCGCGTAATTCCGCGCATGCGCGCTGGGCATAGTTTCGTGCATGCGCGCTGGTGCGTACTTTCGCGCATGCGCACTGGTGCGTACTTTCGTGCATGCGCGTTTGAGCAATAACTAAGCCGGCGCCGTGGCCGGCCAGGTTGCCTAGGGCGCCTGGCCGGGTTGGCCCGGCTCTGGCTTGTTGTATGCAAAAGCTCATTTAGACAAACCACAGTCATTTTGGAACAAAGTGCTTTAGACTGATGAGACAAAATTTAGTTATTTGTTAAAAACAAAAAGCGTTTTGCATGGTGGAAGAAGAACACTGCATTCCAAGAAAAACACCTGCTACCTACTATCAAATTTGGTGGAGGTTCCATCATGCTGTGGGGCTGTGTGGCTAGTTCAGGGACTAGGGACTTTGTTTAAGTCGAGAGTCGGATGAATTCAATCCAATATCAACAAATTCATCAGTATAATGTTCAAACATCAGTCACAAGGTTGAAGTTACACAGGGGTTGGCTATTCCAACAAGACAATGACCCTTAACACACTTTGAAATCTACAAAGGCATTTATGCAGAGGGAGAAGTACAATATTCTGGAATGGCTGTCACAGTCCCCTGACTTGAATATCATTGAAAATCTATGGGATAATTTAAAATTATTAACATGTATTTTTAGAGAGCCAACATATTATGCAGTGCTACGTATGAGCTGAACAAACATTGAACAAAATGTGATTCCATGCTCTTGAATTAGAACACACCAGGGTCTGATTGGAGCCTTGGGGGCCCAACGGGACTGCAAAGGAAGGGCCTTCCTGGCAGTCTCTGGGGGGCCCCTCCAGATCTCCAACTCCCTGGCCTGGTGCATGCGACGCGCTACTCGCAAGAGCACAGACCCGGCACGCAAGTGATCCCACTGCACGCAGGATTGTTTCTTTTTAGGTCAGCGGGGGAACAGGTCTAGGCCGGCGGAGGCCCACCAGGGTTTTTTCCCAGTGTCCCGCTGGCCCAGTCCGACACTGGAAAACACTGTATCCAGGACAGAATATTGTGAGTTGTGCTCTGAAATGGAGTCCTGCCACCTAGAGGGAAATATACAGTAGTATGAATTTACCCTTCAAGCATGAATGACACAAAGCTTCTCCACTCTAAAGCTGTTGAGTTGCTTACTTCTGGTTCAGGATGAATGGTGCCTGATCACTCTATTTAGAAATGTACAGCAGATCCAGGGAACACATTTAATAAGTGTAATTAGGGATGAAGCATTTGAAAAACAAAGGGTGAGTTAGATGTAGCTAGTAATGGTAATCTGTACGTAACTGATAAAGTTGCAGATACAGTATATATCATTATTGTAACAGTCACAATTTGTATCTTAATGCAAAGGGACTAAACACTCATCCCAGATTTTATCTTAATTTGATTCAAGGCTGGGCCCCCTGAGGGCTATCACTACAATTTGGAAGCTTCTGCTGTACGCAGTATATTACAAACTATTCATATATTCTAAGAATGTTATGCTGTGTGTTGATAAAGTTTGAGATAACTAAGTATAGCCTCATCAATCCTTTATGAAACAGGACAAATGTAATACAAGTAATCTAATAATCTGTTTTATTCTAGGTTTGAGGTAATGCAGTTTTGCTGGCTGCAGCCTGAGCAGAGACCAACTGCAGAAGAGGTACATCTTCTACTTTCTTATCTGACTGTGAAGGGAGCCAGCGAGCTGGAGGAGGAGTTTGAGAAACGGTGGAATTCTATGAAGCCCACTGGTGGGTCAGGCAGTTGTAGTCATCATGAGGCTGAACTTTCTTCATACCCACTGCTTGAGCACTTCTCCTCTGATGGATTTCACACTGATGGAGATGATGTGCTCACTGTTACTCAGACTAGCCAGGGACTAAACTTTGAATATAAATGGGAGCGTGGAAAACATGAACAGTACCCTCTAAATCCAGGTTGTCCACCATATCAAGATATGTACATCACTTCAAGCACTGAGAAAAGACTTAGCCAAGGTGTATCTCCATCGTGTTATGAAAATAAGGAGGGTAATTCTGGTCCTTATCCACATGAAGTAGTGCCAGTTTTTAGTGCTCACAGTCCATCAGTTGCAGGAGATTATTATATTTGTATTGAAGAACCTTTAAACAGCAATATTCACCGAAACTGCAGCCCACAATATGGAGAACACCCTACACAAGAAAATAAGTATACTGAGAGGGCGAATCTAAGTAACAATAGCACTTCTATTTCTTTATCTATGGAGCCTTTGATGGTTGAAACAATCTGCAGTGATAAACAGGACAAGGAGCTGCACAGACAGGTTCTAGAGCAGGACTATGAATGTTCTAAAGGGGCTGATACAGCAGAAGAGAAAATTCTGTGTGAACCCTCTAAAGAAGAAGAATTTTGCTCAGTTGTGTTTGTGGACCCCCTTGGAGCCTCTCCAACTTTGAAGCAGCTTTGTCAGGCTAGTCTAGGCTCAGCAGTGTTTAAGAATTTAGAATCTGAAGATAAAATATCTAATGTTTGTAAAACACAGCTAGATTCTGCAACACTAAAACTTGAACATGAAGGAGAAACCCAACAGTATAATGAATTTAAGGAAGATCTACCTACTGTGACCTCTAACTTAGTGGCATTTTCCCCCCACTGGGCTTCAAACATCTCCTCAAACAATAATATCTCCACTGCTCCCCTTGACTTTAGTTCTGCATCCTGGTGCAATCGCCGTTCTAGTGATTCCCAAAAAGTGGATAAAGAACCCTATGGTCCTGAATCATGGCAGAATATGGAACCAGGAGAAGGAGAACCTGCAGGTAGTTTAGCAGAGTTAGAATGCCACAATAAAACTGTGGCTGATGGTGAAGAATGCAGAGACTGGTTGGAAAAAACCCTGAACATATCTTTAACTCCTTCAGAAGAAAAAATGATTGATTTAAAAATAACCCACACAGATTATACAGAACCCCTTCTTTCTCCTATGGAGTGTCCAACTAATGCTGAAAGAGACTCTGAGCATAAAACTGATCCACGTGGTGCTAGTATAATAGGGTACTGTACTGCCCATGCACAACCTGAAGCCATGCATTCTTTTGATATTTTCAAAGAGGGGGAATCATTTTCTGTCTATCAAGAGATCTGTTCACCTGTGTTAACAGATGAATTCAGTGGTCAAGGTATTTCACCAATCAAAGAAAGGGAAAGCCCTGAGGAATCATTCCCTACAGATTTATATCAGAATGAGAGTGATGATGAAGACACAATGGAGATTACCTCAGGGGTCTTCACAGATCTCTCCAGTGAAAGGGGTGATATTGTTCAACCCTTTAGATCTCTTCAGAAGCAGGTTGGCACTCCCGATTCTTTGGATTCTCTGGATATGCCATCGACTGGCAGTTCCTGTGAGGCCTTCAACCTTGGAGCCTACACCTGTGGGCAGCACAAAGCTCTGGATAGTGGCTATGATACTGAAAACTATGAGTCACCAGAATTTGTACTGAAAGAACCTACAGATAGCAGAGACACTGATGCCTATTACCAGATAAATCAAGCCCACGAAACTGACCTTGGGTCAGAAGAAATGACAATATCTAGATCAGTAAGCAGTGATCTACAAGGCTTGGATGCCAAAAATCCATACAGAGACTCTGCATACTTCTCTGATTATGACTCTTTTACCCGGGAAGAAGAAGAAGTTGATGGTGATCAAGAAGTGGAGGGTGTGACCAAGGAAAAAGATTCTTTGGAGGTTCACAACTCCAATTTAGATACATACTCTGATGACAAAAAAACTGATACAAAGAGTTCTGTAACATGTCAGGACCAGGAACTCCCAGATAACAGTTCATCACTACCTACTCTACTTGTGCCACAAGATTGTGTGTTAGTTCAGCCCCAGCTCATGGTGGGGCAAGAATCTGTGGATGAAGGGCTAGGTCTTGAATGTCAGAAAGAACACTCTATTGAAAAACGTTCTCCTTTGCCTTCAATTGTAGAGTCATCTTCACACAGGACCTTCACACTGTCACCAGTTCAGTTGTGCCTGCCAAAAGAATGCACTATTAAGCAAGGGAATCTGGGTAGTATCACCCTCACCACTGGCCTTCAAATGGACGAAAGTGTGATTTCTTGCAGCAAGGACTCGCTGAGCACTCGCCACGTTGCAAAATGCCTTTCCCCTCCCTTTCCTCGTAAAGATGGTAAAGGGGGTGCTTCTCTGGATGAAGAGGATGATGAAGAAAGTGAAGATAGTGATGACTCTGATGAAGAACTCCGCTGCTATAACATACAAGAGCACAGCGAGGAGAGTGAGGAAGAACATGGTATAGTTCCCATCGTCATAACAGACAATGGCAGCTCTGGACAACTTAGAAGTCTTCTGAAGATACCCAGCTTCTTACCTGAACCAGATTTCACTGAGTTTGACAGGAAGAAGAAAGTGGTTTCCTTTTATGATGATGTCACTGTTTATTTGTTTGATCAGGTATGTTAACGTACAATAAGTAGGGATAAGCAAAGACTTAATTTTTAACACATATTTGGATGCCCCTCAACTACTAATAGACCAACACAGTATTGCAGATAATTATGTACCATTTCACTGCAACTCATGGCAACATATTAGATGCCATCATTATGCTAATACCTCTTATACATTGCTATGGGTTACTAGAAGGGGTCTTATTACACCATACCCCCTGAATTTGTAATCCCTAAATGTAAGCTTTGAACCCAAAATGTTTGGGTAACATGACGTGTAAAAAAAAGATTGTGTATAACTAACTAGTATACCATGTGACCACAAGTATGTGGCTGGCTGCCTGTAAAACACCTTATTACAAAACCAAAGTGGTTCTCTCTTTGCTGATAAAACAGTATTCACTTATACACTTCTTTTTTCTACTGTTCTGAGAAGGCTTTCTTTCTACTAGAAGTTGGAACATTGTTGTTGTCTTTATAACACAAAACATTGTTATAATTTTATGTTTTTTTCAGGAAAGCCCAACACGTGAGCTAGCAGACCAGGATTTCCCAGAAATGCCTCCAAGTAATGGACAAAGCACTGTGCAGCAGGAAGTGGAACAGAGAGCATGTATGGAGCCTGGGGACAGACCCCTTCTAGAAGAAAGTGAGTGAGAAAAAAAAATGCAAAAAAACTAAATATATATATAAGCAAGGGTGGGTCATGGCAGGTTAGAAGTGGGTCTAAAGGAATACATTTGTGCTTAGGACAGATCTTAAGTAATCAGATGGGCCATATATAGTATATATATACAGTATATATATACAGTATATATATATATATATATATATATATATATATATATATATATATATATATATACACACAGTCATATGAAAAAGTTTGGGAACCCCTCTCAGCCTGCATAATAATTTACTCCACTTTCAACAAAAAATATAACAGTGGTATGTCATTTCCCAGGACCATCTGAGTACTGGGGTGTTTTCTGAGCAAAGATTTTTAGCGAAGCAGTATACGGTTGTATGAAATTAAATCAAATGTGAAAAACTGGCTGTGCAAGAATTTGGGTACCGTTGTAATTTTGCTAATTTGAATGCATGTAACTGTTCAATACTGATTACTGGCAACACCAAATTGGTTGGATTCGCTCGTTAAGCCTAGAACTTCATAGGCAGGTGTGTCCAATCATGAGAAAATGTATATAAGATGGCCAATTGCAAGTTGTGCTTCTGTTTGACTCTCCTCTGAAGAGTGACCATATAAGATCCTATACCATTATCTTTTTTGTTGAAAGAGTAAAATATTATGCAGGCTGAGAGGGGTTCACAAACATTTTCATATGACTGTATATATATATATATATATATATATATATATATATATATATATATATATATATATATATCTATATATATATATATATATAGATATATATATAATTTATACATAGTATAGCAAATGGACCCGCACTCCTTTTAATGTGAAATAGTTGTGTTTTATTTACCAAGGCCCTAATGTGGGCCAAAACGTTGGATATGCATTGTAAATAAAACACAACTATTTCACGTTAAAAGGAGTGCGGGTCCATTTGCTAAACTGTATGATATGATTTGACCAACGCACCCATCTTCGTATTCTTGATCCGGTAAGAGTGCGTACACTGAACGTATACTATATATATCTATCTATATATATATATATATATATATATATATATATATATATATATATATATATATATATATATATATAACCTCTATTGTACATACCCTGATTTTACGTTTTTCCCTTTTGTAAATTAATTATAATGATTTATTTGGGGTGGGGAGATTCTCAGGACACATTAAGGGGCAGATCTTTGAGAAAAGATCAAAGTTCAAGCCCTCCACATGAAACCCAGCATCCTCCATACATACACACACACACACAGTCAAACTGACCTTCCATACACTCACACAAACTGCACATACCAATATCTATACTAATTGTAGATTTTAGAACAGGTATGGGACCTATTATCCAGAATGCTTGGGACCTGGTTTTCCGGTTAATGGATCTTTCCGTACTAGGAAATCATGTAAACATTAAATAAACCCAATAAACTGGTATTGCTTCCAATAGGGATTAATCATATCTTGGTTTGGATCAAGTACAGAGTACTGTTTCATTTCTAATAGTGCAGGTTTGAAAACCCTGTTGGGCATGGACCACTTTGGTCTGTCGATCTGCTCCTCTCCCAACACATAGGACACTTAGTATGAAGCTATTGTTGGTCTGGGTGCCATGAATTTGTCAACCTCACGGACAAATGTAGGGCAAGATATACGAATACATTCAAATATATTGGCTTGCCGTTTTGTTCTTTATTTTTAGTTCTATGTTGATTATTGTGAAATAATTTGCAACTGAATTTAATTTTAAGGTTTCAGTATTCAGATCACATGTATCACGTACTTTAAGGAGAATTTTTGACACTCAGAAACTCCCTTTTTTTCCAGAATGTGTTGGGTTTGAGTGGCAAGACGACTTTCATCTCACAAAATTGAGAGCCTCGTTTGTAACTTCCCTGTCACCAGCTATTGTAAAGTCAGAGAACAACAGCCTCCCTGCCCCTGTTCCCATCCAGAAGCCAGCACTGCCTGTTCAGTTTTCTAGATTTAGCGTGTCTCCGACCTCGCTCTCCCGCTTCTCCATAACTCAAGTGGCTGATTCTGACTTGAAATCTGTAGGAGGTAAGATATAGAACATTTAACCTACATAGTTAAGTTGGGTTGCAAAAACTTCATCAAGTTCAACGCTGCAAATGAACTGCAGTGTATTTTTATACACATGTCTATACATACCTATCCATACCCTAACACATATAGACTATATGTACCAATTGCTATACTAATTGTACATTTTAGTATCACAATAGCCTTTAATAAAACATTTTTTAGTTAGTATCATGATCATACACATGATCTGAAAGCTTTGGGTAGAATTAGAATAAAAAATCAGCAAAAGTTTTTTCTCTATACATCATAATTAGGCTAAGCCCACATCCCACCCCGACTTGAGTGGTTGGGGAGGAGGTGGTTTTCTTATTAGCTATAGAAGAATCAGACCCCACAGTCCAGGCCCCCCTGTTTCCAGGTACGACTGTGGGTCTGCTTCCTCTATAGTTACGCCATAAGTGCAGTGGGTTTAATAGTGGTTCTTAAGTTTTCTTTGGTATCATGGGAGAACAAAAGTGTTCCTGTAAGAATGGAGCAGCCCAGCTAACAAATCTGAGCCACTGAATTGCATTTATGAATTCTGCATACATGTCTGCTGATACTGCCTGTTTGTTCAGCAGGAAATGGGGACCCTGGAGAACGTGTCTAACAAGGAGCACATTTTTATTTTAGCGCTCATATCCGGGCATCTGAAGCTCAGGACTGGATGACACAGACCGCAGAGTTGTGGGTTAATCGGAATTGTTTTTTTTTTTTTGAACTGATGTTCTGTTTGCTGCTGTCCAAGAAATCTTTCCGTAACCTACCACACACATGCACTCAGTTGTGTGTATGCCTTGTGTACATGCCTGCCAGTGTGTTTGTGTGTGTGATTGTTGTTTGGGTGTTGAGCTATGGTTTGCACTCAGGCGTATGCACAGACATTTATCTGTATATTGCAGTGAGCTATGCTGTATGAGAAATTTTATTTTTGGATGTGTGTGTATATATATATATATATATATATAGATATATATATAGATATATATAGATATATATATATATATATATATATATATATATATATATGTTTGTATGTGTTTTAATTGTGATCATATGTATGTACATACTGCACTGTTAATATATGCATTCCTCATGACTACTTTTGCAAGGGCATCCTTATTATGATGAAGGCAGATTTGTAAGGCTTCTGGGACCACAGACTGATTAATTGTACATAGTGGGGTTTTTTTTAGCCTTTTATCTCTTTTCCCTGGCTTTTCAACCATCAGGAAGCCTAGCCAGTCTCCCAGCTTGCTCTCTATAGACTCCTGGAAGATATAAAGTCCCAATATCTGCAAGAAAGCAATCCTCATGTGGCACTGATATCAGCCTTCGATATGCTCCACTCTGTGCAGCTTGGCATGTCTTCCGTGTGTGTATCCGCCACTGATATTTCCATGGACAGAAGGGTGCCCACAAATGTATTAAGTGGAGAAGTATAACTGACTCCTTTATTTTTGGCTTTGCACGGCACTGCTATAAATGAATGAACTGGCTTATCGCTGAATGCTGAAGTAGCAAATTTATATATATATATATATATATATATATATATATATATATATATATATATATATATATATATTGTATTCTTTCACCTAATCTGGATGAAAATATGCCCTTTGCTGAGGGTCCATCCATATCACTGATGGACACAAAGCAGTGAAGTATTCTTGGTAAATCATTTCAGAATTACTGGCTACTACAGATTGATACTTTCAGCTGCTGGGCATTATGGGAGCATTCAGATACTTATGTTTAAAGTCTGGGGGGCAACACAGCACAGGTCGAACAGAATGGCTGGACCCCACTAACTTGTACATTGCATAGCAAGAATACATCAGCAAATACTGATATATTGCTAGATCTGTCTGTACATAGATTGCATAGATGGATGGATGAGATTATTTATATTTTGTAACAGATTGTAAATTAACAATTTATCCTACTGTTTGTGGGTTAACAAAGGTGTGAAGCCAGACTTTCTCTCCTATGTAAAAAAACATGAATTGTACAACTATTTGAGACACCTACATTGATGTTATGTGAAATGTCTTGTCTTTTCTTCTATTCCAAAGGTTGATAAATTAGCTAATTGGAGTATGGGGCCTCTCTAAAGGCCTGCTGAGCAATACCTGGCCAAAAATCAGCCAGATATCTGCTGAACACGTTAGAAATTCCTTTTGGATGAGGGTGGACTTTATTTGTACATAACGATCAGATCATTCCCATTTGGCCTGATGCATTGTTATTTCTTTAACAGAGGAGAAAACGACTGTTCATGTTGGCAGCATGCATTATTCCCTCTCTACCTATGTTCTTACTTATTTCAGCTGTCTCTTCGCTCATGATTCAAATGCAATTAGTGCAGCCAAACAACCTGCATTTATTTAAAGAGTACCTGCATTTTTCTGATGACCTGCCAACTTTAGCTTATAGTGACTTATGTATGATTTATTGCAGCTTCCTAGAAAAAATATGAATACTATTGGGACATTATTTTTCTGATGAAAAGATTGCATATTGACAAATGCTGTAAATGTGCCATTTGTGTTGGAATTTAAATGGTTTGTTAACCTTATAATTCATTTTTAATAGCTTAAGGATCTTTTGCAGTACAGAGAGATAAGCAGCAGCCACTTGCATCTGCCTAAAACTAGTTATTATTTCTCACTGGGTCAAAATGATAAATGCCTTCTATGAATTTAAACATATTAATTAAAAGACTGCTGTTTTTGCAACCTGGAACTCAAAATACTGTTTTGTCACTACATTTGTATCTTTGGTGACCACAAATAGATTGTTATTAGGCTCTCTCCTATTCATTGTACATTGTGGGGCATATTTGCTAAAATTCAAGCTTCTATTTTTTTCACAAATTATTCTAATAATATAAGGGAACAGGTTTATTAATGCAGGTTTCTGCTTCCATAAACTGGTTGATTCCCTTGATATTATGCAACCCTGCCATTAGCCTTCCTATAATAATCTGCTGTGATGTTATTTGACTAAAAACATGTTCTGTAATGAAGCACACATTATTATTAATATTTATTTATATAGTGCCAGCATATTTCGCATGGCTGTATTGATAAATCAAATAAGGCACAGTTATGACTATGAAGATTTTCATTCATCCAGGTCATGGTATATCTAGTATAGGTCAATCTAAAAACAACTGGACTTGCTGAGTAATCAATGAAGACGTTTCACTACTCATCCGAGCAGCTTCTTCAGTTCAACTGACTGGTGTGGGAAATTCTCGGCATATAAACTCTTCCACTAATCCATTTACAATGGCACATTGTAACTCTTCAAAGAGGTGACATCTGAAGAAACTCACAGAGGTGTTGATTCTGTGTAGTTACTGTGATAGGATTATCCAATGTGTCATGCAACTCCTAGATACAGGTGTTACTTGTGAGAGTTGCATGAATGGATGTGTGAAGTGTTCTGAATATGCCGGGGTACAGATGTTAGAATAGCATTGTATGTAGCAGACAGTCCAGTTGTTTTTAGATTGACCTATACTAGATATACCATGACCTGGATGAATGAAAATCTTCATAGTCATATTGCCATTCATTTTGGAGAGAATACTCTAAAACTGGTTCGGGAATATGAAAGAACAGCAAGAAAAGTGGCAGACTATCGAAACCATCTACGCTTTAATCTCAGATGCCGACATCAGGGTCTCACCCCTTGTAGCCTGCGCCTGGGTTCCACAGAAAAAAGTCACAGAGCCAACAAGATTTTACAAAAAGCCCAAAAACATCTACTAAATGAACGAGTCAGACAGATCAACTTTACCATTGATGCCCTTAAGCAGAAAGTCGAACATCTAAAATGGAGTCTGGCAAAAGAACTGCCTGATGGAACTCTGGAAAGGGTGTTTGTGTTCGTTGAACATGCACAGATTGCCCAACACATTAAGAGTAAGGAGCGACAAATAAGCAAATTCACCACATTACTGTCACGAAGCAGCAGTTGGAAAAGGACTGAAGAACTAACCTGGAGGCAGAAAGATGAGACACCAAAGAACACCAAAGACACTTGGGTTAGGAACCTATCAGATAGGGTACTAACCCAGCCTGAAAAGGATGTGTTAGCCAAGGGGTTAAACTAAGCAGTGACACCACAACACATACCAGTAGTTGAACTCATCACAGCCACAGAGTCTGCTATCAAAAATAATAACTTGAAAAATGAAGAAGCAGAACAACTCCGGCTAAAAGTGTCAGCTGCTTTGTCAAGTGCCAGAACACCTCCCTCTAACTTTACTACAGAAGAGAGGAGAGCACTCAGCTCTCTGAGTAAGGACCCGAACATCACTATCCTGCCAGCAGATAAAGGGCGATGCACAGTTGTGCTCAACACAACTGACTATGACTGCAAGATAACCACTCTGCTCAGTGATAGCAATACATATGAACCCTTAGGGAAAGACCCAACCAGTGGTTACAAGAAAAAGGTGATAGGTTGCCTACAACAACTTGAAAAGGAGAAAGCCATTGATCGAATTTTATACCACTGTCTGTATCCCAGGGAAGCCACACCATGCTTATACGGACTCCCCAAGATACACAAAGAAGGAGCCCCACTAAGACCCATTGTCAGCAGCATAAATTCAGTGACATACAGCATTGCAAAATTCTTGGCTAACATCTTAGCCCTGTTGGTAGGCAATACAGTGCATCATATCCAGAATGCCAAAGAGTTTGTAACCAAGATTCACGGTGTTACACTAGAGGCAGAAGAAACAATGGTGTCATATGATGTCACTTCATTGTTCACATGTATACCTACTACAGAGGCAATTGAGACTGTAAGAAGTCGACTGCAACATGATAACACCCTCAGCAGCAGAACGAAGCTCAGTCCCAACCAAGTTTGTGTGTTGCTAGATTTGTGCCTTAACACCACATACTTCAAGTACAAGAACCTTTTTTATAGACAGAAACATGGCTGTGCAATGGGTTCTCCAGTCTCTCCCATTGTAGCAAACTTGTACATGGAGGAAGTGGAAAGGAGGGCCTTACTTACATTCCAGGGAACTACACCGACTCACTGGTTCAGGTATGTGGATGATACTTGGGTTAAAATCAGATCCAATGAAGTGGCGGCCTTTACAGAACACATTAACTCAGTGGACAATAACATCAAGTTCACAAGGGAAGATGTCCACGAGAACAAACTTGCTTTTTTGGACTGTTTGATCTGTATCCAAGAGGGGGGTAACTTGAAGACGGAAGTATACAGGAAACCCACTCATACGGATCAATATCTGTTGTTTGATTCCCACCATCCACTGGAACACAAACTGGGTGTCATTCGAACCCTGCACCACCGGGCGGAATGTGTGGCAACTGATACAGAGTCCAAAGACAAAGAGCAAAAACATCTCAGAGGAGCTTTGAAAGCGTGTGGCTACCCAGACTGGGCCTTTGTCAAAACAGCAGCAACCAAGCCCAACAGGAACACCAATAGAAATAACCGCCCGGAGACACATAGTAGGCGAAATATAGTCATCCCATATGTAGCTGGAGTGTCAGAGAAACTCAGGAGGATTTTCAACAAACACCATGTCCCTGTGTTTTTCAAACCTAGCAACACACTGAGACAAAAACTGGTACACCCAAAGGATCCAACACCAAAGGAAAAACAAAGCAATGTGGTATAAGGAGTCCAGTGTAGCGAGGAATGCACAGATCTATACATTGGGGAGACAAAACAACTGCTCTCCAAGCGAATGGCTCAGCACAGGAGGGAGAACTCTACAGGGCAAAACTCAGCTGTCTTTCTAGACTTAAAAGACAAGGGACACTCTTTTGAAGACAGCAAGGTCCAAATCTTGGATAAAGAAGACCGCTGGTTTGAACGAGGCGTGAAAGAGGCAATTCATGTCAAGGTGGAGAAACCATCCCTGAACAGAGGTGGGGGCCTTCGACACCACCTGTCTGCTACATACAATGCTGTTCTAACATCTGTACCCCGGCATATTCAGAACACTTCACACATCCATTCATACAACTCTCACAAGTAACACCTGTATCTAGGAGTTGCATGACACATTGGATAATCCTATCACAGTAACTACACAGAATCAACACCTCTGTGAGTTTCTTCAGATGTCACCTCTTTGAAGAGTTACAATGTGCCATTGTAAATGGATTAGTGGAAGAGTTTATATGACGAGAATTTCCCACACCAGTCAGTTGAACTGAAGAAGCTGCTCGGATGAGTAGTGAAACGTCTTCATTGATTACTCAGCAAGTCCAGTTGTTTTTAGATTGACCTATACTAGATAAGGCACAGTTAATTATTTTCCATCTTAAAAGGGTTTTTCACCTTTAGATTAACTTTTTGTATGATATTATAGACCATGAAATTCTGAGGCAATTAGCAATTGGTTTTATTTTTTTATTATTTGTGATGTTTGAGTTACTTAGCTTTTTATTCAGCAGCTCTTCCAGCAATCTGGTTACTAGGGATCAAATTACCCTAACAACCATGCATTGATTTGAAAGGGAGTCTAAATAGAAATAATAATACAAAGTGGCAACAACAATACATTTGTAGCCTTACAGATCATTTGTATTTTAAATGTGTGTCCATTGGAAACCTAAGAAGGGTTAGAAGAAGAAGAAGGGAAAAAAACCAAATAAAAAAATGAAGACCAATTGAAAAGTTGCTTAGATTTGGCCGTTCTATAACGTATTAAACGTTAACTTAACAGTGAACCACTCTTTTAAAGGAGCAGCACAGCACATAGGTGCGTCAGACCAGGGCACTTAACCAAACATTCAATCTATATCATTGTGCAAGGAAGCATCAGAGGAGGCCTGTCAGTAGAATATTTATTTACAAAAAATAATAATATTTTTTATGGGTAATTGAGGTATAGGACCCATTATACAAAAAGATCTGAATTATGGGAAGGCCATCTCCCATGGACTACCAACTAAAATAGAAATAATCATTATTGGAGCCAAAACAACTCTATTGGGGTTAATTAATGTTTACCAGATTTTTTAGTAGACTTAAGGTATGGAGATCCAAATTACAAAAATATCCTTTATCCAGAAAACCCAAGGTCCTGAGCTTTCTGGATAACAGGTCCTATACCTATATCATAAATATATACCTATATTTTTAAGCATTAATTCACATTTACCATTCATTTATGATTGTAGCTTGGCAGCTTTGGGAATAGTTTTGTTTCTCAGTTGTGGCTCTTGATTTTTGAACTTCCCAGTGGTGCTGCTGTTCACCTCATCACCACTTCCAGTAATAATTCCAGTTTCACAGCAAAGGAAAAATATTTCGATAATTATTCTGTTTTCTCCATGTGTCAGGCATCCTATCCTCTATCTAGTGAGACCATGGAATGACAAGGATGTCAATGAAATCTGCTGATCATTGATACAGTAACTGAGAGCAGTTTAATCACAAACTTAAATATTCCAGTAATTCAGCACAATAGCCCATGGATTGCAGCCTATATACTGTATGAGTCTAGACCAAATGAAAAATTAAACTAAATCAATAAGAAAAGCAAAGTTTTTTTAACATCAGATATTTTCTATAAAATTATGTGTTTATTTGGAACATACAAAGCGGTCTGCATAAATAGACATACATCACGTACAGTATTTTCTGTGACCATATTAAATTCACAGCTGTTTTGATTACTTTGTATTAAATATATTATTTTTGTCACTTCTAAATCTAAACTCTTTGATGGATCTAAAACTAAACGGATATGACTTTGCTCAGGCTGTTCCTCTGAGCAATTTACATTTATTTTTACAATTCTTGCATTTTCAACAACTGCTAATAACAGGCTTTTGGCTCAACCTGAGGTTTAACTAATAGGGCGCTATTCTGATATAGTATACGGCACTTTATTTTTTTGGCTTTAGATCCTGGTTAAAGGCAAATAAATCCAATTTAGAAAAGGCAAAAAGAAGACGAAAGTTTCTGTGCGCTGACAGCACCGAGGATATTTGGCATTGTATGTACAGTACAGTACAATTGCTACATAGCTGGCTGCAAGGTACTTCTATGTATTCTGAATGTCTGCCTAGAGACATATAAAAATAGAATATGCCTCTCCTATTATTGCAGCCTTATTGCAAATGTCATTTCAAGGGGTTGTTCATCTTCAAATAAATCCATCCTATCACTTAGGGGCAGATTTATCAAGGGTCGAATTTCAAACCATCGAATAGGCTAGTCCGACATTCAAAGTCGAAGGATTTTTAAGATCGTACTACGATTGTACTTCGAATCGAACTTTTTAATCGTACTGGCAAAAAAATCCTTCGACTTCTCAAAACTTAGCCAAAAACTGGCTATAGGTTCTAGGAGGTCCCCATAGGCTAACATAGCAATTCGGCAGGTTTAAGGTGGCGAAGTCGAAGTTTTTTAAAGAGACAGTACTTCGATTTTCGAATGGTCGAATTTGTGAAGTATTTTCAATTCAGATCAACGTCGAATTTGGCCTATTCGATGGTCGAAGTACCCAAAAATTACTTTTTTCGAATTCGAAGTTTTTTCATTCGAAAATTCACTTCGACCCTAGGGGCAGATTTACTAAGGGTCGAAGTGAATTTGTGAAGAAAAAAACTTAGAAATTCGAAGTAATTTTTTGGATATGTCGACCATCGAATAGTATACTACGACTTTGACTCGAAATCCTACGACTTCGAAAATCGAAGAACTGTCTCTTTAAAAACTTTGACTTCAATACTTCGCCACCTTAAACCAGCCGAAGTCCTATGTTAGCCTATGGGAACCTTCTACAACATTTTTCTAAGTCTTTAGAGGTCAAAAGGAAAATCCTTCGATCGATCGCTGAAATTCTTCTAAATGTTCGATTTGAAGGATTAAATCGTTCGATCGCAGGATGGTCAATTTTGCTGAAAAATACTTTGACTTCGATACTCGAAGTCGAAGTATTTCAATTCGATGGTCGAATTTCTAAGTATTTTCTACTTCGAAATTCGACCCTTGATAAATCTGCCCCTTAGTAAATGGGCCCCATAATATCATTTTAAGCAAGATTGCAAGGCATGTGCATTAAACAATGTGAATCCTTTGCAAGATAAATACCTGTGAAGGTAGGGTTGCCTTATACCATAGATCCTGCTATAGGTACCTGGGGAAAGGAGTCACCAACCCCTCTTTACATTTCACTCGGTGTGTGCATACATAGCCGCAAGTATGGGTGCAAAAAGCTTCAAACTTCACTGCACATATACAGAAAGTAAGTAATACAGTCCTTTTCCAAAACCAGCGATCAAGCAGCAATAACTATTCAGCCACATAATCATTCTCTGCTATAGCATAGCACACTATTTCCATGCAGGCATGTGTTCTGGCCTGGTGCCACCATAGGCACCAGATTTATTTGTGCCCATCAGTGCATATGTGGGCGACGTTGTCAGAAATTTAATCACAAAGTACTGCGCATGCTTGTGATGTAACTTTTCCTGCAACCTGGACCTGATACCCTTAACCCCCACCTCTGCCTCTGGATTTTATGGGAATATATCCAGCGGCAGGGGAAGGTATTTTTTCAAAAAAGGTTTTATAAATCAGGTGGCTACCAAATAATAAGCATTGCGTTGCAGCTCTGTTTCTATAGCTTTGCAGATGTTTTACTTAAAGGGGTTTTAAGTGCAAATATAATAATAAAATGTAATAATATTTTGCAAAATGAAAGCAAATCTGTTGTGACAGACTATACACACTATTTAAGCAAAGTAGCAATAGTCAGCTCTCCTTTAGCCAAGATTCCATTTTATCGTTATTTTTAATGTGCTTATACTGTAAATTAGCATCATATACCACGCTGCTGTACAATACGGTAAAGTGGCCCTTTGCTCAATAGAGTGTACAATCTGGGGATGATTAGGAGTCAGCAAATTTAGAGACATGGCAATGCACTGGTGGCTATAGTAAATTATAAAGGAGAGAGCAGCTACATCAGGGTAAGTTTCTCTATAGAAATATGTTATAAGAGATTGTTTAAAAAAAAGATTGGGAGAAAGGAGGATATGTATTATATACTGGACCCTTGGGGCCATTATTTAGTGTCAGAAACAAGGCCCCAGTTTCAATGAATACTTCTAAGTAATATTACTTAGAAGTATTCATTAAAACTGGGTTTTAAATGTAGGATATGTATTTACATTTTTTTAAATGCAGGCCTGATAAATTTAGCCTATAATAAATAGTAGCTGTAGATATTTCTTAATTTATAATATTTCATTTCATTATGGTCTCTCGTCATTGACAAGCCTGTCCTAGGCTATTCTGAAACCACCCGAATGTTTTTTTGCTACAACCATCCTGCAGTAGCATTACAGTTACAATGGTCCACTGCTCTCTATACTGCCTGTGATGTAGCACTAGGGGAAAATAAAGAGATATATAGATAGAAGGTTCTCTGAGTAAGGCCGTCCTGTCATCCAACTGCTTCTAATTCATACTGGGGGTGTATCTTGGTTCATGCACTTTACAGTGAGGGGTCTCCAGTGTGTTTTGTGATGTTTTTACATGCAGTTGGTTGTGTTTTCACAGTGAATAGAATACAGAAAATTGGGTTTACCTAGTTATGTCAGATGGGGCAACAACAGGAGAATTAGAGCACTTGACGCCCAGGGGAGTCTTAGTACATGTGTGCATTGAATATACAGTAAATGTTTTAGTCAAATCATGTTTTCATTGCTGTTGGAAACAGTGGCTTATAATTATATCACTAATTGCTGCATTAAGTATAACTCAGTAACATTATTGCCCTATTATCAATATCAGTGACTTGATGAACCAGTGGCCAAGTGGGTGCATTAGTTTAGAGCCCTTAAGAGCTCTAACAATCCATGGAATTTGACTGCTCAGTTCAGTTGAAAACATGAACTTACTCGTTAAATGTGTTGAAATGGAAAAACATATGGAACTGCTGGGATACTCTCTGGACCTAATATACAGATAAATTTGAGTTACAAAAAATCTTCATCTATCAACTTTAGCCATTCCTAAAACCTGTAACACTGGCTAAAAAATTATTAGGTTTGGGGCTGTATAGTCCCACCTTATGTCCTGTATTAGGATTCAAATGTAATTCACTGGGCAGTGATGTAAACAACTGCATGCCGGCCCATGTGCGAAAAAATATTCAGAGGGGCCTGGACACACAACAGCACCTACCTGGTCCTCCCACACAGCCCTCCTGCACATGACCTACTCCTGGCTGCTTTTCCAAGACTTGGTAGGTGCGCGGCTGGGAAAAAGGGAGTTCTTAGACTTATAGAAGAAGCAGACCCTCTATAGCGGTGATCCCCAATCAGTGGCTCAAGAGCAACATGTTGGATGTAGCTCCCATTGTCTTAAAGTAGGCACTTATTTTTGATTTCCTGGCTTGGAGGCAAGTTTTGGTTGCACAAAATCAAGTATACTGCCAAACAGAGCCTCCTGTAGGCTGCCAGTCAACATAGGGTCTAACAAATAGCCATAGCCCATATTTGGCACCCCATGTGCAAAACAGCTTGTGTTGCTTCTCATATTTGAATGTGGCTCCTGGGTAACAAAAAAAAAAAGGTTGGGGACCCCCACTATAAGGTTGCACAACGGTCACTTGGTTTCACTGTAAAGTTAACATACATGTGCCCAGAGATAAGGTAAGGCTACGGGTATTTTAGAAAGTGTAGTTTATAAAAAAATATTTAATTTTTACTTATTTTGATGATTTTCCAGAGAACTTAAATACATTTGATTTTTGAGGTGATGGCTGATAATTTTTGTGGGAAATGTATTCCCACTTTTTAAACATCTGGGCCTCTTCTTTCTGTGTTGTAACAATACATCCATTATCCACACATTTTCTGCCATTTACCAGTCTTGTGTAGAATCTGTTTTCCTTCTTTGTATTATTTCTTATTACATTGACATAGTGAAATTCATTTTAATGACAGAGGCATTTTGTGGTATCCTTTTTCCTTTTCACTCATTACAGCAAGCAATTAAAAGGTACTGATCTGCAAGCATCCTCTGCTTCACTCCTGCTCAGTCTATCCCCCATTTACAATGTTGCACAATTAAACAGTGATCTGAAACGTATTTTTTTTTGTAATGTGTTCAAATATGTTACTTAAATGAATGAGCATTGCACATATATTATTATGTTATTGCTGCCAAAGAGATTATTATGGTTTCATTGCAGATTTAACTTCTCATGTCGTTAGATTGAGACATAGGAACCCATGTGCAAAACACTTCAATAAACTGTAAGAGAATGTGTTTGTTTTTTTAAAAGATGTTTTTATGCTTTTTCCCTTATTCGTCTGAGGTGGATGCTGCCATTGCTGTAGTCCTAATGCAAGTTGCAGTCAGCAGATTTTTTTGTGTTTTTGGGATACTTTGCTGTATGTCCTAAGCCAGTTCTGATACAATTGTGAGACAGGCATGCAAATAAAGTAGTTCCTCTTCAAAAGCAGTGTTGCCCTACTACAACTGCTATATATATTTCTTATTTCCTTAGTATCATCTTCAGTAGCAGAATTAACACACAATCAATTCAGAATGACCAAAATGGCCAAATGAACACACATGTATTGGTGTCTGTACTATTGTCATACAAGCAGGGCCGCCATCAGGGGGGGACAGGGGGGACAAGCGTACCGGGCCCGGGCATGAAGGGGGGCCCGGCAGCGCTAAATTTTTTGAAGATCCGGGCCCCCCTTACGAGCGCCCAAGCCGTACGTCCTCCCTCTAAGTTGCCGAATGCGGAAGTGCCGAAAAGCCGAAGCCGATCCGCCGAAAAGACCCGAAGTCACGGAAAGACCCGAAGTCACGAAGCGCTGAAAAGACCCGAAGTCACGAAGCGCCGAAAAGACCCGAAGTCATGAAAACAGCCGAAGCCGAAGTCCTGAAGTGGCGCAAAGACCCGAAGTCACGAAAGGAGGCGAAGTTGAAGTAGTGAAGCCATGAGTTCAATTCTACTGAACACCAGTTTGTGTGTTTTTTTTTTTTTAATCCCCTGGCCACCAATGTATTATTTTAATATTCTATAGGCCCCTGCCACCAATCTTTTTGTAAAAAAAAATTTTTTGGGGCCCCAATTTTTTTTAACTTGTAAGGGGGCCCCTGACACTTTTTTTCTTTTTTTTTTTAATTTTTTTTTGGGGCCCCAATTTGTTTTTAACTTATAAGGAGGCCCATGCCACCAATGTTTTTTTTAAAAAAAACTTTTTTTTTTTTTTTTTAATTTTTTGGGGCCCCAATTTGTTTTTAACTTATAAGGGGACCCCTGCCACCAATGTTTTTTTTAAAAAAAAAACATTTTTTTTAATTTTTTTTTTTTTTAATTTTTTTGGGGCCCCAATTTTTTTCAACTTGTAAGGGGGCCCCTGCCACTTTTTTTTTAAAAAAAACATTTTTTTTTACATTTTTTTTTTGGGGCCCCAATTTTTTATAAGGGGGCCCTGACCATCAATAGCTTTTTATAACTTGTGTGGGGGGGTTACTTTTTTAGCGATGATGTCTGTGTGGTCTTTTAACTGCGATGTGGAGTGGGCGGCATATGGGGTGGAGCTTGGTCGTTAGTGTGGGCGGGGCCCAGGGGGCCCCAAAAATTTTGTTGTACGGGGCCCCGTGATTTCTAATGGCGGCCCTGCATACAAGTATATTTATTATATTTAATATGGAATCTATTATTCGCTTCTGGGAAGTTACGTAATTTGAAACACCAAGCAATAAGGCTACAAAAAAAAAAAGCAGTGGGATTCATAATAGCGTGGAGTGCAAGATACTAGGGTAAGGTCTGGACTGGGATTCTAAATAGGCCCTGGCATTTTAAAGTACACAGAGGCCCAAACAGCCCCCCAATAGAAAGGGACTGTCTGTCACCTTAGAGCAGCCCCTCTGACATTTGCCAGACCCCACAGTTTCCAAGTTGCCTTGGGGGGGATATAACTTTCTTCTAATCACATGGTATGCCCCGCTTGTCCCCATAAATATTCAGCTATTGTCAAACCACCCTCTGGGCTAGCAGGTGCAATAGCACAAAGTAAAAACCAGGCTGAAGCCTCAAATCATGGCCAATGAAACACCTTCAGACATAAAGAATTCTTAAATATTATCAATTTTATTTTTCCAAATTACTACAAGCATTAATATTGCATGTTACCCCCAGATAGCTGTCTATATGGACACTGGCTTCCTGCTGAATTCTTTGCCCACATCAGAGTGTCTCTTATGTTACACAAGACTGAACATCACCATCTTGTGGTTAGATATAATAGGTTCTGCACTATTCTATGCAAAATTACATTCAAAAATACAGAAAACAAATGTTATCAAGCCCTCGCCCATAATGCATACATATGGCAATGATATTGCAAGATGAATCCAATCTAAATTTTGGATTTTATCTTTTTTACCAAATGGACAGTGTGACTCCTAGAAACTGTTTCAAGTGCTCAGCACCCACCTTGTGCACTTGTTGGAAATGGAATCTATGGGTCGGCAATCATTTTGTATGAATTAATATAAAAGCCTTTTTATTAATGTGTCAGTTTGATGTTTCCAAGTTCAATTTGTCCGGTTCCGAAAAAAGCCTTTCACTTGCATTTATTGTGCGATTTACTGTCAATAAAGGCACAGTCTTAACATCTAACAACTGGTTACTATATACTATAACCTTGCTGCAGAGTAATGATAACACTACTTATCCCCCACTTACTATTCCTTAGTATATAAAATAATGTCATTTAAATCACGATTTCTTTATATCTCCAAGTGGAGGCCTCCCCTTTCTATTGCCAGTGTTGTCCAGCAACAAACTTCATTACATTATATAGGGCATTAGAATATTTTTATTCAGATAACTGTGTGTATACTACATATGATTAGAGAGATAACTCAACTCCTTTATGCTGGAAGGGCCAGCCCAGTAACATGTAGGGAGTTAACCCTGCACCAAAGGCATAGATGCATATATACATGCAGCCAACTATGAGCAAACTATTTGCTGCAAATCACAATATTGCTTATGCTGTACCAGTATTAACATAGATTCGATTTTCATAGATTTTAGAGCCTATTCCCTTTGATTTGCTTACACAGAAAACAAGGACTATGCAGTTTATATTCTTGTATACATTACTATAAAGACAAAATAGCCAGTATATCTATCTTTATACAGTCGTTATTTTGCATTCCATCTATGTACCTGCTGACCCTTTCCTTATTATTGTATGCACTTGCTAATGGAATAATGCTGCCACTGTTTAATGGAGATATTTTGGAACTAGGAAATGTTCCCCAATGTGTAATTAAAAGCACAAAGATTGCCCAGGAGCAGTAACCCATAGCAACCAATAAGATGTTTGCTTTTAAACATGTGACCAGGAAAGTCTTCCTGCTGATTGGTTGCTAAAGATTCTCCTGGGCAAACTTAGTGCCTTTAATTACATAACCCCTTACATCTTTTATTAAAACATGAACTTTTCGATTATATAAGCATAAATGTGAAATATCTGTGGTATTGCTAAACTCACTGACACAGTGGACACCTTTGAAGAACTACCCCAATCCCTAAATTTTATATGGCAATTAGCCGATTCCATATGCTTTTCCAATGACACTGTCAATAGACTAGACTCATTTATGCTTTGGAGGATGGTGGCACTGGTATTGTCTAAACCCAGTGTCAGTATAAGTTACTATTAGGTCTGGTTTATGATTGAGATGAGCTATATGAAACAAGTTCCCTTTATCAGTCATTACTGCCTGGTGTCCATCGGATTTCATCCACCAGTGCAAGGTTAATGACATCCCCAAGGATGCACTGCTAAAAAAATTCTGTGGGAGCTTAGGGTGAGAAATAAATGCCTGATATGTCACTTCACAAGTGGCGCTGATCTGTCATTTGTCACTGTTGGTTTCAGATGGACTTCAGTAAAAGGGCTTCTGCAAAATGAAAGGGAGAGGAATAGGTGTTTAGAGATAAGAGATGATACTTGTAGCCCATGCAGAAATGGTTGAAGAATAAAACAATGTTACATCTTATACAAAGAACACAATAGAGGGCCGCGTAATCATGTGCTGTGAGCAGAAGGATATGTATACAAGGTGCCCACATCGACATCCTGCCTTGTCCTATATGTTTGGGGCGTTTCTACAGGTATGGGACTGGTTATTTCGAATGCTTGGGATATACTGTATTTTAACAGGTATGGATGTTTTCATTAAAATTTTTATTTCAAATTATTTAATTTGAAAAATTTCATTATACAGCTTTTTACTGTATATCTGTGTGATAGATCCCTTAAATGGATTGTTCCAAAGACTTTCTTCAGTTCAGCTGTTTCCAGATCACCAGAGGTTCACCAGAAATAAAGACTTTTTAAAAATGACTTTCCATGTCTCTTTTTATGAAGTTTAATGTTCCCGTCTCTAGTGTTTTAGTTTGGCAACTCAGTGATCCACGTGCAGATTCTGATCAATTTGCTACATTAGTCGATACAATAGTTGCTAATATTCCCCAGATGCTGCTGAAGAATGTATCAACTCTTATCAGCTGCCTTTAATGAAACTCAGAAAATCTGCTCAGCAGGTCCAAAGATAGGAAGTGTATAAACTAATGCATCAATTAGTTTAAACAGTCAGCAATCCTGTCCCAGAGCTTCTTAGAAAAAAAAACCATAAGAAGTTGAAAATTGAAAACCTTAAACTTCAATATTAAAAAAATGGTCACAAATAGAAGGTAGTTGAAAAAAGTCTTTATTTGTGAAGACAAGTGAACTGAAAAAAATGTTTGGAAGGCGAAAAACTTTTTTATTGCAAAAGCCACCAGTTGAACCTAATTTCACCTTATCCCTGCATAGAGATCAGAAACATTGATCCTTACTATGCAAAATATGTTCAAAGGAAGGGGGGGTATTGTACAGCTAGTATGAACCTGTGAATAAAAGAAGATGCTATACAGAAATGGAGAGGTAGGATTTTGAGACCAAGAATCACAAAAAGGATACACACACAAGTGGAGATACAGAATATCAGATGGAAAATGGAATAGCATTTGGCACAGTAGATATTAGACCTATGTTTTTTTTGTTGGACTTCCAAGGACAGTTTGAAGATGCTTTTTTCATGGT